>NW_026294562.1:65410741-65983241 GCF_007827085.1 Peromyscus californicus insignis | reverse complement strand
ATTTTCTAGCTCTGCATGCATAAAATGAGCTACGGTAGGTGTCAGTAATTAAACGATCATGTTTCAAAGTCTTGACAACAGTACAGAAGCAAGAGAACAAGACATAATTTCATTAGTCTGAGAGCTAAGTCATAATTAGGTGCCTTTCACAGAGTAAAAGTCACGGACAAAGGTACTCTTCCTGGCAAGCCAGGTCTGCAGTGCAGGGCTGAAATCCAATCCGGGGGTCCGAGCTTTACAGGATTCACCATGGCAGGGGACCGCAGTTAAAGTCTGGCCTGGAACAATTGGGCTTTCTTTAGAGAGGCTGAGAAAGGAAATGATATAGAAACGGCCTGAAAAAGTCAGAAACAATTGGAATAGGGTGGGCTATTGTCATAAAGAAACCTGAATTCTGCCCCTTGTCCTGGAAGCTGAGAGGAGAGGCTGCCCCCCCCCCCCACCCCAGAAGCCTGGCCCAGCTAGCCTGGGCTCACAGGCTCACTCTTGTCATAAAGTGGCGTTTATTTAAAACTAAACTGTTGGGATGGGCACTTCATGGAATCATTAATGTGCAGTTTGATGTTCCTGTCAGTTTATTTATCTCTGTCTTTACTTCCTGGGGTATTTGCATATTTAATTGATCAATATGCTCTCAGCTCCTCTTGCACATCTGCCAAGCTGGTCCCAGCCTCTTACACCCCTCATTTCTCAAACTGACAGCTCACTGCCTGCCACCTCCTCCCAATGCCCAGGAACCAGGAGTGCCTCTCCAGTAGCAAGGCTGCCCGGCCACCCGGCCGGCTGGCCGGCCGGCCTCCCTTCCTGCATGCCTATTAATTTTCTATCCCTGGATAACGTGTAGCCCGGAGTAAGGAGAAAACATTTTCTGTGTCTGATGTGTAGAAAGTTCTTCAGACAGATTTTCCACATGGCTACCCGGTCACAGTGCGAAGAGCAACATGTGTTCCCCGTCCCCCATTCAGCATCTGTCACTGTCTCCCTCCTGCCTCCTCACTGCCTTGAATTGGAGCTGCTTATCAGCAGAGCGTCAGAAACCTGTGCTGCCTCCTCTTCCCTGTTTAATCTTTTATTAAGAGCTACCTTGTGAGCTTCTGATAGCAGTGTCTTCCACTTCATCATTCATAAATCGGAGCCGACATCAATAAGGGGGTGCTCAGAGAAATCAAAAGCGGCGTGGGTAGCTGCCAACGGAAACATCTTAAATTTTCGACACAATCCGCTGGCATTTCTTGATGCCAGCAGAGTGCCACTGAGCCCCGTGATGTGTGCTGGACGGTTAAGAAGACAAGGAAGCTGTTCCTCTCCAGTCCCCTCCTGGAGATTGATTACACACAAGGACGTGGAGGCAGAGGCCATCGCCCTGGAACAGCTTGGGTAATTTCGAAGGGGCTAAAAGAGCTACCAACCATTTGGTTAAAACATAAATAAATAAAGCGTTCCCAACATGCAATGCAAGAGTGGCTGTGGTCCAGGAGGGGAACACAGGAGGGGGAAAAAAAGTAGATTTCCTGGGGGCTCCTTGGGGTAGCCAGACTACAGCAAGACTGGGGGATGGAATATGGTCTAGTTCCAAGGAGGACTGGAAGGGCATGACTGTCCCCAGTACACGCAGAACGAAGCCCAGAGAGTCAAGGAAGTAAGTTCCAGGAGGGAGCCGGCTTCTGCTCCCACGTTCTTTGGCGAGTGTCGTGTTATTTCTCTCTTCTTTTGATTGATGTTTTAGTCGGAGCTGTCATTAGTTAAATTAATTTTCTCTCAAAGATAGTGGAATAAGGTCCACAAAGGCAAACCATGTGAGACCATAAAAATAGACCATAATTTGGAGGGAATTCAGATGTGTGCCCGGCTCTTGTCATCACGGCGGAAGAACACTTTAATTTGATATGAATTCCTCAAGAGAAACTTTAAATTAACTTAGATTTAGCTGTGTTTGAGGGATAGCAATTCAAAGCAACAAAATAAAAGACCATTTGCTGACTCTGGTGTTTCTGCGTTCATGCTTCTGTGTGTTCTTTTTTATTTTCTGCTCAGGCTAAATAAACGCCAATATTCACCTTGAAGGAGTCATCATAAAGTCACTCCCTTGGGATATAAAAAATATACTTCTCACATCTTCCATCCAAACAGTGTCAGATGAAGTTAAAAGACCCGGTAAATGTGCTAAAAAAATCTGCTTATGTGAATTATTCTTTTCCAGGGTTACTGAGCAGCCATTGCTGGAACTGTCAGGATGCAGCAAGAAACGCAGGCGGGGCTGGAACTCAAGAATGGGGCAGGGGTTGGAGGTGGGAGGCAGGAGAGGAAAGGATGGAGGAAACGGAAACCCGGACATTTCTTAGCACCAGGGAAGACCTTGGGGACATCTGGTCCAGTTCTCAGAGACAGTGGAGACCTGGCAAGGTCAAAGCAAGAAGAGACTAGAGCCAGTCTGTGACCCCCCACCTCCTGGCTTCCGGGTCCCCTGCTTGACACCAAAGAGTCTTTAACACTCCAGAATGTGTCACTCAACCCTCTGTTTCCCAAACCACCACCTGTACTGACTGCTGTGGTCAGGCTTGGCCTCATGGGGTTCCTGGGTCACGCCATGAGAGGTGCTCTGTGTTTCCATGCTGAGAATTACTCCTGACAGCAGACTTCGAAGCTTCCTTCATTCACACCACACATCACCACCATCATCATCACTATCTCAGTCATCATCATCACTCCTAGGCAAGGGATCCAGGCTTCACACCACCTCTGAGGGAACTGAGAACATACCGTGACCACAGCAGTTCAGGGTGACAGAGCTTGCCAGGGTTCCAGTGCAAACCTGGAGGATCTGGAACCGTCAAAAGCATGCATCATCGAACACACACAAAAGGCAAGTTCAAAGGCATGGGAGCACTCAAGAGTAGGCATCATCTCAACACTCACGAGGGGCTTGAGAGCCAATGAAATCAGGCATCAACCCAACAACCATTAAGACAAGTTCAAGGGCAGGTTCTATGCATAATTCTTTTGGCTGTGAGTCTCTTTGTGGTTCACCCTCCAGTGAGAACTATTCTCAATTGTAGAACGCTCTTGACATCTAAATAAGTGGGTCCTTCCAGGTCAGACACTCAAGTACATCTGGAGTGTCTCATCCAAGTGACTCTGGTCCTCTTGGCTGGGAGCAAGCCAGAAGCTGCAGACACAGGGCTGACATCTTCACGTGACTTACCGCCACTCTGCGATGTCATAATTATGACGCCTAAATTTACCCTGTTTATTTGCAGGCTAGAGGAATGCATGATTGTTTATTTTTATTACAAATATTGATGGTAACTCACAGGCATTTACTTCATTGCCATTTCAAGTGAAATTGCCCATCATAAAATATCTCTAGAATTTTGATCCTGATTAGCGTCCTGAGCTGGTCCTGGGTGCGATCCTACCATTTGTCTTAATTTTATTTTGCTCTCCCTAACTGCACACACCACTTCAGGAATATCTGGAATTTTGTTTTAATTGTACAGCTTTCAACTCCAGCACATTTCTCTTTGTGTTGAAAGCATCCCGGTGATTTATCCTCATTATTGTGTAAATAGGTTTCGGCAGTTCTCAGTAAATAAAACAAAGACTGACAGGAGGAGAAGAGGGAATTTGCTTTCCTACCAATTAGAGTAGCCTTAGGCAGTACTTTTAAGAGGAGATAAATCCTGCAAATCACTAAAATGATCCTGTCACACGCACCAAATATTAAAATCACACAGCGGCGCCCTCCATACAGTTTGCTCTGGTTTAATGAGTTGGGGTGGTCCTCATGGCTAGGGCTGCAGTGCACAGTTGGGGACCCCTCACTGACAGCAGAGCTCACACCCCACAGCAGCTTCCCAGCCCGTGTGGCCAGATGGAAAATCAGACACAGTGGAATCTGCAGCTCTCAGCTAAAGAGGGCTCCTAAACTGCCCTGCTGCCCCTGCCCCAGACCCCATCAGCAGACGCAATGCCCCCTGAGCCAGCATGCTATTCAGAATCAAGCATCCAGATCTAGGCCTGCTGAACAACCTGTGAAGTTCTTCAACCAGGGAAGTTTCCAGGAAACTGAAGGGAGGTTTACTTAGACTGGTGTCACACTGTTTCCAACAACAGCACATCTATTACCTGTCCCCACTGCAAGTTACCTGATGAGACATCAGAGCTCCCAACACCTCATCTAAGATCTCCAGGATTCACATACTTACACAGATACCATCACCCACAGGCAATGTGGCTAGGCTTCGGGCCATGACTAAGCCATTTCCCAGCCCAGGATGTGATTTTTGACCAATTCAGTCCACATCCTCCAGTGTGGAGGACATTTAACCAGCAGCTTCATTGGTAAATGGCCAACCCAGAGCTCCCAGCCAGACAAACTCAGGAACAAAAACAGGTTTAATGTTCCTAATTAATCACCTCCAACGCTGGTTTGATTTGGGAGAACCAGGGCCCTTCCTCGGGTGGCTATGCTGTAGCATAAGGCACTCTATCTGGAGAGGCATCTGTAAGAGACCATTTATTTACAAAGAAGTTGGAACAGCCAACATAGACATTCTACGTGGAACCCCAGGCTGTAAAAACTCCCTCGAATGGACAATCCAACAGGCAGGCTGGTGTTCTGTACTTTCCAATAACTACTACCCCTCTCTCTGCCACAGTCTGGTCTTACCTGGTAACAGTGGCATTTGGCTCATTAAACACTGTTAGCCTATTGTAATGTCCTTGTGACTAACCATTAGTAGGAAGACCCCAGAACCCGAGGGCCCCTCAACACTGTGCTACAACAGAACAAGACATACATGTTTTCTGAACAGCAAGGTGTGGGGCAGGTGTGGGGCAGGTGTGGGGCACAGCACCAGATCAGCCAGGATGGGGAAGCAGAAGAGCATCCCACACTAGCTTTGGCCCCTGCTCAGACCCCTAGGTGGGCCTACCAGGCTACCGAGCCTCTTGGCCACTGGATGATCTAAGGTCTACGGATGACTTTCCATTAATTCACCACCAAAGTCATTTAGATGTGGACTAAAGAATGCCAACGAGCCTCAGAAGCCACACCACAGCAAAACGTGCAGACCTGTGGCTTGGGCCAGACTACCTCTTTTGGAGAGTCTGAGTTCTTAGCCTCCAACTCCAGCACTACTCCACAAGGTGGAGAGCTCAGGTATAGCTGCGAGTGTGGAGATCAACAATGACTGAGGCCTCCCAGTGCCTCATGGGATGTGACCTGATACTTTATGTAAAAGTAAGGCAAATTCACCATAAGGTCACTTTCCAAAGTAATACTGTTTTGTACTCACAAGCCTTTTGGAAGGCCTGTGGGCATAGAGACCTGTGAACTGAGATATCCAGAATACTAGCTTGTTGTACCTGTGATCATTTTATTCCATATACTCTTTTTCTCTCCTGTCTAGGATTCCATAAACCATTGTCCTCTAAGTTAAATTCTGAGAATAAAAAAAATTGCAAAGCTGGCATCTCACCTTCACAAATCCAGATTAAACCCCACTAAACAAGGTCAAGTCGAGTCCTGAAGTTCTCTATGAGCACGTGGATTGCTGGTAGTTCTTCAGATAGGCAAGAACCTACAAAGTTAGGGTGAAGGGTATATGGAGCCTGAAGAATGATGTGATTTGTGTATATGCATGTTCATGTATATAGAGGTACATGCATATATACGGTACCAGCATGTGTGTGTGGATGTGAATGTGTGTGTACACAAGAGCATGTGTGTCTGTGTGTGTGCGTGCGTGCGTGCGTGCGTGCGTGCGTGCGTGCGTACGCGCTCGCGCATGTGTGTAGGCCAGAGGACAACCTTAGGTATTCAGGTATCATGATTCTTTAGGCTCCATCCATCTTTTCTTGAGACAGAGAGTCTCACCAGCCTGAGACTCACCAAATAAGCTTGTCAGGCTGGCCAGTGAGCTTTGAGGATCTGCCTTTCTCTGACTGCCCTGAGCTAAAATGACAAGTCCACACCACCACATCCAGCCTTTTTCTCTGGTTTCTGGGGCTCAAACTCAGATCCTCAAGGTATTTGCCAGCTGAGCTAGACTCCCAGTCTAGAATGTGATCTCTGACCAATGAGGACTCCCAAAAGTACTCTGAGAGGCACATGCTGTCAGAGAGAGCCTGTGGGTATCAGGAGGGCCCCAGGAGCACAATTTAGTGAGACCCTAACTGTCGCACCCACAGTGTAGGAGACACAATATATTACTGCTAGGAGTGGACTTTGATTAAGAATCAGCAAGTTGCCGGGTGGTAGCGCACACCTTTAATCCCAGCACTCGGGAGGCAGAGCCAGGCAGATCTCTATGAGTTCGAGGCCAGCCTGGTCTACAGAACAAGATCCAAGACAGGCACCAAAACTACACAGAGAAATCCTATCTTGAAAAAAAACAAACACCCCCACACACAAAAAAAAAAAAAAAAAAAAAGAGAGAGAGAAAAGAACCAGCAAGTTGACCAGCCACTAAGCTCTCTGCTTCTTCTACACCCAAACCCTGTACACAATTCAAAAGGCTGCCGTGATCCAGACCTCAACTGACACCTCCCTTCGCTGGAGAAGAGTACCCTAGTTCCTTTTCCCTGCTTTTGAATTCATGCCCTCCTACCTAGAACGTCCATCTCTGACTCATCCTCCAGGGTGCACAGCCCCTTATTTTCAAAGCCAAGGACCTCCCACCCACAGGGTCTCTGCCCTGTTCCCAGGTCACCCCACAGTCATGGTGCCAAGTTACTTTCTGTGCTGTATTATATTCAGTCTTTTTCTCACATCCTTGCAAGCACACTGATGGAAATAAGGGTCACAGAACCAGAGATGGGGGAGGGGTGGAAGGACAGACGGACTAACGCAGGTATCTGCAGATACACTCTATTTAATGTGCGGCATGGACACAGACCTGCTCATCCTTCCTTCCACCCATCCCCCACAGCAGCAGCTCTATTCTGACCACCTTAACTCACACTAATAGATTTTCAATAAATATTTCCTGAATGAATAAATGAATGTAAAATTAGTTATTCCTGAAGAAACAGAAGTGCCTTCTTAAGTAGCTCCCTATATTGCAAATGCAAATTTTCATTGAGTAGGGAACAGACTACAAGTTTATAATAATGAGATATTTCTGAAACAAAGCCAAATTCGTCCATAAAATGAGGATCCAACCACCATAAATGTGAGAGAAACAAAAACGGGGAAACCATGCCTCTCTGGGTGAATTCATGCCACACAAAAATACGTTCTTTGAGTTGAGATGACTATGGACTCCAGGCCTCATGCCCATCACTTAGGACTTCTCTTTGCCTCTCCTTAGTCTTGGGGCTGCAGACCTCAGGGGGAGCACAGTTCTGCCTTAGCTTCGATGGCATCCAGAGGGCCCCTCAAGAACGTTACCCAACATGGAACCCCAGACCATGGTAGCACTCGAGACATGAAAGGCATCTAGTCCCAATGGACATGAGCTGTGAATATCCAATGCACAACAGATTGCAAAACCCGGTAAACAAGAGAAAGCTGAAAAGATCTCAATCGATGTTTTTAATGTTAGTTTCATATTAATATAATATTTTGGCCACATGAAGCTAAATTAAAATATTATTAAAGTGAATTCCACTTGTTTCTATTTATTTTCTTAGTGCTGCTGTATCTAGTGCTTTCACTGATAGATACTCTTGTCCATTGGCCAAGGCCAGGCTAGAAAGCGGCCAGGTTGCTCCACAGGGCAGCCCTTGACCTGATCTCCACCTCCCCATGCAGAAACACCATGGATGAGCATCAACTCAGCCCTCACACACCACCTCACAGCGTGGTGGACCCACCCCTCCTGCTGGCCCACAGGGGAGACCACACAGCTCAGTGGGACCCCCAGCATAAGCTCTCCAGGGAGGCAGGGAAGAGGGCAGGCCCTAGACATCCTAGGGTTGTCCTAACCCACACCCAATGCAGCAACCTCCCTCCTCAGGCCGCCTCGGTGGGTTGGGCCCCTGAGGCGATATTTGTTTCATTAATGCGATGCTCAGACACTCCAACACTGCTTCACATTCCGCAGTGATTCCAAAAGTGATTTCCACAATATGATTTACATACTAGCCGAGTGTAAATTTAGAATAATTTGGCCTGAATGATCTTTACTAGAATAGATGGCCACAAGGAAAGAATGGTGAATAAAGCAGCCTTACTCAGAATCTAAGCAATTTGCTGGCAAACACAAGCAGCATTTCCCCAGATTATAATTTACACTGTATTAACTGTCAAGAGCGCTTTTGAGAAATATAGATAACAATTCAGACGCAATCGATAGGGAGTGACAGTTGATTTTAAAGCTTAATGCAAGACAAGAAAGAAATGACTGGGGCATCGGCTCTGGAAGAATAAATTTGTTTTGTATTTGATTTTTGTGTTAAATTTATTACTGCCAAGAAGAGCTCTCTTTCAATAATATTAAGAACAAGATTGTGAAATTGCAACATGTACGTCTCCTACAGTTTCACAGCGTTTCCAATACAGAATGATGCCCCTGCTCAGTACCATGTATAGATCCCTTTAAGCTGCCCCGGATCCCTCTAAGTAGGTGTTTCTGCCCCTACAAGGCTCTCTTTTTTACTCCTTTAGGGTAACCGGAGACTTGGGGTGAGCCAGTCAGGCGGCTCCTCTCCCAGGAGCTGTTGAATCTGTCTTGGAGCCTGGAATAGGTCCCTAGTCCTTGTGAGCAAGGATGAAGTCCTGGTCATCCTCTCCAACCTCAGCTATAGGCTCATTGCTAGACACCACACGCAGTACATTGTTGCCGAGACTCATGTGGGAGCTGAGCAAAGGCAAATCGTGAACCAACGGCCGACGGTTTGATTGAGGAGGGGGGAGGCTGGGATATCCTTGCCATAGTTACTGGAGCTTTTTCAATTCTGTCAACATGTCTAGTGTACATAATCTTAGGGTTTGATGTTCCTCTCGTGCTGTACCATGAGAAACTTGACAAATACCAGGGAAACAGAATTTCCCTTCTAGCCCAGCTCTATTACGCCTCCACTTCTCTGCTGCAGCGGGGGTGCTGCTCACAGCCCTATGCTCTCAAAAACCCACCAGCGTGGCCAGGAATGAAATGATGGGAGTTGCTACAGTTCAAACTTATCCATACCTCTCACTTATGACATGATTGATTTTCCTTCAGCATGCTCAAATACGAGATTGTCTCCTTTCTTTTTTCAGTGTGGAAACAGCTAATGTATACAGCCTTGGCCTGCCACAGAAGGGGAAGCAGTTGACATGTAGAAGAACAACTGAAATGAATACGGATGAAATTTGAAAGTGCAATTTTCCATCTGTCAATCACCTTTCAAAGGGACCCGTTAACCACAAATCGGGAGACCCTTGGCGAGGGCGTCCCCATTTGTGGCGCTCCATGCAACAGACCCTTTGGCCTCATTAATCAAGATATTAGCTGCTGATCAACTTTTCCACAGGTACTCTCCACCAACTCCAGGTACTCAGGGATGTTTGATTTTGTCCCTCCAGGTGCTATCGGTAATTTATATTTTGAATGAAAACAAATGGTCTCCTCTTAACCAGAATTTGATTAGGTGATGACAAAATCCATTTCTCCTGCTCTGGTGATGGCACAGCACGAATCCCCACCCTAAGTGGCTTCAGAAGACAATGTGAGGTACCTCCTGCATCAATAATAGATGGTCACCCCAACCCTTCCCAGCCACAGCACCAAGACACCTCGAAATACAGCCAATTAAGGTTTATTTAATTATTAAGGTTGAATAAATAACAGCGAAACATGTTAAAAATCTTTCAGTTTCAGTCAATCATAATAAAAAATTAATGAGACTGGATAGAGAGCCATAAAAACTGATAGACTGCGATCGTGAATTATAAATTGGTATTGATTTTTTCCTTTGCAATAACACTCTCAGGTAATCGTACGTTGTCACATGTAAAGTGCACTTTTCTGGTTGAGACTAATATTAACTATCAAATATAGATGAGACGGAGGCATTTATGACACTTCAGATTTCACAAACAAAAAGCAAAAAATACAATTTGTGGAATAACAGCAGTGCTGAACAGAGAATCCTAGGACGTTTATGGGAGCTAGCCGGGACCCCACTGAGCCGTGAATTCATAAGACACAGTTACCTTATTCTTTTCCTGTCATTTCTTCTCTGATATGTTACCTTGTTAGTATCACTAAGAAAAACATAAATATTTTTTATTATTTGTGAGGCTCATCCTGTCTTGCTTAATAGACAGGCCACATGGAGTTAAAGCCATATTATATGACCTGGTGCAGAAGTGATCATTCAGAAACCCAAAGCACATATTTTACACCGCCTGGCTTTATTAATTCTAAGCCCCCAAGAAATAGCGGGAGGATTTTCTAGCTTTCTGTTTATTGAAGTAACATGGAAACAAATAAGACATTTCCCTAGGCTAGCTCAGATAAAGTGGACAATTACTATTGGCATTCCACATGTAAATATTTAACACTTCACAGCTAGTTTGCACCTAAATACCCATTAGATGTAGCTACAAGCCTAGACACCATCTCCCAGCAGAGTGACATGGGCCGTCCTGGGCAATGGTTATCAGATTAGGGCCCACACAAATCTTGTTCTAAACAGTGCTAGAAGGAGTCTCAATCAAGAAAGGGGATGTGCCTGAATGGGCGATTTCCTTGAGTGACACAAACAAACTCCACCAAGAAAACTCAGCCAAAGCTAGTATAGGGCTGGACCACTAACAACTAGCCAACCCTTGGCTGCAGATCCTCGGTGGCCTGGATCAGATTTCCGTCATTTGGGAAGAGACACAGGGTAGATAATGTAGGAATGGACAGCTATGGACACATATGCCAGCCTGAGTTCTGCTCATGCCCACCTAGCACACTCTTAGCCTCCAACAAGCTCCAAGATACATGAGGTCGCCATCCTCGTAGGCTGGAAGCACAATGGTTTACAACCAATACCTGTGACCCACAAGCCGTGTGACTAATACATGTGACCCACAAGGCAACTCCTTGCAGATTCCAGAGCAAAGCAAGGGTCTCTTTAAGTAATTCTCCTTCAAGATAAACTAAAGATATATGTTTAATACATAAAATAGAGCCAGAGTTAAAAACACAGCTGTTACCCACCCACTCTGATCTTACAGACAGATGGTTAAGATTTTCTTTCTAAATTAAAAGTTTCTCTGTTCCTTTGTGGGCACGTGGAACTCGAAAATGAATGGGCCAGTGTTGCTTCTCCTAGAGGGAACTTTTTCACCCCCTGACCTTCGCAGGACTGGGAAACACTAGTGCCTGGAACCTGTGTGCCTTCACACAGATGTCCTGGTTGTTAAAGCCGGAAACTGGGGCTCAGCCCTATGCACCAGTCTCTCTGCAAATCCCACGGCCAGCAGCAGACATCTCCTAGCCTCCCACTTAACTGCAGAGCGTCACTCTGCAGATCACCCTGGTCCTCTTCAGGGTACACACCACGGATCGCTGAAAGGGCCTGGGACCACTTCTCAGCAACCCTCTTTGCCTTTCCAGGAACACCCCCAATCTCCTTCTACCTCTGGATTCTGGGAAAAGGACACAGCCCTGGGAGGGCATGATCCCTAGAACAGACCCCACAGGGTGGGATACAAGGTTCTCACTTCTCTGGCCTAGGAAGGCCTGTTGAAGCAGTAGCCAACCCCAAAACTCATCCCAAGAACACCATGCAAACTCTGAGGTCTAGCCTGGAAAGCATGACACAGGAGTGCAGCCCAGGGTGGCTGATGGCCAAACAGAGCTGGGCACACTGGGCACTCACTGACATCCTCGCCAAGTCTGCAAGCCCCTGCACCAGCTGGTGACCCTCCACGGCACACCACAGGGTATCAGGGACTGTGGGTCCTACAGGACCCAAAGCGCCCACCCCTGGGCTCACAGCCTCAGAGCCCAGCTTCCAGCCCTTCCCTCACAGCACTGACCTCTGCGCTCTGGAAACAATTACTCCTGGAAGGCCTGTCAATATCATTATTTTTACAAGAAATCAATACGCCTCACAAAGTTAATGGGGGATTCAGGCAGGGAGCATTTACCTCCTCACTGTCAGGGCTCCGGCTCTGCTCAGCGCCGATGACAGATCCGCCAGCACCAGCAGACAGTGAACAAGCACGGAGGAGCCAGCGCGGCAGGCAGGCGTGGAGGCCGGCAGCGGTATGTGCTAATGAGCCGCCAGGGGCTGGGCCACGTGGGCCGTAGGGCCAGGGGCCACGCGGGCAGACACCCCAGCACTCTGCCCAAATGAGGCCTGGGTTCCCTCTGCCCAGGGAATCTGAGCCTTCAATTGCTTGACACAGTTTCCTTATGCACACACATGCAGACCTTATGGATGTTCAGCCCCCTAAACCAGTGCAGAGCCTAGCAGAATGCCACAGTCTCCCTTACACGAAAAGGGTTGCTTCTGCCTACCCCACTCGTCTACACACTTACAGAATACACAAGTAAAATGAAATGTAATCACACACGTGTGCATGCGCAGACACAAACCTATTCAAACATATTGGTCCACAAATAACTCAAAAATAGCTGCACTGATAATCCTAAAGTTCAGATCAGAAGGAGCTGCAAAACCCTCCTCTTAGCCAGGCAGTGGTGGTTCACGCCTTTAATCCCAGCACTCCTGGGGCAGAGGAAGGAGGATCTCTGTGAGTTTGAGGCCAGCCTGGTCTACAGAGAGAGTTCCAGGAGAGCCAGTACCGTTTCATAGAGAAACTCTGTCTCAAAAAACAAAAACAAAAACAAAACACAACAAAAAACACCTCCTCCCAACAGCAGTCTAGCAGATACATACCAAATATAAATGAAAATGTCTTCAAGCATCAATGCCAAGCCTTGTTTTCCTCATCAACCTGTGAGACTGCTCACTTCATCTCTGCTTCCTATGGACCCTCAGTTGCCCCGACAGACCTTTGCCCACACCTCCCCCAAGCCACACACAACTAAACTAGAAATTAAAGGTACAAAGTCAGAAAGGCATAGGACTTCGGTGCGTTCCACTGAAAACTAACATTCCACCCAAAAAATCCTTCCCAGGCCCCCAGCCTTTCTGCTTGGCAGCAGTTCTGTCTGCTAGCTGCCCCCTGTGTGTTCACATGGTCCAAAGGGAAGGTTTTCCAGTGTATACTTACTGCTGCGGCTCAGCACATCCACTCCTGGGGCCCACAGCCCAGCCAGGCTGCAGCCAAGACTGCTAACAGAATGGATTCACCCACACAGAGCTCAGCTGCAGACTCAGGGCCCTGAGCCAGCTACTAAAGCATCATCACAGGCATCATCATCCACTGCCCACTCAAGACCCCACAACGGCATTCTCTAGGTCACTCTGCAGGGCACGAGAAAGCAGGGTCAAGCCTGGGCATCAGAAACTTACTTTGCTAGCACGATCACGGCAGTGATTACAGCACCATAATCAGAAGGGGTCTCCAACTACAAGGTAAGAAAGGGTGGGGCCAACCCAGAGACCATAACTTCAGAGTCCTAGATGAAGTCAGGGACATTCCCAATGCTCTAACCGGAAGCTGGCCTTGGGAAGCCAACAGGAAGGAAGAAGCCACAAAACCTATGTGTTGGCAAAGCACCTTCCTAATCCTGGACTTGACTTAGCCAGCAGGTATCCTAAATGGCTCCTCTCACCCTTCCCTCACTTTTCCCAGCCCTGCCTGCATTGCCCTCCCCAAACTGTCTCCAGTCAATTTCCTCTGCCACTAATATCTATTTCAACACCCCCCCCCCTCAATCACCTAGGATCCCCCACAGCTGGGAGTCAAGTCAGCAAGGTCATGGGAGGAAAGCATGGACATCCGTAGCTGCTCCAACCTCCGTGATAGAAATGGAGAGTCCAGGAGCTGAGCTCACTGCAAGTGTCCGGAGGGATGTTTAGCAAGCTTCCCTGACAGACCATTCACACCCAAGTCCACCACAGCAAAGAGAAGGAACAGGAGCTCATGATGGAGTGGGAGAAAACGGTGACCATACCAGGCTCCTCCATCAAATGAAGGGCCATAGAACCCAAGCCTGCACCCAGCTCACAGAGATGGCATTCATGGTCTAAAGGGAACTTTGCAAACAAACAAACAAAAAGAGCTGGATTTCAAGATGGCCCCACCAAAGAAGCAGCCATGATTCTTCCAAGAGCAGCTAGCCCCTGGCCCGGCACGGCAGTAAGCTCAGCACACACGGGGTATGTGTCTTCCCACATGAATGGATGAATGAATAATGGGGACTCCCACCAGCTGTGGGGGAGGTCTGGCCAGCAGCTCCAAAAGCCCACCACATGGTAAGGCGATAAGGGGTGGACAGCAAGCGTCTCAGCTCCTCTGGGTCTCACAGGCCCAGTACTTTATGCTCTCCACTCCTCGACTCCAGCATAGAGGGAAACACGGGCTTTCATGGGAGGATGGGCTTGCTCCCATCCCCAAGGAAATCTCTGAAACTCAGTCTCCCTGCTACAACCAACAGCATGGAATTTACACTGGTCCTTCACCACTACCAGGCTCTTCACAGCTTCTCAGTGCCTTAATGCAAACCATATGCGGAGCCCCCTCCTCAGCCCAGGCTCCAGCAGCTGTCTTCTGATTGGCTCCTGCAGGATGGGAAACCAAGGTCTCAGAGGGGAAAAAACAACAAACAGATCTCTTGTCTACGAAGCAGAACTCAAAACATTTCTCATGTATTCTAGGCTTCTCTAGGAGCAGCAGGCTGTTTAAAAAAAAAAAAAAATACCTGGCCCAAATTGAGCATTTGCTTGACATGATGGAAAAGCTAGTGCTGTTTTCTGTTATATTGCCCTGTTCTACATCGACAAGAATATATTTTTCCCTGTTCCCAGCTGATTTCACAGTAGTGAACTCCGTTTATGAATTATCTGACACATTTCTTGCAATTCTTCTGACAACAGTGCTCAGTGGAAATTTCAAGGCCCCTCTCTTCTGACAAGTAGAAATATCAATATTTGAATAAATTGTGGATTTTAAACTTCTCACTCTGATGCGCCACGGCGAGGAAGACTGAATTCTTCTTTTACCGGGTCTAATCCCCCTGAGCCTCAGGAAGAAATCTGTACGCAGCGTTTCATTACAAGAGAGCAGTACTGAGTGACATTTGAAACACACATCTAAGTCGTCCTGATGAAGTTTACTCCCATTCAACAACAAATAGCAGCTGGTACGATTCCCACTTCTTGGGCAGAGATCGGCACAGGCTTGGTGTCTGAACGAAAAGAAGCCGAAATGTGGATCCGCAAATTGACAGGCCAATCTTTAAACAAATGTGTTTCTTAGGGGGGGAGAACACAGCTTTGTTCGAGCTAAGCATTTTTCTTTTGCCTGACAGAAACATTCTGGGCCTGATTAGAAGGCCCTTGTTAGGGTCCGTCTCAGACACTGTGACTCCACGTTTTAACAAGCATGCAGAGAAAGCAATGCAAAGATAACAAAACATTGTCATTACCATCTCCGGTGACTCCTTGTGTGCCTTTTAGCACTTGCACACATTTCTTCTGGAGGCTCACACACAGTTGCACGCCCGATACGGGCCCAGCACCAGCTCCAGAGGTCGCTACATGGGACTTTGTGAGACAGCAGCATGGTGAGGCCAGAGTGAGCATGCACCCTTAATAGCCACCCCTTCCTCTCTTGGATGAATAAGCATGCAGTTTATTGCTGCAGCCATACGTGGTCTTAAGCAGTATGATGGATGGTCTAGGATTTCTCAGGGCACAGCCAGCAGGGCTGCTGCCTCTAAACTTGCCCTGATGCAGGGACCTCCTACATCCAAGGAGCTTCAGTACCCTGAGATGGATCCTTCATAAAGACAAGCAGCATCATGTAAGCCAGAGAGAACCCCAAGGCATGCTGGGAATGCAGGTTGTCACCTGTGTGGGAAGCAGGGGGGGAGGGGGTTGGTGGTCAGCGGATGTGTGTGTGTGGTGGTTCTCTGAGTAGGGTCAGCAGAGTATGGGCAACTCTAGGACTTTGGGAGATATTGCTTGAAGACTCGGTTTCCTCATCTGTATAAGAGCATGAGCATGGCCAACTTTGAGGGCACACAGGTGCCCTGGGGTAGACATACAAAGTCAGGAGCCATGTGTTCCTCCAGTCCTAGACTCTTTCCGTAACGTGGACCTTTGGAGCTTCCAGACAATCCCCACACCCACCCACTCACCAAATGCCATGTCTTAAGCTCACTTCTGGTCTGTATGAAAATGCCACCAAGAAATCCTGGTTCAGTGATGATGGCTTCCAGCTGGTATACAAGTAGGAGAATCAGGCATTGCCATTCATAAACTCAAAGCCTGTCTCAAAATTCCTTGTGGAGCTAAGAGCCCAAAGATCCACACATGAAAATCTATGTTAAGATTAAAAACTCGCCGGGCAGTGGTGGCACATGCCTTTAATCCCAGCACTCAGAAGGCAGAGGCAGGCTGATCTCTGTGAGTTCGAGGCCAGCCTAGTCCACAGAGTGAGTTCCAGGATAGGCTCCAAAAGCTACACAGAGAAACCCTGTCTTGAAAAAAAGAGAAAAAAAAGGAAAAGAAACTTTAAAAAAAAAAAAAGATTATGGGCAGTGGCGGTGCATGCCTTTAATCCCTGCATTTGGGAGGCAGAGGCAGGCGGATCTTTGTGAGTTCGAGGCCAGCCTGGTCTACAGAGCGATATCCAGGAAAGGTACAAAGCTACACAGAGAAACCCTGTCTCGAAAAAAACCAAAAAAAAAAAAAAGATTAAAAACTCCTGGAGGCAGGTAGGAGCTCCCCTTGCCCTGCCCTTGAAGGAAACTGAAGCAGGCAGAGTCTTAGATATTCCATACAGCAACATGTGATTCTCCCTGAGCTGAGCAATGTGGCTTGAGGATGTGGTGACCTTCAAGAGGATGACCCGCAGGACAGCATCCTAATGACTAGACTGGACAGAGTAAAAGGCAGATGCAGGCCGGTCTCCCCGGTAGCAGTCTTGTGTGCAATGTGCTTTCTCAAAGATGGACAACATCATCACTGAACTCAACTGTGAAACCCAGAACTCAAGGACCAGAAGGCAGGAGTGGAGTAAAAGGGGTGAGATCATGGTGTCCAGTCATACCTGACACGGTCAACACTTTCTGCCGGACACAAGGATGGGGTCACTCCAAAAAGAAGTCAGCCTTTGCTCCTCTGAAGGCCTCAGTTTAAGTGAGGCATCCCTTCTTCTGAACCTTGCAGTAAGGACTCGGGCATTACTGTTCATCTGAGCACACATCTTCCAGGGAGGCCCCTGCAAGCATGGCCAACCCTGACCTCTGACCATTAGGCAGGCATCAGGATCCCTAGAGCCTCCCCCACCAAAGAAATGTCACATGAGGAGAGGCAGGGTCAGTGATCAAGGAAGAACCCAGAGTCACCCAGCCATCTCATCAGATCTGGGAAGGCCAGCAGCTGACTCTGGGAATGTGAGGGGTGGAGACCAGGCAGAGGCTGAGTTGAGGACTCAGCTATCACCTGGAAAGTGGGACTAGCATTTCCAGGCTGTTGGGTGGAGCTCCTGACAAAACTTCTGGAATGTACCTGCTGAACCATGGTTCCGTGGTTCTTCAGTCACCTGCAGAGGTCAAGTGTCTACCCCAGGACAGGTCAGCTCAATCAGCAGCACCAAAACAGAGGAAGGGTGAAGGAGAGGAAGGAGGACATTTGTCCATCTGCTCAAAAGTTATAGGATGTCTGTTGTGGCAGGAAGTCTACCAAAGGCACTGGGACAGGAGGTTCTGGACTTAAGGGTCCAGGGATTGGGGCCTGGACAGCAGGGATCACTAAAACAGATGAAGAACAGAGAAAAAGCCCAACTCTCCAAGCCACTGTTATCCACAAGTAAGGATACTCTGAGCAGTCAGAATTTAGAACATACACAGCTACACCCAACACACACAGAGAGAGAAAGAGAGAGAGAGAGAGAGAGAGAGAGAGAGAGAGAGAGAGAGAGAGAGAGAGAGAGAGAGAGAGAGCATGGTAACCAAGAAGAGACAAGTGGAACTGGGAAGTCAGTTGGGGAGCCCGTTTGTCCGGGTGTGACGTTCCGTGAAGTTTGTTCTAATGAGCAAGAGCCCAGACATCCATGCTGGGAGCACACGGCAGCTCAGAGAGTGGAAAAGCTGTGCCCACAGATGGCCGAGCATTTGGAGAGAAGCACAATATTTTATCTAAATACCCAAATACAAACACACGATGGCCCGACACCACATACAACCACCTGAAAGTGCTGGTGGCAGCTTGCTCCACTCCCGCCTAGTCTACAAATGGAAAAAGATGAGAAGGGACGAGGAAGGATGGTAGCTTCCTCCCTCTGGGGATCTGGCACCTTCTGGGGTGAGCAGAGGCAGATGGTCGCCAGAGAAGCAGGGGAAGGGGGTTAATTCCTTATTCTATACAGCTATTTCAAACTGAGAGTTCAGGATAATATCTGCAGAATAAGTTGTTTTTTTTTTTAAATCATCCCATTTTTCAGATGTAGTATATAAAACTCGGGATGGGATGGAGGGGACACACAGGGGCTTATATAAAGGGCTAGAGTGATGACCCTGAGGCCAGCCCAGAGCAGGAGGTACAGACTGGTCCTCTCTGATTTCCATACTCGGGAAAGCCAAAGCAAAGAGCAGCCTGAGGTATGCAGCACATACAAATGCCCAGGCTGAAAGGATATCCAACCCCCTGCACCTTCCTTAGCTCAGGGCCAACCCCTTTCCCTGGGGCAGCCTCAGGCTCTTTATCTTTGAAGTAGGAATGATGTTCTTCTCTCTCCCTGGCTCCTACATTCAGTAAACACTAAACACAGCACATACACACATAGGGAATGCATTCAGTAAGCCCTAAACACAGCAATACATAGGAAATGCATTCCCACCCCCAACCCCCCAGTCTGTCCTGTGCATGTGAACCCCGTATCCTATGGTTTTCAGAAACAAATTGCAGGCTGGGGTGTGGCTCCACGGTCGAGAACTTGCCTAGCATGTGTGAGGCTGCTGGTTCAACTCCCATCACTGGGGAATAAAGAAACAAACCTGAGAAGCCCTCCACCATCATATAAAGAGTCTGGTGTCTCCCACCCGCATTGTTCTAGAACTCAGGAATAGTTGTTCAGTGGGACATACATGAGGTAACTTGGAGGGGCAGCAACAGTATGGTAGCTCAAGCCATCCTAGCTCAGGGGCTAGCAGGGACAGCCACAGTCAGAGGAGGCTGGACACAGAGGTACCACCCCAAATCTAAGGCACACTCAAGGCATGGCTACTGAGAGGCTCAACAGTGTGCTCATGGTTAACATAGGCTCTTCTCCATACAGTAGACCCCGGGGTCACATCCAGAGGGCAGCACAGCCCAAGCCCTTCTTAGAGGCAAGGCAAGCAAGGAGCCCAGGGGTGGGACTAGCTGCCATCACAGGGAAGAACAGCATCCCTGTCCAAGTGAGAGTCAGGTCCTGGTGACCTTAGATTCACATCCAGGCCTGAGCTTCCCAATTGTTAGCTGGGGGTGGGGGGAATCTTGACATTCCAGAAGAATCAAGGCCCCACTACTGATAAATAAAATTGATTTATAAATAAAATTGATTTGTGAAGACCCCGAGAACAAAAACATAGCTTTCTATCAATGTGGGGCACATAACAGGTATGGGGAAGTAGAGGCAGGCAGGTTTCCATGAGTTTGAGTCCAGCCTGTTCTACATAGAGAGTCCCAGGCCATCTAGAGCCACACAGTGAGACCCTACCTCAAAAGCAAAAACCAAGAAGCACACAAACAAGACACAAAGTGGGGTCCACGGGCCTAGTACACTTCACATGGGCATTTAGTTAATACAAAAACAAATGTCACTAAACAGCAACAAACAGGCTCGAGAGGCAGTTCCATCGGTCAAGGGTGTGTAGGGCCTGAGTTGGATCTCCAGAACCCACATTAAAAAAGCCAACCATGGGGCTGGAGAGATGGCTCAGAGGTTAAGAGCACCGACTGCTCTTCCAGAGGTCCTGAGTTCAATTCCCAGTACCCACATGGTGGCTCACAACCATCTGTAATGAGATCTGGCACCCTCTTCTGTATACATAATAAATAAATAAATCTTAAAAAAAAGGGGGGGGGTCCTGAGCAGGGATACAATAAAGAGCTAAAAAAAAAAAAAAAAAAAAAGCCAACCATGATGATATGCTTATATACTCAGCAAAGAGGTAGGCAGACCCCTCGGACTCAGTGGACAGCTGGCTGAGCCCACTAGGTATGCTCCAGGCCAAAGAGAGATGCTGTCTCAAAAGTAATGTGGGCAGCATTTCTGAGGAACAACACCTGGGGTTGTTCTCACTTTTGCATGCCTCTGTTCACACATAGAGGTGCGCGCGCGCACACACACACACACACACACACACACATACACACACAGATAACAACTAAATTTAAATAAAGAAGACAAGCCTGGCTGGGATGATCTGAGTCACAAATGTGGTTTTACTACAGGATGTGTTTCAGCATGTTCTCAAAGGGTACTCAAATGTGTACAATCTGGTGTCTGTGAGGCCCCCTGAGTGGTCCGGAAGTACTAGTGGCATTGGTGAGACAACAATCCAAGTAACCAGCCTGGTAAACCACACGGGCAGCTCCTATGCCAAGCACCCCTATTTCCTGCCTTCCATTCCCAGCCCACCAGAGACCAGGAGCCATCAGAAGAGGGACCTGGTCAGACAGCAGGATGGACGCATTTGGTCTTCAAGCACCATTGCACCCTGGGACCTGGAGAGTTGGGGTTTCCCTCATCCAGAGATTCTGAAGCCCGGGGCTCCAGAATTGCATTGTAGAGACAAACTGACACAGATTTCTCAAGCAATCCTGGTTCAGCTTAGGTCCTCCAAAGATCCAATTTGGGGCCAGAGGCTCAAGACTTGACTGCCACCTCCTAGGTACCCCACAGACTCTTTAAGATGAAACCAGGTTAGAGAAGTCAAGTTTCATAAAGCCTGAAGTCTACTCTAGCATCAAGAAAAATCTAAGAAAAAAAGTTAGAGCTAGAGGACGATCAGAAAGTCAAAGTGGATCAAAACTAAAAGGGTGGGGGTCAACAGCTGTCCATTTCTGCTTTGCCCGGCTCAGCCAGTCCACCCCCTCTATACCACCTACCTAGGATTGACTCAGTGGAACCTGTAGGCTCATGCAGTGGTTCAGGGATAATAAGGTCAGGGCTAGAACCATCAAGGGGAAAGCCCACATGTGTTGCCACACATAGACTGAGTTTCCCTGCCTGGGTTCTGGGACCTGACTTGACCATGCTGACCTCCTTGGGTGAGGAATGGGTGGGCAGAAATTTCTCTCTCACAAACACACAAAAATCTGTTCATGTCTCACCCCTTTGGCCTAGTTCTATGAATACACAGTCCTTGCTCACAGTAGGCAGTCAGTAAATGCTTGGGGGAAGCTGCAGGTATGACTTCCATCATACCTTCCCAGGAAACAGACAGATGTGCCAGGCACCTGCCCCTCAGAGTCGGTGGACCAAGGCCCCCAGTGTCCTAGGGATGCTCGAGGCAGGAGAGAGAGCAGATATGAGGACAGACATGTGAACGAGTGTGTATACTGAGCTCAGGGGACAGCAGTGCCTTGTGTTCCAAGAGGACAACTGTACTGCCACGGGCACTGGGAGCCTTGTGATTTGGGACCGAATTCTGGCAATATTTGAGCTGAGCTGAGCTCCAAAGTCAGATTGAGAATTATGTAGAACAGGAAAAGGAGGGCTGTAGGGGAGGGGACAGCACAGGACAGCTCTGTGGAGAAAGCCCTGGGGGAGGGGACCAGGTGGAGAGGGCTGCCTCTCGAACATTCCAGTACACGGATCCTATGTCTCAAGAGGTGGGCCACTTCTAGCACGCTCCAACTGCAGGAGGCCTATGGTGTACCCCAGGATTGGCTTAGGACTGACTGGACAGTGCTCCTACTCTATGGGGCAGTGGCTGAGCTCTGTGACCTGAGAGCCCACATGGAGCCAGGCATGTGGGTATCCAATAAATACTGCCAGACAAGCGAGAAAGGACAGAAGAGAAACCTAAAACACACCACTGAGCCCTGAAGCTGTATAACCCAAGAGGCAAACATCTGCAGGAAGGGGCCTG
The DNA here is from genome assembly GCF_007827085.1 of Peromyscus californicus insignis. Lineage (NCBI taxonomy): Eukaryota > Metazoa > Chordata > Mammalia > Rodentia > Cricetidae > Peromyscus > Peromyscus californicus. The sequence continues at coordinate 65,961,096 of NW_026294562.1, read as the reverse complement.
GCCCCACACAGGGAAACACTGTGCCCGCATGGCCAGAGGGGCATTAAAAGCTCCTTAAGACCCAGCAGGGATGGTGTGAAATGGTGATGGGACAGAATCTCAGCCAGTCCCTGGAATGTGGCTTGTTTTATGGAGTAAGAAAAAGTAATGGGGGGCAGGGGGACAAACAAACAAACACAGCCCGAATTATTAAAATTCAAAGAACCCTGCAAACCCTGTGCTTCTGAAAGCACAGGACTGATGACTCCCACAGGGCAGCGGGAACCCCAAACTGCTTACATGGCTTCAGAGAAGGGACATGTAAGCTGTAAAGGGCCTTGTTGTGCTGGCAGGCATCCACTGGCATTGTCACTACTGTCTGTGTGACGGGGCACCAGGCCACAGTGAAGGTATCCTTGGGGTTCCCAAAGCCTCTCCAACCTGCTTCTCATCTCCAAAGTGGGAAGCTTCATGGCCCCCAGAAGGCTGCTATGAGTCCAAAGTGGCCTTGGTGGGAGGGGACAGGGAGGGGACAGCTAGGAACAAGCTGCTGTGGTAGGGGATACAGTCCGTATCCTTGGCAAGCAAAAGGCCTCAGCATCACAGGCTCATGGTACCAAAGCAATAGGGTCAGCAATAGCGAAAAGGACAGCTTCCGATTGTCAGCAGCAAGCGTGGTAGACTCTTGATGGAAGGGTTCACTCTGTGCCTCTCCAGCGGAACACCGCTGGGGCCAAGCTGGGCAAGCAGGACGCTGAGCAGATGTCCCTGGTTTCCCCTCACCAGACGTCAGTAGCAAATCCTCTCTGTCATCCCAGGATCACAACCCAGGAGGTCTCTGAACATTACCAAATATCAGCTTGGGGATTGAGTTGCCCTGAGTTGATCACCAAGCTTCTGGCACCCACTTGGCAGAGGACATCCCACATGGGACCTGGCTGAGCCTGAGAAAGTGGCCGAGGCCTCTATCTGTGCAAAGGGTGGCTGCCTTGTCCAGGCCATGGGTTTCCCTTCTAGCGTTCCAGAACAAGTTTTTTTCATCCCAGATGTGGAGCCCTGATGGCAAGGCCATGCACTCTAAGCATAGGCTGCCTCCTCTGGGTACCAGGCTGGACAGCATAGAGTGCGCTGGCCACAGGCTGTGACCTAGTGAAGAGCCTGAGTGTGGCTGAAATCTTGGGGTAGGGGCATCAGCACCCTTAAAAGCACAAGGCTGCAAGCACCCACTGCCTGTCTTCCCAGCTCCACAATGCTCTTCATCCCAAATCAGTACCCCTGCTCCACTTTCTCTGACACAACATGGAACATATGCTACAGACTAAATATGTCCTCACATACCAATGAAGAAAGGACCGACAAGCTCGTCCGAGGACAGATCTGGCCCCAGGACAGAGCGAGTATGTGCGGTCTAAACGAACACTTTCTGATCTGCCAAGCTGCACTGCATGTTCCCACCAGGAGGCCATGACAGGGGTTTGGGGGAGGTTTATGACACCATAATGCTAGAGTCCCCTGCTTCTGAATATAACTGTGGACAGTCAGCTCCTCACTCCTGGTGTCAGACTCCTCCTTCTCCACTCAGTCATGACCCTCCATGACCTCTTTGCTTGCCATGGTCAGCTGACTTGCTCATAACCAGGCTGCGCCCAGGAGGTCAGACATGGCCCCCTGAGTCCAGCAACACAGAACCAGAGTAGTCCAGCTGTGGGGTCAGGAGCCAAGTCCAGCCACACAGCTCTATGCCCGTGTGCCATCACACCCAACCCACACACCCAGCATTTACATCTGTGTATGAATTTAGACTTTGCAGAAAGGAAAGGGGGGTCAGAGAGTGACAGCTTGGCTCCTCTGCATGTCCTGCAGCCTCTAGAAGGTGAAGCAGAAAGGTAGGGGTGCACTCTGCCCTTGTCCCCGTGCTAGCTCTCCAGGCAGGGCCAGCCACAGTAGGGATATGACAACAATGCTCAAGCATACCAGCTGGTACTAGATCCTGCCAAGGGAACTAAGCCCAGCCCCCATCCACTGTGCCTCTCACCCTAGCTGGGATCCTAGTGTGGGTCCAGGGGTTCATGAGGCACCAGTAGTTGTCACATCTTATAGCCAAAGAGCCTAAGACCTGCAGGGCAGGGGGGCTGACGAGCACCCAGAACAGTGAGATTAGAAAAGAAAGGAGGGAAGAGTCCCTCTCTGCAACCTGTGAGCATAGAGGAGGGTCCCTGGTGGGCTCCGGCAAGACCACCCCTGCCGTGGGACTAGTCAGTACACAGAACTTTCCACCTCCCTAGGGCCTGCGGGTAGTCGTCCCTACACTTTCTGGATCTGTAACTCTACAAGAGACTAAGTGAGAAGCTGGAACATCATGGCCCAAACCTGCAGGGCACAGATGAGAGCGGTTGGTCCAAGAACACCCTGTCAATAGCAACGGCAGAGGCTGGTTTTGTTTTGTACAAGAGCATCCTTGACCATGCTCCACTCTATGCCAGGGGCCTGTGTCACACTGTCCACCGTGTCCCCTCCATGCCAGAAGTCCACGCCACTCTGCCTGCCATGCTCCCTCCGTGCCAGGGGCCCATGCCACTAGTCTACCATGCTGTCTCCATGCCAAGAGCCCTGCAATTCTATCCATCATGCTCCTTCCATGCCAGGTGGGGGCGGGGGGGGGGGCTGTACCACTCTGCCTAAAATGTTCTCCACGCCAAAACCCCATGCCACTATGTCCACCATGCCAGAGCCCTGTGCCATTCTGTCTACCACGCTCCCTCCATGCTAGGAGCCCATTCCACTCTATCCAACCACATTTCACTCCCTGCCAGAGGCCTACTGTCAACTACATTCTACTTAATGCCAAGGCCCATGCCACTCTGTCAACCATGCTCCATTCCCTGACAAAGGCCCATGCCACTCTGTCCCACAGGCAGAAGAGTCAGTCTACCTATGCCTACTGCAACAGGGCACAAAACTCAGAGACCCTGAGAATTTACCTGCCAAAATCACACCGTTAGTAACTGATGGAGCACAACTCAAGTCCTGGGTCACTGTAAACTTCCTGGAGCTATGCCATGAAGGGTCCACTAGATCCAGAGTGAGTGGTTCACTGACGGAGAACAGCTGCGATGGTTTGAAAGAAAGTGGCCCCCAAAGGGAGTGGCACTCTTAGGAAATGTAGCCTTGTTGAAAGCGGGTGTGGTCTTGGAAAAAGTGTGTCACTGTGGAGGTAGGCTTTGAGATGCTATATATGCTCCAGGTACTGCCCAGTGTTGGAGACCACTTCCTGTTGCCTGCAAGATGTAGGACTCTCAGCTATTTCTCCAGCACCATGTCTGCTTGCATGCCACCATTTCCCACCATAGCGAAAACAGACTGAACCTCTGAACGGTAAGCAAGCCACCGGAACTAAATGTTTTCCTTTGTAAGAGTTGCTGTGGTCATAGTGTCTGCTCACAGCAATAGAAACCCTAACTAAGACACCAGCTGAACCTAGGAAGAGGATGACAATCTAAGGATGCACTTCCTATGAAAGCTCCTCCCAAACACAGCCACAGCCCTTAGCCATGTGCTCTTTCCTCTCTTCTAGTGATCTCATGGAGGAACTGCTCAGCAGCACATGGCCTACTCCTTTTTCCCAGATCCGTGCTTGTGGAGACCAACACTGAGCACAGATGCATGCACACACACACACACACACACACACACACACACACACACACACACATTTATCATAAAAGTCATCTTCAAAAGGAACAACACTAGAGAAGGGCTCACCCTCCCTGGTCCCAGAACTTACTATCATGCCACAGCAATCATAAGGACAGATTGCAGGCCAGTAAGATAGAAAGAGAGCCCCTCACCCAGTGGTCAAGTGACTTCAATAGGGGTAGGAAGACCACTTGAGGGGAAAGGGCATCTTTTCATGGGTGTTGTAGGAAAACCAGATGTTCACACCTGAGAACAGCACACACAAAGTCTAACTCAAGGTAGACCAAAGGTCTAGATGGAAGATCTGCCACAGCCCAGCTCTTAAAGGAAAACATAGGGTTAGAATTTCAGGATGATGATGTCAGTGATGGTTTCTTGGCTATGACTCCAAAGGCTGAGACAGTAAGAGAAAAACACTGAGGTTCATGAAAATTTCTGAACGTTCAACATGGAGACACGCTCTTACATTAATTTCATCGGACTAAAATGAAATGCTTGAGGCTACTAACTTATAAAGAAAAGAGAAGGCTTGTTTTGGCTCACAGTTCTGAAGGTTCCCAGTACCCAGTTTGGCAACACATATTTGGAGCTCTGGTGGTGGAAGCATATCACAGCAGGGATGGGTGGAGGAGCAAAGTCTCACATCACAAGCCAAGAAGCAGAAGTAGCCTGAGAGACTAAGGTTCCATGTCCCTTTGAAAGGCTTGCTCTGGATGACCAAAGGACCCCCCCTCCATTAGGCTCCACCTCCCAACAATGCCACCACCTCCCCCTCAGCATCATTCTGGGGCACCAAACTTTCAGCACATGCACCTCCAGGACTCACTCATCCAAACTAAGCCACTGCCCACAGAAGACAAAGGCAGTCCAAGGGATGGAGGGGAATACTTTATCTGGGAAGAGATTCTTAACTAAAGTATACAAAGAATTCGTGTTGTTCAACCACAGCAAAGCAAGACCACTGAAAATGAGACAAATCTTTAATTTCAGCAGCTGGAAGGTAGAGACAGGTAGATCTGTATGCGTTCCATGCCAGCCTGGTCTACATAGTGAGTACTAGGCCAGCCAGGGCTACATAGTGAGACCCTGTGTTTCATTTTGAAGAAGAAAGGGAGGGAAGAGAAGAAGGGAGGGAGGGAAGGAAGAAAGAAAGAAAATGGGACAGAAAGACCCAACCAAACATTTCTCCTAACGACCTACATGCATGACCAATGAGCACATGAAAACTACTGGCCATCACTAAACTCTAGGAAACACCAACCAAAAATCCAATGAGACACAACTTCCTACCTGTCAGAATGGCTATTGTCAAAAACAAAAACATGAGTGAGGATTCAGAACAACTAGAGTCCCTCGACATTGTTGGTGCGAACAAAAAGCCCAATGTGGCCACTGTGAAAAACAGTATGGAAACTCTTCAAATAATTAAAAAATGAGATTGCCACATGTTCCAGCCATTGAACTTCTGCATCTGTGCACAAAAGCATTAAAGGCGGAGTTTGAAGCATCACTGCAACTGTGTCCACGTTGGGATTAGTCACAATAGGCAGAAGTTGGGCCACTGGCTGCCTGGGCAAGTTGGGACTGGTATACCCAGGCAATAGAGTACTGTTTGGCCATGCCAAAAAAAGACTTTCTGACATATGCTTCCACAGGAAAGAAGCTTAAGGACATTTTGTCACCTCAATCAGCAGGTCACAAATTGCTATCTGGCTCCCCTCACAGGAAGTCCCTAGAGTTGACAAATTCACAGAGACAAAACTGTTGTTGGGACTGCCCAGAGCTGGGGCACAGGTGAGGAGCCAGTGTTTGGTGGGGACAGTTCCACTTTGACCAGCTGGAAAGAGCTCTGAGGGCAGTAGTGGCAAAGGGCAAATGCAAGTGTGCCTCACACTGAATGCATGCTCACCAGCTAATGGCCACACTCACGTGCTCTGTACTGCACTCTAACAGAAACAGCTGGGAAAAAATTAAAACAAAAACCGTGTTCCCACCACCTTCGGGACAGATGTTTCCAGAAGGCAAATCCCCTTCCACCAGGCAACAGCTCCCCGCCCACGGGCATCCCCTTTATGAGTTCAGGTATTTAAGGAAAGCAGCCTGTGCTTCTATCCTAAGTCATCGATGGACATTTTAGGGTGGACCTGGAATTTGTGTTAACAGCAATGAAAACATTTTGACAAAAACCAGTAGGGGTACCATTGGTGACACCAGGTCTCTGGAGACCTCCAAAGGATAGAGATACTGCTGGGAGAATGAAGTTGCCTTCGAATCTGCATAAAGATGATTTACTGTGTCCTTGGACGCTGCATCTGTTGGTTCGTTCATTAATTCATTCACTCATTCATTTCTTCACGATGATTAGGAGCTCTGGGCCAGGTCAAGCCCCATGTGGAGCAAAGTAAGGATATGGAAGTAACACTCTGGCATCTGCCATCAGCGTGTGTACTTCAACTGGAAAGGTGACCACAGAAGCAAGTGGTGCAGAGGGACAGGACACACAGCCACAGGTACAATCAGGCTTGGGTAAGGGTGAAGGCACCAAAGGTCAGTAGAGGCTTCAACGTGGATGAAGCTTGGACGTGTAAAGATGAAAAGGTTGCACCCAGACCCCAGACTGGCTTCCTAGTATCATTCAAGTTCACAGACCACTCAGTTGAAGACAGTAGAGCCCTTAAGCTCACCAGAGAGATCCCAGACCTAGAGGGATGAACACAAGCTGAGGCTAGATCTCCAAGGAAGAGGCTGAACAAAGACCGCCAGGCATGGCCATCGAACACAGGCTAGACATCTTCACTCACAGGACCAAGAAAGGTATCAGATAAATGAGAGAAAAAACAGGCCCACACTTCCCCCAAGGAGGCTGTGTGGACAAATATGAAAGGGAAAAAAAGTAGGATGCTTAAGGGAAGGGCCAGAGCACGTTGGCTGTAGAAGGCACCTTATTCCAGGAGGTGGGTGAACGAGTGACGGTCAAGATGGAGACACAGAGCAGACATCACGGCCTGTCTGCTGCATGGAGGCCACTGGCTGTTGATCTGAATTCTGAGAGAGATACAGGAATCTACTGAGGCACCAGGGGAAGGACTTCTCTCAGCTCTGAGGAGGCAGAAGCCCCTAAGCACCACCACCCCCACAGTCCTTGGATCACCGAGCCTTGGGGAGTATCACTGAAGAAAAGAGGCACCCAAGAGCATGTTAATGAAGCTTGATTGGCCAAGGACAGCAAGTTCAGATTTTCATTATCTGAGAACTGTCCCAACCCACCGGGCTCTACAACAGCAGCTTCCTGCACACAGCAATTCTCTCAGGGCTCACACTGACGCCAAGCAAATCATGGAGCAGCTACTCCGGCTTTAAGACTTTAAAAACAAAACAAAAAATCAGCCAGGCGGTGGTGGCGCAGGCCTTTAATCCCAGCACTCAGGAGGCAGAGGCAGGCGGATCTCTAAGAGTTCGAGGCCAGCCTGGTCTACAGAGTGAGTTCCAGGAAAGGCGCAAAGCTACACAGAGAAACCCTGTCTCAAAAACAAAAAAAAAAAATAAAATAAAATAAAAATAAAAAAATAAAAATAAAAAAATAAAAATAAAAAACCTTTATTTGCTCACGTTTCCTTTAGTGGGAGAGAGAGAAAACGAGGGTGGGGCACTGCATGTGTGGAGATCAGAGGACAACTTGAAGGAATTGGGGCTCTCCTTCCCAGCTTGAACTCAGTTGTCAGGCTTCGTGGAAAGTGTTTTTACCTGCTGAGCCATCTTGCTGGCCCTGGCTTTATAAATTTTTCAAGTGGAAAGTGGAACCAATGTATTTCTAAGTTCATTAAGTGAACGAAAGTTCTTGGTTCCCTGTAATGCTATGAACTTAGAGGGACAAGATCGGCAGAGCAGTCTTCCTGCGATTTCTGTCCACCAAAGCACCACCTCCCTCTATAAGGGACACAGCCCGGGAGGCTGAGAACCCAAGGTCCTCCCTCCTGCATCTTCCCATGGATCTGCCTGAAGAACCACAGAGGTACTTCCAGGTGGCCACACTCAGGTGATGACAGGAGCTCACTCTTGTCTGGCAACCCCGTTGCCCATGCTGACGGGGCCTTCCATGAGCTGGTATCTCCAGTACCTGGAGATCCAGTATCTCTCGGTAGCTTCTATCTCTCTGTTCTCTATGTGTTCCGGTCCAACACATCCCCTCTGACACCTGAGGACATCACCTACTCCATTTGCCAAGCAGGACCTGGCCTGATTAGTGAAATCTGAGATAGAAAGGCCATCCTGGGCCATCATCCTACATCTGTGTGTAGGCTACCCACTATGGGCAGTGGCTGAGGAGGGATGTGGCCTGTGGGGGAGGGATGCGGGGGGGGGGGGGAGCAAATAGAAGTGCTGTGAGTTCTGTTTTCATACCATCATTCGCACATGATCACGTGCCTTTTGGACACCTTGAGATGTGCAGCCCAAGGCTCCATTGTGCCAGCTTCTCTAGACTCCCACTATCTCTGGGACCAGAAATAGAGAACCAGAGGAAACATTCCCACCAGAGCAACACCAGCCTGTCTGCAAACTAATGCTGTCCCAGCCCAGGACAGGAGTGACGCCAAGACAGAGGCAGAGGGCTCTCTCACAATCCTAACTCACACGTGGCATGCTGAGTCACTGAAATGGCAGGCAGTGAGAACAGTAAGCCACTGGAATGGTGATGTCTTCTGGCACAGAAACTTCCTGAAAACACCTGACAGCGAAACTGACCTAGGACCTCACCACTGTAGCCAGCCACCATGCTAATTGGATTGCTCTGTTTGCTGTCTCTTTTCTACCTTTTTAACAAAAGCTGGAGCCCATGGTGCGCACATTTTTCTATCCTTTCCACCTAATTACATGTAATGAGAATACTTCCCGTTTATTCGACAGCTTCCTTTTCTAACTTCTGCGAGACCATCCTTCTTAACTCATATCACTGCTCTTTCATGGACAAAACATGGCTACTGGTCTTTCAGAAAGTCCTCGCTGGAACCTGAGTCCATGTAGGAGGTTTCAGAGGAGGCCTCTGCCTCTTCTCCTGGGATCAAGAGTCCTCTTTCTCTCGACCATTGCCAGCAGTCTGTTGTGTGGGTATCTTTGTGGATTTCTGTGGGCCTCTCTAGCACTTTGCTTCTTCCTGTTCTCATGTGGTCTTCATTTACCATGGTCTCCTATTCCTTGTTCTCCCTCTCTGTTGTTGATCCAGCTGGGATCTCCCGCTCCCCCCAGCTCTCTTTCCCTCGACCCTCGCCTTTCATTACCCCCACTCATGTCCAGGCTGTTCATGTAGATCTCATTCCATTTCTCTGTCATTGGGCGATCCCTGTGTCTTTCTTGGGGTCCTGTTTTCCGGGTAGCCTCCCTGGTGATGTGAGTAGCAGACAATTCATCCTTGTTTCATGTCTAGTATCCTGCTATGAGTGAGTACATACCATGTTTGTCTTTCTGAGTCTGGGTTACCTCACTACTCTGGTGATGGGATGGCCAAACACCCTAATTGTTGTGCTAGAAACCTCATCCAACTACTGAGGGATCTGGATGCAGAGATCCATGACTAGGCCCTGGGTGGATCTCTGGGAGTCCAATCAACGAGAATGAGGAGGGTTTATATGAGTGAGAATTGTTGAGACCAAGGTTGGATAAAGCACAGGGACAAATAGCCAAATGAATGGAAACACATGAACTATGAACCAATGGCTGAGGGGTCCACACTGGATCAGGCCCTCCGAATGGGTGAGACAGTTGATTGGCTTGATCTTTTTGGGCGGCATCCAGACAGTGGGACCAGATCTTGTGCTCATTGCATGAGTTGGCTGTTTGAAACCTGGGGCCTATGCAGGATTGTTTGGCTTGGCCTGGGAGGAGGGGACTAGACCTACCTGAACTGAGTCTACCAGGTTGACCTCAGTCTGTGGGGAAGGCTTTGCCCTGGAGGAGATGGGAATGGGGGGGGGGGGCGTTGGGGGGAAGGTGAGGGGGACGGGAGGGGGGAGAACAAGGGAATCCGTGACCGATATGTAGAACTGAATTGTATTGCAAAATAAATTAAAATAAATTAAAAAAAAAAAAAAAAAAAAAAGAGTCCTATTTCTTCTCCCTCACCCCAAGAATCACGGTAATGCTTGCCACTTAGACCTCACAGCCATGGCCATGTCTTCAGCAGCCCTCTTCTCTTCAACCTCAGGTAATTACTGATCTCTTCTGTGGCCTTTTCTGTGTCTCTTGCTGGTTTTGATTTATTTTTATTTTTTATTTGCATCTTTTACATCTTGCAGAATTTGGAGCAAATGCAACTAATGAAGGAATTAGTGCTGTGGGCCACCAGTGCCTCCCCTAGCAGGGTCTGAACAAAGGGTTCCTCATGCTGTGCCCAGGGACAGCAGAAAGAGGAGGTCCGTCCCTTAAGGACCCTGTTTGGTGCACACTCTGCCAGGATGGAGGGGAGATGATAGACATGTTCAGGCCTATGTAAACATTTGTAGGTGAGGACCCTGCTTAATAATACAGCGTGGGGACTTGCTGATGAGCTGCTAATGGCGGCAAGATGGGAATTGAATCCGAAGCAGAGATTCAAATCAGCAGCATGACTGTGTGGTGGACACCAGACCCATTGTGAGAAAGCCACCAAGCCTTACACTGGGCACCATAAGGGACACAAAGCTGTTACACCATTCAACAAGTCTCCTTAAAATGTACAAGTACACAGAGTTTGGGGCTTTGCATTTTAACTTGAGGGTACTGCGTTTGGTCCACCAGAACAAAAAGCATTGCTATTAAGATGTCATAAACATCCGAGCCCATGGAAGAACTATGGGGACCCTGTTGTCTTGTGGATACTTTGAATGTGAGGTCACTGTGGGAACAACAAAGGCATCTTCTGGATCCAGGTACATGTGGTGTTATACACAAGATCAGATGAGGGTCTGAATGTTACCATGAGGCTCTGCCAGGCATGCCACAGTTCCTGAAGGACATAGGACACCAAGTGCAATGTAACCATGTGCCCTGAAAGTAGTCATTCCAATCAGATCTCCATTTTGAAAACTGGGCTCAAGTGTGCCTTGCCAACTGTAGACTTCACCATCTAGGTCTGCAAGTGAACTTCTTGCCAGGCAGGACCAGGTTCTGATCCAATGTCCATGAACAGTTCTAAGTGGAGCCATTCCCTTCCTGCACCCCCACCTTTGGTGACAGAACCAGTTTGAGTCCTCTGACTTGTTCAAAGCGGGCAGGATACATTCTATTGCTTTTACAATAGTGACCACAGCTCCTGACCTCTTGTATCATCTCCATGCTGACCCCGGGCAAGGCCACAGAGACCCTTATGACCCCCAGGATGTACGACAACAGGCCATGCCCAGCCATCCATGGGAGAAGAGAGAGCTCTGTCCCTTTCTCCGGGTGCTACAACAATGTGGGACCAGCATTTACTAGAGCTGAGGGTCAGAGGTGAAACACTGTGGAATGTGGGCAGGAGAGTTCCACACGCTGGGGAAGTTCTCTGACTTTCTAAGCCATCTCTCCAAAGCAGAGGGCATTAATGGAGCTTTCTTAACGAAGACACTAAGACACAGACAGTCCTTTGTGGATAACTCAGGCTTCACTTCAAGCACCGGAGAGGGAAAATGCAAGAAGAAAGGCCCATAGATTGGGGGACAGGCCCCAAGATTCATCCCCTGGCCCACAGTCGGCCTCTGCCTGAACAAGGCCACCAGGGTCCCTGGCTTGTCGTGGGGAAGAGAGAGATGCTCCTCCCCACACCAGAGCTGCCACAGATCTGATAGCGCCACTCGGAGATCGATGGCTGCTCTCAGAAGAACACGAGGGCCACTCTCACAGCTGTGTTTATCTGTCGCCTTCACAGTTTATTCCATTGCCTGAAAGATCAATATGTCACCATTTCCAAAGGCCTTACAGTGAGCAGGGCTGTGAAGAACCAGCTCTCTAGCACTGCTGTGACACCTCTCAGGAAAAACACTTCCTGCCACGTAATTTGTTGTTGTTCTTGTTGCAAATTTCAATTTCAAACACCGCCCCCCCCCCAAACAAACCGAACAATGTCAGCAGAGACGCATCCAGCACCGTGATGTAAAAGGACCCTCGGAGTGGATTATCACGCCATGATGTTACCAAGAGGAAGCCAAGCCAGCCAGTTAAACACAGCCACTGTCCTCAAACATCCGACCATCACTTCTAACCAAGACAAACAAACTTCATCTATTTCCTTCTTTTCTTTTTTTTTTTCCTCCATTTCAGAATGCTTGGTGCGCCAACGGGGCTGGGCTGCATTTCACTCTTGACTGGGTACAGTGAGATTGCTAATCAGGATTACTTGATTCAGTCAACACTGATTTCAATAAAAAGACCAAAAAAATTATCATAAATATAGAGAAAGTGCAGGCGGAGGTGACAGGTGATTAAAATCTCATTCGCTTAGAATCAGCCTGACTCATGGGTGCGGGGGAGGTGAGGCCGGATTTTGCCATAGTGATCATTATCCTGCTCCCTACAGTCACTTCTGAGTACAAGCACAAATATACACATGTGCATAGGTGAACATGTGCACGCGCGTGCGCGCGCGCGCGCGCGCGCACACACACACACACACACACACACACACACACACACACACACACACACGGACAACCAGGTCCACAAACTAAGTCCGTAGTCTGCCCTCTCTTAAACAGAGGCTGTGAACAGGGCTGCTGAGGAAGGCCTGGCAGAGGGTTCAGGCAGATGACCTGGCATCAGGTGACAGAAGCTGAGCCAGGAGGCTCCTGTTGTAAAGAAGAACTGAAGAGCATTGTGGGTCGCCCACACCATCAGTGTTTAGAAATATCTCGAGGCTGCAAGCATCCTGTACAGCCATAGCCACAGCATTTGGGGGTTAGAGCAGAGAGCTGAAGTAATTGCTTCGATCACATGAGAAGGAAAGAGGATTCCGAAGGCCTCCGAGTCTTCACACCTTAAATGGGCCTTGAGCTAAGTAGGGACCCTACTCCCTGCCCCAGCAGCCTCAGGGTGGGCTGTGGCACCTCTGAGCCTCCTCCTCTGTCCTGCGTCAGATTAGGCATGAAAAGATGAGCACACCCCTTTTATCTCCTCCCTAGAGCCCCCTCACCCCCCAGTGCCAACCATCTGGCCTCTGCTGAACTGCCCAGGTACCAGTTTTCTGAGCGTGCTCTGGCCCTCCCATCTCTTCTCACCCCTCATCCCCACTCAACTTCCTTCTAAGTGGCTCCATGGATCCAGCCACAGCCCACCAGGGGCACAGACCAAGGCCCTCAGCTTCTATGCCCTGACACACTAGGGTTACCAGATTTGGTGAATAAAATGCAGATACCCAGGTAAATTTGAATTTCTGCTAAGCAATAACTATGATTTTATGATACAGATGTCTCAATTATTGAGTGAAATAGTCTTTAAAGTTACTCATGGCTTGTAGGAAATTCAAGTTAAACTGGGCATCCTGAACATTGTCAGGCAACCTCGTCCCCAACATCAGAGCTTTGTACCATCCCTGTGTTTAAGCTCTGCTCACTCCCTGATTGTCCCTACTCCACCCTCCAAGTCCCCAGTAGTCTTCCCCAGTTTCAAGTAGAGATAGATGCCTTTCCTGTGTCTGTTCATAGACTCAGAACAAGCACCCCCCCCATCTCACTCTTGCTGAGAGTCCAGGGGCAGGGAAAGGGGGGTACTGAGGGAGCCCAGTCTAGGATGGGATGTGGTCCTGTGAGCCTATAATGTCCCTGTCCGAACAGGAGCTCAGCAAACACCAGCATCTCTAGGGGAGGCCTTCACAGAGCACAGGGGCCTCTGGGTGCTCTTTCTGATGGGTTCTCCCTCCACCACCCTATCTGCAGTCTCATCTCAGGGCCAAATGCAAATGAGTCACTCTGAGTGATTATTGAGTATTAGCTCATTTGCATACTATTAAGCTGCCTGCTTTAGCGGTGGGGCTGGGAGTGTCTAAGTTCAACATTCCCTCCCCTTCGTTTCCATTCCTTCATGTGATCCTGCTGTTCCAGTTGGGAGAGGAGAATCCTGCAGACTGAAAAAAAAAATGAACACTCCACGGGCACCAGGCCAGCTGTCATGTAACCAAGGCAGAATTTCCACATTTAGATCTCAGGTGTTCCTCCCATGAACAGATCTAAAGTTAGTGAACACGCAGATACAGGTCAGCCCTCAAAGATGTCCAAATCCACTGTCTGTGCAAAACTGAGCCAGTGAGATATTCTAGAACTTTCTGGACTACCTTGGAACACTCCAGAGTGCTCTGGATCAGCAGGGCCTGCTTTGTGCCTGGGGGTAATCTAACCAAATAAACAAAGACTGACATTTTAGGATAAGCATGTCCCAGTGTCCCGAGTACTGCATGAAACATACTTATCAGAAAATGTTGGCCATAAGCTCACAGCTATAAGTCATGTACCCTACAAGCTTCTACTGAACAGGGACCTCTTTGAAGGCAAACAGCTTCCCATGTCTGTTTTGGCCCAGCCATCCTAGGAATTGGCCTCAAAAGTTGGTACCTATCAATAAGTGAGGCTGAGCATGCTGGGTAAGGCGCTGAGCTGATGAGCATCAAGGAGTAATGTTTCTGGGCTATAGCTAATCATCCAGAAGGCCATCCTTCCTAATCAACCCTGCCAATGGAAAGCAGTTTATCAGTGCAGCCATGTCTGGGGCCAGCCTGACCCACACCACAGGTCTTACTCTGCCCAGCATGGACATGGATTGGGACCATCCAACCAGTGGCTGGCCTGCTGCCACACTACACTGTGGCAATGGACAAGCTGGACAGAGCAAAGGATGTAGTATGTGAGCAGGTGAGTAGAGAGAGGCCGGGATATCAAGAAGGCTCACGCTCGACCACAGGCAACACAGACAAGGAATTTCATAAAAAGCAGATCCCAGATTGTCTCTTAAGCACTAACGGCCCCTCCTCCACCACCATGCCACTATGGGGAGAGGGACTTCCAGAAGTTACCCCACCCCCCATCGTGCAGCTGGTGCCTGAGGCCAGCGAGAGGAGGCAGCAGGTGCAGTCATAGAGGCCTGTGTACAAGAGCAGCATCAATTCCAATTACAAACATCATTACATTATGGAATTATATAGAATTCTACTTATGGAGTTACAGAAAGCATCGCAGGCTGATGCTGGTATTCCATGACAGTTCCCAAGTCCCTTTTGTTCATCCTGAGGGTAACAGTCCTCTAAGGACACTCTACAGAAGGCAAGGACTGGCCCAAAGCCTCCTGCTCCCACCAGATGGGTGAGGGACACGACCCCAGTGGGTACTGCCCAAGGGACGGAGAGGATGTCCCTGGAGGCAATGTCAGCAGCTGGGACTACAGAATACAGCAAGGGTTGCCCAAGGCCTAAAAAGCTGAAGGATTCAAGTAGCTGGGGGCAGCCAATGGGAGCAGGCAGCCTGTGGGTAAGGGACTCTTACCACTGCAATGTCCCAGAGGGCAAGGCTAAGCAGAGACGGTTTCTAATTTCATGAAAGATTTTACTCTTGGTTCCTTTATGCCCTAGACTCCATACAATTCACTTTAAATGGATAAAACTCAGTCCTATCCAGAATTCCAGGAAGGCAGTGTTCAAACCACCAAAATCTCAAAATACCCAAAGTGCACTGGGGGACAGGTCTGGCGAGACACAAGAGTCACGGATAGTAAGGCAAGACTGAGGGAGTCCCTGAAGACTGGGAAGGGCCATTGGCATGGGTGACTAATCTCAAACACATAGCCCTGCCCCAGGACTCTAGGATCAGAGATCTTGGTCATGACCTCTGAGGGCAGCAAAGGCTTTTGCCCCTCAAAGGATGGTGTCCAAGATTCTGCAGTACAGAGAGGCTCTTGGTTTACAGAGAGGGTGGGGTAGCCTGGAGGACAGTCTCTAGTTCGAGGTCAAGGAACTTGGCTTCCAAAGGCCCAAACAGGCCTTCCCCTGGAGACTCTTAGAAGGAGACCCCCAAGAAAACAGAGACCCCAGTGACTCTTGGGAGGAAAGGTGGTAACCAGTGCACAGGATGATTCAGAGACTCTCATTCTTACAGCATAGGTTTTGTTTAAGGATCTGTGTCTCTATCCTGTTTTGCAGAGTGTCTATATGTTTGTGTGTGCTAGTATGTATGGGAGTATGTTCATACATGTGTGTGGGTGTTCATGCTCATGTATGTATACATATGTAGAAGCCGAAGGACAACCTTGGGGTGTTATTTCTCAGATGCTATCTTTTTTTTTTTTTTTTTTACTTCATTGTATGAGTGCTTCCGCTTGCATGTATGTCTGGGCACCATGTGCATGTTTGGTGCCTGGAAAGACTAGAAGACAAGGTTGGGTTGGATCCCATGGAACTGGAGTCACAGATGGTTGTGAGACACCATGTGGGTGCTGAGAATTGAACCCTGGTCCTCTGTAAGAGCAGCAAGTGCTCTTAACCACTGAACTCTCTCTCTCTAGTCATATCCACCTTTATTTTGGGGGTAGAGAATCTCTCACTTGGCCTGAAGCTCAGCAAGTAGGCTAGGATGGCTGACCAGTGTACCCCAGGAACCCACCGGATCCTCACCTCTACAGAGCCGGGATCACAGCACACCACCACACATCCTTTGTTGGATGGGTTCTGAGGATGAAGCTTGGGTCCTAGTGCCTAATGACTGAGCCATTTCTCAGCCTCTTATTTTGCTCGTGTTGATTTTTCAGCCACACTTGGGAAAGAGACTGTTCGAGGGTACTTTCAACAGGGGCAGCCCGCCCACTGGAGCAGCCTCGACTCTGCTGAGGGGCCAGCATTATGAGGTTGCCTCTCTGGATTTTCCTGTCATAGAGCTTAATCAGATTGAAACCCTTTCAGCACTTCTCATTGATAAATGGAATTAGAATTCTCATGTGGAACTGGAGATCTTTGAGTCAATAGCAAACTTCTGTTGTACAAGCTGAGACAAGACGGTCTCTGAACTGTTCCACGGGCTGAGAGAAAGGTATCAACCTTACAAATGCACTTAGGAACAATATTTCTAAACAGCCTTCTGAGAACTTGAGAAGCCCTGAAGGGGTGGGCTTAGTGTCCC
Source organism: Peromyscus californicus insignis (assembly GCF_007827085.1). Lineage (NCBI taxonomy): Eukaryota > Metazoa > Chordata > Mammalia > Rodentia > Cricetidae > Peromyscus > Peromyscus californicus. Next base: position 65,944,318 of record NW_026294562.1, on the reverse strand, counting down.
TCTGACTGCACCCCTTCGACACAGGAGCACGTCTATATGTTCTCCCACTTACGTTCAGAATATTCTTTTTGGGGTTTTTTGTTTTTTTTTTTTTTTTTGGTTTTTTGAGACAGGGTTTCTCTGTGTAGTTTTGGTGCTTGTCCTGGATCTCACTTTGTATTCCAGGCTGGCCTCGAACTCACAGAGATCCTCCTGGCTCTGCCTCCTGAGTGCTGGGATTACAGGTGTGCGCCGCCACCACCCGGCTCCAGAATATTCTTAATCTCTTTTGTGCTTTTGTTTTTTGAGACAGGGTATCATATACATCCTAGGCTAGACTTGAACTCCTTATGCATTGGGGATGACCTTAAATGTCTGATCCTCCTATTTCCACCTCCCAAGCACTGGGATTATGGGCATGCACCACCATATTCAGTATTCTCAATCTCCTTTCTAAGATCACAGCTCTCAAGATCTCTAGCCCAACTCTCACAGGGACACAAGTGTCCCGGGAATATTATCCACAAGGCCACACCATGTGTACACTATGGCCTCACTTACATAAACCACCTGCCCACCACACAGACACCCCAGCATTCTGCACAGGGTGCATGTCACACCTGTACATCACAAGAAGCCTTCTCCTCAAGGGCCAGGTCCTACAGCGTGAAACCTCGCCAGCATTTCCTGGAAGTCAAGAGAGAAAAGTACTCACCAGGGCTTACCATGAGCCAACATCAGAGCCTACTAGCCACCATGGGCCCTAGCATAAAGGGGTGAATGAATAAAAGGCCCCAGTACCCTGGGTTCAAATCCCAGCTGCAGCCCTTCCCAGCTGACTAGTCTCAGACAAGCTTCTTAATGCCCCAAATCTGAGAGGATGGCAATCATTATAGACTCAGCTGTGTAGACAGCTCTTAGAAAGAACCTCAACAACTGTGAGCTGTGATCACCCTATGACCTTTAGCATGGATTACAATAGGATTCCAATGGTGGGCTCCCATATCTGGCTTCCTCTTATGCCTACTAGGAAGTGGAGATTGGCCAAGAAGGAGTAGTCATGCCCTCACTCCTTAGCACAGAGTCCTGGAACTTTTCCCACCCAAGGCCACCTGCCTATCCAAGGGGCAACCCAGAGCTTGCAAGGAGTCTGAACATTCGGGCATGAGGGTTTCACACACTCGCAACTGTCACATAGCTGCTGTGGACCACCCGTTGCTTTTCCTCCCTGGACAATATGGCCAGGATCTCCAGGGTCCCCATGGAGACTTGAACTGCCCCAGGTCCCATACACATGAGGCTACCTTCCTGGGTAAGACCCTTTCAGAGCTTCTCAGGTCTCAGGAATTAGTGAGGGAAGAAGGTTGCCTGCTCCCCACATGCCTTGTGGAAACTTGGCCACAAACCATAGGAAATATCTAGATTTTTAAATTAAGAAAGAAAGCATTTTACCTGAATGGCTAAGCTAACAAACATCATCGCTAAACAGCCTGTGGCAGGTACCAAGCTCAAGGCACCAAAGCATCTCCTGAGGTGCTCAGCAAGATATAGCTGTGAAAGGACAGGATGGGGGACAGGTGACTGCTGCAAGCCTTTGCTCAGAAACAGAAGGCATCAGTACATAAGGACATAGGCTAGGGAAGGCACTCATCTCTGCTCTCCACAGACAGGGCTTGGAAACACAGAGTTCTCAGAGAAGCAGCCCACCTGAGGCTCAACACGGGGTCGCTACTTGCTTCCAAGAAACTCACTATGAGAACAGGCTCTGAAGTGGGGCCATAAGTGAGTACAGAGACAAGATCTCCCAGGCCACAGCTTCCTGGGCCATATCGGTGAGGCTATTCACAGAGCGTGGCAAGGACAGCCTTGCAGACATCTGATGATGATGGTCATAAAAACAAGGAGAAGAAAGTGGGGAGAGGAAAAGATGGCAGAGCAGGGCTCTCTCCAGGGGCCTAGCGCTCAGAGGAAGGTACATGTGGGATTCTTTCACAGTATAACCCAGGGTGGCCCTGGCAGTGAGTCAAGGACAGAAGCTACAAATAACAAAGTTAAGGTTCAAGCTCTACACCAGTGGCCCAAGCCTGGCGTCCCTGTAGCCAGCAGAGAGGCACCTTGGGAAGCCCGACTCCCCAAGTTTAGCCACAGGAACCACACACACTTGGCCAACATGGATTCTGATACATTGACTGTTTTTCACCTACATCTTTTTTCTTTCATTTTTCTGCTACAACTTTAACAAACCTAAAACTCACATGTAAACATTCAGATATATCACTGAAGATTCTGAGTGGACTTAGAACACTCTCCCCTTCGGGGGCACTCAGTAGTCTCTTGACACAGTGTATGTACATCTTCTTCCTGGGATAGCAACAGAAGATGCTCCAGAAAAAAACAAACTTCCTCCCCAACTCTCAAACCAAACATCAGATTTTATTCTGATGCAGGGGGGAAATGGTTCTCAGCACATAAAGACCAATTCAAACGGGGGAAAAAACCCCAGGACACACTTTCCCCGAGCACTAATGCCATATGTCTGACAGAGAACCCTTCATACTGCGATGACAGTCATAAGCACCCAGAGAGCAGGCAGAAACCAACCAACAAAGCAGGTCACACAGGTCCTGAGACGATTTGTAGACTGAGGCTGGCCTTCCATACGAAGGTACATTCAAGGATGAAGATAGCGTCCAGTTCTTGTAACTATTACACGTCTGTTTGCAAATCACTGGTGAATTCTCGTATTTAAGCAAAATCAAAGGCATACTACATTCGGCACTCACATTTGGTTTTAGGTGAATAGAATAGGCCCCTTATATCATCCAAGCCAGTGGGAGGAAAGATATGTCCTGTGCAGAACAGGAGCCAAACACCTTGGTTTTCCTGATACCAGATCATACAGTGACACTAATTCAGAGCATCTTGAAGTGAGATACATTCTAATTTAAGGTATTTACTTATTTATTGCTTCCTAATGGGTGTTTCCCTCTAGAGTGCAAAAGAAAGGCTGCGGGGAAGACGGATTTGGGTCCTTCTCTCTGCACTGCTTTGCTGGCATGATAGGAAGTGGCCGCTCAAAGGGCCAACTATTTCTTACACACAAACAAGGCCAGGCAGAGCGTCTGGAGCCGCCAGGCAGCTCTTCATTACGGCCATGCCCGACCTGGCCTTCCCAGTTGGAGGGGATTCCAGAAGCTCTCCACAGACAAATAAACAGCAAATAATTCCAGGGGACAGCCTTGTAGAACTGATTCCTTAATCAACAGTTAAAGAAGCAAATTGGATTTGCCCTATCACAAAAAAAGAAATTAATCCCAGACCGTAGTTATTGTCTTAAGCACAAGAAGGTTGTCTTAGAGGCTTGGCTGGATAATTTCATTTTAAAAGTATCTCTAAAATTTGACATCCCCCGGGATTTGTGGTTTTCTCCATCATTATATAACTGTAAACTTCTGGATGTTAGAGATTGGATAATTCCTTTCAGCTGGACCAGGCCTCCAGCGCACTTGGATGCTAAGGATGCGCGCTAGCGGGTTGCTAGGGGTTACCAGCCGGACTTGGGAACAAGACAGATCCCCAGAAAGCACATCAGAAGTTAGAGTGTGCGAGACTTTTCTAATCTATCTCCCTCTGTCCACTTTTTAAACCTCTGCTATTAATTCAAAGAATTGCTAGAGATTCCTTTTCTCAGGCCACATCTGTAGGAGGCAAAGAAATCAAAACAGAAACCCAGGCCCAGTCTCTCGGAGGTGGCTGGGTTTGCTCCTGTTGTGTAGCTCTGCTGGGCTGAGCTCTCTGGAACCATATGTTCTCGAGCCGTTCTGCAGAGGAACTAGCCTTCAAGCACACGGCCGTCATGTGCAGTTCCAGACACACAGCCCTAGCCGGAAGGGTAAACCACTCTGTAATACCAGTTGTCCTCTGGGGTCCCTGCTGTCTCCACATGTGAAATATCTCCCTGAACTTACCCATCCTGTGCACAGTTTCAAAGTTGATTAACATTTTGTCTCTAGTATTACGTTATTATAGCCTTTATGTTTTAATCCATTTTTTTACACCATGGGAAAAGAAAAATACCACTATTTGAGTAATCAAGTTATTCCTGTAAAATCCTAAATAAAATGAGAATTTTATTAAAGATATTTATCTCATACAACAAGAATAAAATCAATTTGCAGTGTCGGTCCAGCATCCAGCTACAATAACATTAAAATATATTGTTTACTTGCGGGTGGGGCAGTTTCTCTTTTCAGATTGGTCAATGAGGGGGACGACATAGCGCCCTCCTCTCAGAATGCTGGCTTGGCGGCTGGACATGGAGGAGAGCATTTTTATTGTTAATCAATGCCAATCAATTCTGAGCCTTGATGTTAAATAGGGATCAATACCGCTGGGCTGCAGATGAGATCTGATCTCAATTGCTGAGCAGACCTGCAGAAGTTTTTAATCATAAGGTAAATCAAGACTGGAGCATAAGTCAGATGAATTAATATTGGTGGTGGAGGACCTCGCTCGCCACTGATCCAGCACAAGGAAATTTCTGTCATATTTCATTATCACTCTTAGGGCAAGCTGAAGGCAGCGTTTGGGGAGCATTTCTTAGTGGAGGCTGGAGCGCCCCTCACACCACGCGGTGAATCCTCACTGCAACTGCAGCCAGCTGGTCCACCGAGTATAGTTATACGTATGCCCCATGAATCTCATTTTATGCGATTAAGATCCATAAAAATTCAATAGCTTTTCTTCTGCAATTCACATTTTACCTGGTGAAATATCATAAGAATTTCATTATCTTTGCAGCTGTTGCCTGGGATCAAGCAAAGGTTATTATCCTCTTCGAAAACACTATAGAATATGTACGAAAATGTCAGGAGAACTGGGCATTTAAAGCTTGATTTTTTAAAAGAAAAACACTGTCTGAAGTTTAGAATAAACTGCACTTGACATTTATGTACCATGATGCATTTCTTGGTAAACTGATTTTGCAAGGAAATTCTTTGAATTCGACTCTGTGACCAGATTGTAAAAGGAAAAGGAAAGATAGGAGGAGAGGATTGGAGAGGAGGAGGAGGGAGGGGAGGGGAGGGAGGGGAGGGAGAAGAGGGAGGGGAAGGGAGGATAGGGGGTGGAGGTAAGGCAGCACACTGATCCTAGACCCAGGCTGCTCCTCACATCAGTCTGTATAGGATTTCCTAACCTTTCAGATAACCATCCTTGGGAAGATAACTCTAAGAACCCTGACCGATTGGAATGGTGTGATCCTACGGCTCACTCAGGCCCCTTTAAAGCGTTTGAAGAAAAATGGTCAGCGCAGAGAAAGTGATTGATCAGGAAGCTCTGTAAATCACACGGATTCCGTACTGTCCTCCGGCCTCACTGCTAGGGTTCCATCTATGATGATAAATTAGCATTAGATGGGACCTAATGAGTTTACTAAACATTTGGGATTTGTGCTAATAAACTGGCTGGCTGTGAACTAGCACAGGCGATGAGCAATCCCGCGGCTCTCTCTTATCTCGGTAACATGACAGTTGAACCACGCTTCCAATCTGCGATCAATTCATCATCCGACACCATTGTACATTCTTCACAAAAAGATAATTACTGCTTCCCTGGATCAGAACACTCATATTTCCTTGGAATTGCAGGTCCTGATAGCAGTCTCTGTCACTGCTGCCTTGAGCCCCACTGTACAGCTCTATTTATGATCATTATTTTCGCCTAAACAAGCCTTTTTCCTCAACTTGATAACGAAACCCGCTATGATGAGGAGGGAATGGTGACGACATTGTTTCCTCTGTGGAGTGCTTTTACATTTAGTGGAGGCCTCTGGCAAATATTTTATTCAGGACATTAGTAAAAGTCTCCACTCGTTAAAATGTATCGCTACCATTTCCTTTTAAAAAAAACAAAGTCCTGTTTTCAGCTCTGATTTGTTAAAAAACAGAGAATAAGAGTAAAGCCAGCCACGTCACAGGGAATAAATCAAAATGTGATTAAAAAGACTGTAGCCAGTTTAAAATCACAGGCCCCTTGCCTTCCTTGCTTCTCCTTCTGGGTTCTCCCTCCTCGCCTTACAGGGATCTGCCCTGGGACTGGTCACCTCTGTGTGACCCCCGCACACGCAATAAATTACCATAACACATAACTCTGAAACAATGTAAATTAGTTACTGTGCACAGCCTAATAAATGGGAACAAATGAGTTTGGTGCTGGAAAGGGGTCTGGATGCTCTAATTGCTGGGGATAGTTATCCTAGGGTCTTAGCAAACATAGGCCATGACCACTATTCAGGACAGACACCCGGAACTCAGCAAGCACACTTCTCACTGCAGGTCTCACAACTACCCGTAGCGTGTTTTTGTTGTTATGCCTACATTTGGGCCTGGCAGCATCAAAGGAGTATTTTCAAACTATAGGACATGCATGTGTGTCAGAATATTCTGAACCGAGACAAGCATGTTTTCATGTTAAGCTTTTCTAGGAATTGTGGCCAGCAAGTCAGGCTCCCAGAGAGGCAAGACAAGTGTCCCAGACAAGAGCCCTGATGGTCAGATGGAGTAAGAAAGAATCTGTCCTTGAATTGGGGAGTGGGTGAGGGCAGGGTCTGCTTCTGAACCACACAAAGGCCCAGCTATGGATGGGATCCTGGCTGTGTAGTAACTTGCATGACTCATTATTTGTTCGAAGTAATGATCTTTGGGGAAAGGACCGTTATATTTAGAGCCCGCTTGTCACGTTTAATAAATGGCAGTGACTGCTGCTCCCCGTAAAGCACTCTCCCAGGTCCTGCTTCCCTCCCTGGGGCCTCCCCTGGCCGGGGACCCACAGCAGCCCATGTCTGGGTAACTGATGGCTGCTGCCCAGTGGCCAGCTCAGACCAGTGACCTCCCAGGGTAGGGACACACCGTTCATCCAATCCAATCCCCAACTTGTTTCCTGACCCAATCTTCCGGGTGTCATGGGGCTTATCGCTTCATTGAGAATGTGGAAGTGGATGGGGAGCTGTCTCTGGCCGCATGTCCAACAACCAAATATCAAGAAGAGAGGCCACCCGGCCACCCCATCCCAGCACACTGATCTGATTTACAAACCTTTCCTAATGTGAAACAAATGCTGTGGGTGTGAATTCATACTTAACCGTAAAAGCCCAAGCATTACTCTGTCTCGTATTAAATACCACATATAACTCTCAGCAGGCTTTATGTTCTGTTTTACTGTCAGCAATGGCTAAAGCCGGCCTAACATTTTGTTTGGCAATTAGGAAAATTTGTAGTTTAATTTATTAAACCAAAAAAGCCAACAACTACACCAAATGCTGAATTCATCCCGTTTTTATGCCATGGGGGCAGCAGGGTTGCCTTTCCAATAATTTAATCATTCTCCTTTTATGGCCTACATGATTTAAATATTCCAAACAGTATTATTTAGGAAATAAAACCCTAATAAGTGAAATTGAGCTATACCACTTCAATAAAGGCTTAATATAAAGTTAAAATGTTTTAACTTTTTGGAAAGGAGCCAAGAACTTGAAGAGGGGGCAAGTGGGACACACAGCTTGCAAAGGCCACAAGAGCCCGGCAAACAACTTCTAACCCTGACATGCAGCACATAAGCTCGGGAATGAAGGACCCATAATAAACACCAACGCATCAAGACTGGAAGGAAAGGAAGGAAGGAAGAACTTTTAAAAAGGGGGCGGGAGGGGGGATGAAAAGCGTCCCGAAAGAGTTAGCAGTGTGTTATGAAAGGACAGGAGGAAAACTTGAGGGCACGCCACTCCCGGAAGCAGCTGGTCTGGAAAACCTGCATGTTTATTATGACCCTACCTGTGGCATCCCTTAAAGGGCAGGGATCCAGGGACAAATGGGCAAGTGCCATGGGTTTGGAAAGGGAGAGGGACACAGGGTGGGAAACTGGGGACAGAGGCCAGGACAAGGATACTCTACTGCAAGACACGTGATGGGAGAGAGACGCCATCAGATATTTGTCCAACTCCACAGGGTGCAGAACACCCAGCGAGCCCTCCAGCCATCAGTGGACTTTAGTTAATACGTATCAACTTTAGTTGGATTATAACCAGTGCCCCATACCCAGTGCAAAATCTTCACACTGGGAGGGAGCTGAGGGCCAAGGGGGCCACAGTAAAGGAACTTATGCCTTCAGTTTTCTATCAGCCTAAAATGGATCTGGAAAACAGTCTGGATGCACAGACAGGCAGCACACGTTAGGCAGCCCCAAAGTCCCTGCCTTGTGGTCTCCGCTTCCCTAGGCCCCCTTGCAATGCCAAGTCTCCCCTCCTGCCTGCCTGCGGGTGGCATTCTGCAGAGTGGGGCATAGGGTTCTGAATGGTGAGGACTTGGCACAAATACCGATCTGCCTTACCTGTCGGGACAGTACTTAGACCCTACCTATTCTACCTATGGCACTGAGGGTCTCGGCAAGGATGCTCAAGAAGGAAGCTTTCCCTCAAGCCAGGGCAGGGAGCATTTCTGACTCCAGAACCAGAATGATCAAGTTGAGTTGGCTGGGAGGGGTACCCTCTCCACTGGGTTATAGTCATCTTGTTCCTAATAACAGGCCCTATCCCCTGTCAAAGCTAGATGACCCACTGGCCCATGCCACCTGTACTCCTAAGGAAGGTGGGACATCCTTCTGGGCCTGTAATCCAATCTCAGGCTGGTGCTACACATGGTCACCCACGGACGGCCCTGACCAGGCTCAGGCATGACTTGTCTTTGGAGAGTCTAGAGCATCCACTCTGTACATTTGTCTACAATTTGGTGAAAACTCCAGAAAAGGAGGCATTGTGCCCTCATAGAAGCCTATACCACAGGGCCAGGCTCCAAAGTCAAGGATGGTCGTCCCCCCCACACACACACACACTCCTTTGTAAATTCACCAAATGTTTTGAGATCCTTGAACACTGCCAAAGTTGTGTTTGGTTGGGTCACTTTAAAATGGCACCCTGCCCTCGGTGCTTTCTTCTAAGAGAAAGAGCTGGGAATTACAAGCAGGGGGTGGGGGATCAGGGGTAGGGGTGGGGGATCAGGAGTAGAGGTGGGGCAGGCTAGAGCTGCCTGTCAGGGCCAAGGAGGCCTCCCCCCAGATGTGCGACAGCTCCTGAGTCTTCCAGCAGAGACATGCTGGAGCCGACTTCTTCCGCTAGTGGGGCCTGGGCTCTGTGTCCTGCAACAACACCACCCGAGCCCCTTCCTTTCTGCACATGGTAAACTCATTTCCTAGTGAATTACCGGGAAGGCACTCGGTATGGCCTGCTGCTTTCAGGAGATGCTCACTATCCATAGACACGGAGCCCCTCCTAGATTTTGAGCATTTTCTAACTGCGTAACCTTCAGTGAAGGAACTGCAGATAGACAGGTTTGAGGTTTGTTTGTTGTTGTTTTTTTCATTTTTTTAAGGGCATGAGAAATAAGTGATGCAAAAGCAAATGAAGTCAGAGTTCCCCCGTGCGCCTACACACAGTGTTCTTCATCCAATTGCTTGGCAAATTTACAGCATTTACAGTTTTGACAGATGTGACGGGCTGTTTTCTGAATAAAGCATTTTAGAAAGTGTTCTCGAGCTTCGAGGATGCAATGATCATTAGTTACCCCCAAGTCCAAGAAGCTTATAAAATACAACAAGAAAACCCTTAACCCATAAAATCCCTCCACTTATTTTTCTAAATGATAGCCATATTTTTATTTTAAAGCATTCATAATGCCAGCATAATGTCTCATTATATAGAGTTTTAACCACAAACGTTTTGGAGAGATTTGCTACTAAGATAAACAAACAAGAGGAGCGTGAGTTCTGGCGAGCAGTCGGGAGCGGACGGGTGAATGGTTTTCATTTTCTCCGAGTGCAAGCCAAGGCAGCTCTGCCAAGTACAGGTTAAGCTCCTCCAGTTCTCACTTCCTGTACCCCCACTTGTCAATCACTTCCTGTCTGCCACGACAATCTCCATCATTAGAGCCTGGAATTTTTATCTCCTCCAACATGCCTCCCGTTGCTACTGTGAGTTTGAATTCTGATAAATTATTCACCATCTTTGAAAAGTAACCGAAAATTATAGCATCAACTTGAGCCACCTATATCTGGAGAGGATCGCCCTCCTCCTCCCTGTGTGCGCCCCACATGCTTCCAGGAGGCCAGCTTCTCCTGCGTTCTCCAGCGTCACGACAAGGCCTCTGGCCAGCCCCAATTATCTTCTGGTGCACAGAGCGTAATTATTTGCTTCCTGTAAGCATGCGTAACAGAACTCTGAGTTTGGACGGCTTTCCATACGGTAATCCAATTCGTCCATGCCATCCTAACACGATTACAGGCACTGGCTATATCTTTGCTCTTCACCTGATAAGGCTGCCGCAGAGGCGCGGGATGGTCTGCGTCAACATCCCTCCTGGAGTATAGCTTCTGACAGCCCTGCTTCCAGCCCCTCCCTCCAGCCCTGCATTTTCATAGCAACGGGCTACTGCTTGCCGCTGCCTGCCCCTAACGGGCAGCACCACACAGCTTCAGCCCTTGAAAGAGCTGACGAGAAGCTGAGCTGGTTAAGTGTGCTGCAGAAGTCATTGTGGGCCTGTGGCTTGTTTTCTAACCCAGCTCTCTACTGGCCTGGCCTGGTCACCCTGTAGGCCTTACCCAGCCAGACCAGGCAGCCATAAATCTCTGCAGGCCTCCTCAGCCTAGAGCAGAGATGTAAACCCGAGACCTGAGGCTGGCCCTGAAACCCTCCTCTCCGTGACACACACCATCGGCTTATACAAAGATGTGCCATGCCTGATGCACAGTTGTGGCAGGGTGGTGGGCACAGAAGCGTGCACACAGAGTGGGTACTGTTCCTGGTGCCGCCCCATCTAAATGAAAGAGTGACACAGTGACTCTGTTAAGCTGCTCTTCCTCTTCTGTTTATTTTCAGGAGTTTATAAAAAAAAAAATATTAAAGGATGAATGAACGTGGTGAACTTTTTGCCTCTCTCCATTGGCATACCAGGGAATAAAACAGCCATTCACACCTGAGCCTGGCTGAGCCAAATGGGGCTCGTGCCAACCAGAATCAGAGTCTTTGTAGCCACTCCATTCATCCAAAGTGCATTTTAATATTGCCAAATATCTAGCCAATAGTTTCCTTCTCTGAAGTCTCCATGTATTAAAACAGACCCAGAACCAAAGAGTGTCTCAGCTTCCCAGCCAAGGCCAAGAGGAGGACTCCAGGGTTTCGAGGCCTGTTTGATGATAATTATATTCACTTTCAAGAAAACTGAGAAGGAAAAATTAACAGCAAACTATGCTGTTCTTGCTGTATTATGCATACAGGATGACAATCCATCATTTCAGAAGTTATCAAACAGGTCTCCATTTTGCAGGTTATCCAAATGCTACTGAATAGAAAACCTTGGGTTCCCTAAATGATGTGTAATTAAAATTATTTTTAAAATCCTCCTTGACAGGCCGAGGCTTAGCCAAAATGTAAATGACATTAAAGAAGACAATGAATTTAATTTTATTTAATGTCCCTTTTTGCAGATCCTCATTTACATAGCATTTTTAACAAAAGCGTTGACCTTATAAACGCTGGCATTTGTACAGCTTCGCCGCCGAGTTGGATTTAATCACGCTCGTGCAAGGCCATGAGGGAGGGAGCTTTAAGTTCGCTGCTTGGAGATGGAGTAGGAATAAAAACATCGGGACTGGTCAAATGTTTATCCACCCTGCTTCTGAAAACAACCTGACAGGAAGATGTAAGGGGCTAGGGAATAACCCAGTGCTGTTTGTAAGGCTTGGTAATAATCATACATAATCGTTTGGAAATATAGCTAATAAAAAATATAATGAGTGTTCAGCAAAATCGGCATTAGGCCCAAATTACATGATATTAATACTTGAACAGGTGCAGAAAGGAGCTTTAAATGAGGTAAATGAATAAATTGTCCCAGAGCACAACTGTGTGTGCTGACAAAAAGTCAATCCCATGAATAATTCAGCAAGCAGGACTGCCAGCAAAGGTCGGCTCTCTTTGACCTTTGTGACAGGAAGTGAAAGGAAACACTGTTGACTAAAAAAAGGAGAGAGAGAAGGGAAGGAAAAAAGAAAGAGAAAACCTCCAGTCCTTTTGGACTACCGTTCTGCAATCACTTTAAAGGTGCAAACTTAAAACACACAAATGAATCAAAGCAAGGCTTTGGAGGGAGGGCTGAGAGGAAGCACAGAGCTAAAAATCTCTGGTACTTACACCCTCGGACCAGAGACGGTGTGAAATCGCAGACAATGAGAGGTTAAGCAAATAATGTTTTTCTACAACCCAATGTCAATTATGTATAAAAATCTGAGGTCAGCTGAAAAGTATTTTCAGAGCCCACAGGGCTGAAATTCTGTAACAGCTGTTAAATATGACAAAACTTCATGCACCCCCCCCCCAAAAAAAAGAAAAACTACAGCCATTCCAAACTCTGTATGAAAGAAAATAGGATAAACAGATGTCTGGCTCCCAGACAGGAAAGTAGGACAGACTTGGAATGATAAGTCTCCCAAACTCTATAGACTAATGCCAGATTTATTGGGGAGGGGGCACTGCCTGCCGCAGAGATGCCAGCGAGCAGGACGCCAGAGACAGTGCCATCTGGAACCGCCCTGCAGAGCATGCTCTCAGTTGCACACAGCCCATGGTGTGCAGCCAGCCCAAGTGGGCAGCCGCATTGCCCTGCTCCCGAGGCCTCCACAGGCTGCAACAGTTGGACCCTGTGCTTCAGTGCTCCCCAAGCTGAGTGAGGAAGGGGAGGGTAAAGTGATGTGCCTTCCCCAGGCATTTCCAGAGCTCCTGAGGAAACAGACCCGGATGGCACAGGCGAATAATGTGAGCCCAAGTGTGGTTTTGGTTTAGCAGCTACGCCGACATCCTGTAATCACTTGCAGCCTTTGGAATGTACGGGTGAAACAGGAGAGATTTATCTGCTCATATTTGGGATATGTGGACAATGGGTGTTCCTAATGAAGACCATCTGCTTTTGTGTTTTCCCAGAAAACATTATTTCATGAGGAAAATAATACTCCCTTCCTCCTCAGCAATACCATAAAAATTCATGCATGTATATGTGAATGTGTACGCATTTGCATACACACACTTGCATATGTGAGGTGCCTTGGCTGTGCATGGCCGTGTGTGTGTGTGTGTGTGTGTGTGTGTGTGTGTGTGTGTGTGTGTGTGTGTGGTATGAGGAGGTAGGCCTCCTTCCTTGCATCTGGCTCTTTGTAGGTCAATTCAGTGTATGCAGATACATGTCCCTGTGCTTCTCTCTTACAGGTCATACCTTTACAATATTATATTCCTTCTCGACTTGGTAAGTTGCTATATTATTTTAAACACATGGAACTATAAAAAATTGTTTCTCCAACAGTGTTTTATGTGGGAGAAAACAGTCCACATAAGGAAAAGCTTCACAATAAATGAAAAGATTTCTAATGGGAGACATCTTCACTGCCCCCCTCCTTACTCTGAAGTGTCTTCCATGCCATTTGTAAGTATCTAATACTTCTGAAAGATAACTAAACTAAATTGTGTAATTAATTGATTTAAGGCATCAGGGTCTATAGAATGTGATTACCCTGCCAGAGCAGGGAGCTTACTTCCCTGTTCTCATAACACACAAAGCGGTTTCAACGTGTGGAAGAGCTTGGTGTGGGTTGGAGCAAATGTGGGTCCATTGATCTCAATTCAGGTTGGAATTATTGGTTTATATCCTCAGGACAAATATGCTTTATCTGGTCAGAACCTGCTAAATGTATCCAAAGGCCATAAGGAGCTGGTGAAGCACACTGTACAGAATTCTTAAGCCAACTAACCAAGTGAGAACAGGGCTGGTGGGGACTGGTAAACTCACCGATCTGATGGGACATTTTATTCTGCAATACTCAAGAGGAAACCCAGGCTAAAAACTCAACAGGAGCAACTAATTTTCAGAGGCAGTTCACACCCCACAGAAATGATCGTCATTATAAAATTGAGAGACATCTCTGTTGCAAATGACCACATTGCTCCAAAGAGATCGCCTACTGAAGACGAGCCTCTCTTTGATTAACACAAGCTGTCCTAGCGAACACTAAATTCATTTTTCCCTCTTCTAGAAATGTGCCTTAAACTGGAGATAGTGCCAATACCACAATCAGTTCACAGGGATTTACAGCAAGCAACAAAATGCTAATAGTATTTTGTCATTACAAGTGACAGCTCTCTTAAGAATGCTAAAAATGTACACTGTATTTGTCAGTACATAAAACTATCCTTACCTTAAAATCCCTAACACGGAAGGTGATTAAAATTCCTATAAAATTGTCATATCTTTGAATTTAGAAGCAGAGCAGATTTTTCATCAATAATTAAGACCTCCAAAGCATTTATGCCAAGCGTAAATGGAGCTTCAATTCTCCTTATTCAAATAAACATGGTAAACCCATTAACCAAATGTTTTTACATTTTTCCCTTCCTCTTGTGCTTCTAGAATATCAATGATCACATACTTCCCTTAGGTTATAAAGGTATGAGTGGTCTTTGCATATATTTTAATTAAACAAATATAAGAAAGACCCCTTCAGAAGAGAATTAAAGAGCAAATTTTGTATGCTGGAGGAAAGCACTACCACCCATCATGTGATTAAAAACTGAGCCCTGGATGTTATTCACTATCAATGTTCAATAAGTGATTGAACACTGAACAAATCCAAAGTGCTTTTGAAGGGGAAATCAGTGTCTAAAATGTGAGTCAAAGCAACATGGCCTTCCCAACATCATGGCATAGTTTTTTTTTTTTTTTAAAGTCATGATTTAAAACCAAACCACATTTAAAATCTCCAAGCAGAGAGGTGAAGCATTTTCACAATCTTGCATTAAAGGCTAATGTGGGCTGCTTTTCAAGCATCTTCCACTCAGACAAGATTCCAATGGCTGTTCGGTATACTTTTAGCCCATTCAAAATAAAATAAAATAAAATGAGTTCCATCTCCAACAACAACCCAAAGCTGTATGACTTCCATAGCCACAACACCGAAACAAATATAATTACATTGATTTCTGTAGCTCCAGTTTCGTAAGGCATTGAACTTGTTCTCAACTGCCTGAGTGACGGCCACAACTGGTCAGCCCTATTTGATTACTAATAAGAGAGCTGTCCCTTCTGTCAGATACCGAACATTCTCCACTAAGCAAACAGCTATTCCAGCTAGTTAAACATTAGCAATGCTCCCCACCGGTGCCGCAGACTTCTTTAGGCTTAACTCGTGGGGTTTTCCGGGTTTAATTTTTCAGACCCTGGACAGCAAAGTTCATGATCAAAAGATAACTTTGTAATGAAAGCTGCTGAAACTCAACCCCTCTTCAAAACAGTCTAACCCTCTGCCTCACAAAACTGGTGTCATATATACACGTCTAACATTTATTCGATTTGGGTACCAATTTCAAAATCTGCAGTCAATCACACACTGGGCCCCTTGCTGCTCCCCATTGTTGGGAAGAAAGAAATCTCCTCTCCTCCTCAGAATAGCCTGGGTGAGTCAGGAGGGGAGGGTGGCACTGTTTTTGTTGTTTTCACTAAGGCAATGCCAAGTGCACATTAGCACCATTAGGACTAATGATTGGTATCTTAAAAGGATGCCACGTTGCCCAAGGAACATGATAAATGGCGAGATGAGGAACAGCAAACCTAAAGAATGCATATAGCTAATCTAGTTATGGAAATTAATGTTGGAAATGTAACCAGCATGTGTAATTAGTTTCAATTATAACAACTTTGGTTTGTTAGTTACATATTTGCTACTTGACATAAAACGACAGCCACAATTGGAAAAAAATTAGGAGACATTTTGCAACTAATTGAGAGCAGATTAAATTCATTCTACCACTGGGCGATGATTGCAAGAACACCACCACCCAAGCTTCAACTTCAACGACCATTCGAGGTTTTATATATATATAATGCAAAAAAAAATGAGATACTTGTTAACAAATTAGCAGAAAGCATTTTATGACATATCTCTGGGTTTAAAGCCAGAGACTCTCTAGGCATAAAGTGCTCCTCACAGTGAGAGCAGTGGCAGATGAAACTGCTTCCCTTGACAACTCGCAAGCAATTACTGAATCCCCACAGAGCGAGCCACCGGGTTTCCACGTCAACCCACCTGTGCATGATAACACACGCGGACAAATGGTGCCGTGCACAAGATGAGCCCCCACACCAGCCTCCAAGCTAAGGAGCCACTGGGAACCGAGCAAGGCAGAGAGGTTTGCTGGTTGCTACCATTTTGTTTGGAAAATAGAGAAGTCATCCTTACCTGTCAATGATTACAGGGTCTGAGGGCGTCTCGTTTCTATTGCCACAACTCTTCTTGTCGCAGCACCGGCTGTGGGGCAATTGTAAACATGGCTTTTAGTATTCATCTCAGCTTCCTCTGTCCGACTTGTAATTTTTTTTTTTTTTCAAAGTCTGACAATGAAGCGGTAGGAGTCAAGAAAATAGTTTTCCCACTTAGGCAGCTTGACAAATTTCAACCTAAGTGAGTTCACACGCTCTTCAGCTAAACTTACGCTGTAACTTTCTGCCAGAAGGAGCAGAGTTAAACACATCTATTAATACTAGCGGGGTAGCCAGAGCTCCTATACAAATTATGATGCTAAAATGCCGAAAACATGCTGTTGGTGTTTGTCTTTGCAATGAACTGAGGAGAAAAGGCTGGAGGCTGGGGAATAACTTTTCACAGCTTCAGCTTTTGTTTACCTCCAATTGTCAAGCTGTTATTTCTGGAAAAGATGCAAGATGCCACCTCTACCCAATATTTCTTTGGGGCATTTATTAATTATAAGCACAAAAGCATGCATCAATCTATCACAAACGTCTATTGTCGCTTCTTTAAGCCTACCTTAACTCTGTTATTGAAACTTTAATTAAAGCAGAAACGAAACAAAAATGTTATGCTTCTCGCATTTTAAAAAAGCATACTTGTATAATGGTTACATGTCTAAATTAGCTAAATTAACACCATATGGTAGGCAAAGTATATAAAGCCTTTTAAAGCTGACAGCTAAAGTGATTAAAGAAAGTCTACAGTCTTCCACTTAGAGCTTAAATCACATCTGTGCGCTTTCTATGTTAATTGCTGTACATGCAGAAGTGGATAATAAAGAAATTCCACTTTATTGGTTGTAATTTATATTTATTACCTGATATGAGAAAAAGTCAGCTTTTGTATATTGGTGCTGTAACAATACCTCTGCTCAGAAGTGGCATTCAGGCAACAGGCACCATAGCCTAGGAGAGTATGCCCCTCAGAGTACGGGGCCTGCTACTGTAGGCTGCTAGCCTGCACAACCTTTCCTTATTATTCCTTGCAACTATATTTCACATGCCACACATACAAAGTCAATGATGCGTTTTTATTCGCCATGTAGGGGCGAAACTCTTGTGGTAGTTAGAAAAAAAACAGGTGGGAAATTGCTCTTCTGACAGAGATCTCAAGTAACGGCACGCTATCTAACAACAATATGAACGATGCATCGCTGCTCTAGGGAAGAGGTTAACTGACAGAATCACAATCCAATTCTCACATACACGAGCTCTGTAATAAGTACAAAAGGCTTTCCTTTTTATCAATAACAGACAATTGTACGTCTCAGGATGCGAGCATCGGAGAAGGAAGTAGTCAAATGAGTCCCAGTGAACTCTGACTCCCGCGCGAGGACAGATGCATCCCCTGGTCTGTTTTCTTTCTTTCTCTCTTTCTTTCTTTTTTAACTATATTGCCACGACACGGCCAATACATTAATCCGCTCGGCTGAGCAGCGGGTTGCACTGACCATCATCACTGACAGGGAAATGAGGTCGGACGATGCTCTGGCCCGGCCTGGGGCCTCTGGCCTACTAGGTTTCAAGGGATGCCCTCTCTCCCGCAGTTGGGGTGGGGTGGCCAGCGCCTGCAAGCGTTGCCTGCGTAGACTTGGCTGGCGCCGAGGCCGCCTGCCTCCCGGGGGGTGGGGGTGGGGGCTCACCTGCACATGATCTCGTGGGTCAGCAGAACGCGGCACATCTCCGGGTTCTTGTCCTGGCCTTCATAAACGATGGCCTGCGTGGGGGACAAGCAGAGGCAGGGGTCACGAAGAGCCTGCGGCTTGGGCGCCAAACCACCACGGGCACTGCAGGCCTCGCGGGTGGCAGGTGCACAGCCCCCGAGGGGAGACAACCGGCACAACAGGCCACCCTCCCACCCCATCACCCCAGGCGCGGGGCCAGGCCTCAGAGGCCTCTCACCGCCCGCTTGCCGAGCTCTTCCCACGGGCGCACGCCGGGCCTGGGCTCCGGAGGGCTGCGGGAAGGGCGCGGCAGGGCCTGCCAAGACCAGGGCGCAGCCTGCAAGGGCGCGCGGACTCCCACCGGGCTCCTAGTGTCTGGGCCACCGCAGCCTGGCGGGATCCTCCGGCCATTGTCTACACTAAGGCGGGATAGCTCTGTCGGAGGAAGCCGATCGCAGTATGATGAGACTACAGACGCCAAGAGGTCGCGAGGCGCAGGAGAAGCCCTCCTCGCGCCATAAGGTGCTGCCCGGGCCGGGACCCCAGCCTCCAGCCCTGCGCCCTGCCCGCGCCTCCCCCCGCCCCCTCCGCCGCCCCCCGGAGCCCGAGCAAAGGCCGGCGGCTTGAGCTGCGTGGCTAGGCGTCCCGGACCAGCGGGAAGTCGTGCACAGCGGCCGCACGTGTTCGCACCACGCCGGGGAGCTGGTGGCCCGCAGGAGGGCCCGGGCCCGGGGCGCCCCTGCCCGCGCGGCCACGTGCTCCTCGCCCGATGATATTTGGGAAGAAAGTGCTAATGGCCAATCTGGTGTTTATTTTCAAAGTGCTAACAATGATTTTTCTCGGGTAAAAAGGCAGTGTCTGCGCGCACGCTCGGGTGGGTTTTGAGCAGAGGCTCCGCCAGATGGTGCGAAGCCCTAGGTGCGCTCACGCCGGCGCCCAGCCCCGCTCCACCGCCGGGAGCCGCGGCTCGGCCGCCCTCGCCGCCGCCGCCCGCCTCGCCCAAAGGAGAGGAGAAAAGGCCACTGGGGGAGGGGCGGGAGGCGGGGGCCGCTAGCCGCAGGTTCCGGGCAGAAAATTCCTCCAAGGGGGAGGGCTGCCCTCTCGCCAGTTCCCGCCCCCCCACCGCTGGAAATTACTTCCAACCTCCTCCGGCACTTTCCTGCACTTCCAGGCGGACAAAGCCCTTTCTGCTAGGCGTCCAGGACTGGCTTCCTGGGAAGAGGGAAGAGTCTCCGCCAGCCTCGGTCCGCGGCCTGGAGCTCGGCCCGCTCGGAACCACAGAAGTGATGGGAGTCACCACAGGCCAACGAACAGCCTGGGGCTGCTGGGCTAGCGGCCTTGGCGACACCAGTACTTCTGAAAGAATGGCTTGTCCTCCGATGATCCCCGTATTTATATTTGATTTATTTTTTATTTTGTAGCACAAACAGAAATCCATAAACTGTCGGTTCAGCGCCATTGACTCTTTGATCAGTTACTGGGCTATTTCTTTACTTTTTCCCCTATCCCCGTCAGTGAGGAGATTAAATGCCTGTATTTTCTGCACCGTGTACACTGCAAAGACTAGGCGAAATGAACAATAAAAGTGTACTTTAAACGAAGCCTCCTGCCTCTCCCGTACGTGAGGCACAGAAACTTAGCAGCGCCTGCAAAACCCTCCTAATTAGACTACAGCGATTCGCAAAACCTTCTGCCCGACATACAAAGGAAATAAAAGGCGCCTGACAAACAGCAGCCGAGTTCCAGAGCTTCTGTGAATCAGTGCAAGGCTGGCAAAAGGGCACACCACAGTCTGTGTCAGAAAAACAGGTTTACCTGCCAGATCTTTGCTCCAGGAGAAAAACCACACAGCTCTGCGGCTGCAGACATTAAAGCCTCATGCTCTGGCTGCCTAGGTAAGGACAAACTTTTTCAAAGAGAAATAAAATGTGCAAATTGTGCTCAGAGAATGGGACGTGTGTGTGCCAGACTGCAGGAAGCTTGGAGGAGGGTTCTTTCCCAGCTGGTTCACAACTCTGAAAGTTAGCATCCAAAATGAAAAGGCTACTTTCATTTCAAGTGTGAAGTGCAACTTACAAGTCTATTCTAACTTCTAAAGGAATCAGTGCAGGGTGTGTTTAATTTAGGTATTCTATATACATACACCCAACCCTCTATTTTAAGAAAGTAGAAACAACATCCTTAAAACAATAACACATCACCCAGCACAACATTAGCAGCCAGAGACTGAAGACCGTCCAAAAGCAATGAGGCGCTTTTCTGCAGTTAATCACATTACTGATAGCCAATAGTTATCATCAGAAAAGTTGACCAAGACAGGTTAAATAATTTAATAAGGAACTGCTTGTAATTATGTTATTTACAAGGTATGACAGGGGTGGGAGAGAGAGCAGAGCTGTGGATGGGTTTCGGTGACCCCTGGAGCTCAGACTCTGAATTATGGAGATGGGGGGCTGAGAGGTGAAGATGGACTAGAGGAGAACAAGGTGACTTTTCACCCCAGCACATTTAACTTTTAAATCCAAATACACGTCTCGTGTTACTAGACCATGACACTAGAAAGGAGGAGGGAAAATAACTAATCGAGCTTAACTCGATGAGCTTTGGGACAGGGTTAGCTGTCTTTGCAGGGGGGAGGGATCAATGAAATCACTCCAAGCAGAGAAAGAAACGTTTAAAAATAAACAAGGGGGTCTTGAAATTTTTCTGTCAAATATTAATTACCATAATTAATTAAGACAGAGTTTGATTCCAATCACAAGTCATTTAATAAAGCATATATGTCCTGTTTTAATGACAGCATAAACTATTGTAGCAACCGCTCCATTTATTCCAATAAATATGGAATTCTCATTAGCATGTCAAGGAAGCGAAATGAAAAACAAATACAGGAGCTCCATTTGTCAGTCTGCTCTCTCAGCCCCAGGACAACCCCAGCTCAGCAGTAAGGGAAAAACAATGAATACAGAGGCTTCAACTTTCTCACCTGCTTGGTCATTGAATCTATGAGGCGGACATAGAGATCTTGCTCTGTTCTGACGCCTGTGGCGGGGGGAGAAAAAGAAACAGACAAATTCTCAGCAAGATGTTAGCCTGAACCTCAGGAGGGACACCCGGGCCTCGGCAAGCCAGTGCCTGGGACTACTGCCTCCACGGGGCAGCAAAGCTTTAAGGCAATCCCTACAAAACTGAGAGGGAGACAGAAAACCCCAGCCGCCTCTGACATTTTTCTTTTCTTAATTAAGAGTCTCGGGACTCTTAGGGTTTGCATTTGGAGGTGGAAGAAGTCTATCTGGCAGAGAGCAGGCCTGAGTGCAGCTCTGGCCCCACACGGTCGTTTATTTTTCGAAAAGAGAATGCACCTATGGAAACAGAGTCCGAACTCCTTCCAGCGCCTCTAGAGGGTTCTTCTCTTTCTAAGCCGTGCACAGGAAGTAAGTTATGCTCGGCTTACGGAGCTACCCCCATCTCAATAATTAACATTAATTTGCAAAATTGAAAAAAGTCACTTAAAAGTGATGTTCTGCAGGAGCCCTTATCGATCCCCCTTTTACTTTCTACTTCAAGCCCCACCGGTTAATCATGTGAAGTGCCATCGACTTATCGATCGTTTATGTTTTGTTTTCCTTCTATGCCATGAGAAGATTTCGTGTTTACACCCATGTCATTTTAATCTCAAAATCTTTATGTCCTGGAACCATCACGGGAAGGGAGAGTCAGCGCACAGGGCCAGAGGGCAGGCAGCAGGCAGCCGTACTCACCATTGCTGTACAGTAGCTGCAGCTTATAGTGAATGCCGTTGTTGGTTTTCTCGTTGTTCGGCTCCTGAAAGCAACGATAAATAATTGCATTTAGCGTGGCCGCCCGTCAGGCGCGGTCACCGCGTTCGGTCCCCCTCCAGGATCGAGGCCCCTCGGCCTCACAGACTGCAGGCAGGATTCCTGGCTCGCAGCTACGCGGTGATGTCACTTTTCCTGCTGCAAGCCCAGCGTTCCCCTCGCCCCCAGTGAGTCCGAGGGCACAGAGAAGTTGCCCGGCCCTTGGCGGGGCCAGTGCGACCGCACGTGGCGGCGGGGTCGCCGGGCAGAGCGCTCCCGCCGCCGAGGGGGGCACTCGGACCCCGTGCGCGGGCACCGACTGCCCCCTACTCCTGGAGAGGGAGGGTGCGATCGCCAGTGTACACTTACTTTCTCTTTCTCCACAAAGTCCACAAAAGCGGTCCTTTCGATCTCCACCGGCTGCCCCTGCCTGTCGTAGAGCGCCAGCACGAAGTGGAAGAAATTGGATTTCCGGAGGTTGGAAGGCGGCTGCTTCTCGAAGTGCGCCCGCGCCAGCCCCACGCCGCTGCAGGAGGAAAGGGACAGCGGCCCGGTGAGCAGCGCGGCGCTGGCCGGAGGAGGGGGCCGGACCGGGCCGGGGCCAGGGCGCGCGGGGGCGGCCGGTACGTACCTCTGGGCGGCCGTGTTGGCGTCCACCACGCCCGCCGTGTGCATCCACGAGCGCACCGGGTTCATGCCGCTGCCCAGCGGCTCCTCCTTCATGGTCGTCCCCCCGCGCGGAATATTCTCCTGAATCCCAAACATGAACACTGCTGGCGGCGGCCGCGACTCCCGGCCGAAAGCGCGTCCGCGGTCGGCGGCGCTCGGGGCTCGGCGGCAGGAGGCTGCCCTGGCCGCCCTGGCCCTGCTCGGCGCCTGCGGTGCGGCCCGCCGCCGGCTTCAGCCCGTCCCGGGCAGGCGCGGCATACACCGGCGGCCGGGCGCTGCGGACGGCCGGAGACGCGGGCGGGCTGCACCGGCGGCGGCGCGGCGCTTCGGAGGAGCAGGGCGCGATGGACGCGGTGGCCGCGGCGGCGCTTGTTGTTGTTGTTGTTTGCAGACGCGCTCAACGTGGTGTCATCCTAGCCAGGCGGCGTCCGCGGCTGCAGGACACTGCGGGATCGCCCGCTTCTGGCGCGGCCCGCCTGCTCCAAAGACAAATAAACGGGGCAGTGAGTGCCGCGGCGCAGTCCCGGGCGCAGGCGGGGCGCGGCGGGGCCTGGAGCGGCGCGCGCAGCGGACGGAGGCGCACAAAACTCAGCCCTCTCTCCCCGAGGAATGGACCCTTTCCCGGGAGCCAAAACTCGAAGCCCCCGGGAGCGGCGCTGTCAGAGGGTGACGTCGGGGGGCGGCGCCTGCGCCATATATGGGAGCGGCCGCCCCTCGCCGCGCCCCTCGCCGCCGCCGCCGCCGCGCTCGCCGACTGACTGCCTGACGGCGCCGCGAGCCGGCCCGAGCCCCGCGAGCCCCGCGAGCCCCGCCGCCGCCGAGCGCCACCGAGCGCCGCCACCGCCCCCGGCCACGCGCCACGGCTCTTCGAGCCCAGCCGCAGCCGAGGAAGTTACCTCCCGCCCAAATAAATCTCGCAAAGAAACGATCGCAGCCAGTGCATAAGTGCTGCTTGGCCCGTTATACCTGCCCACAAGACCTGCCACACAGTCAAAACACCATGGGCCGGAGGAGGGGCGCCCCAAGTCGCCCACATGCATACAATAAATGCCAGGGCAGCACTGGCCCTGGGGCGTCCCAAAGGGAACAGCAGGAAGAGGCTGGAAGGGCGCGCGGGAGGGGATTCCAGGGGAGGGAGGGACAACAACGGACTAGGGGAAGAGGGTGCCTAGTTCCCCTCCTGTGGTGCACACACCCCGCCGCCACCAGGGCAAGAGGCGCAGCTCAGTTCGATTTCTAGGCAGACCTAAGGCTGCTGCTGGGCCGGTGTGCCCACATCTGAGCCCCGCTGGGTGCCCCATGCTTTCTACCCAGGCAGAGCCTGCTGATTGTGGGGCCGGGGTCCACGTCGGAGACAGGTTTCTTCAGATGCCCCCTATCCCTCCGATGGCCACAGGAGTTTCAGGCCCCTGGCCTGTCCTTGGGCGCGGCAGTGACAAAGAAGGCTGGGCCCTCTCTGGGCCGACGGAAAGAGCGCTCAGCCTCTCCGGCGACCCGGAGCTGGTGTCCAGCCTGTTACGCGCACTGAGAGGTGGCCAGAACTCCCAGCTCCAACCGCCTGAAAAGCAGAGCAGATGCCGTGGGCGCCAGGGACCCTGCCCTCTGCGCCGCCCGGCCTGGGTGAGCGCGCTCCGTGCGGCTCCCCGACCTGGTTTCGAGGAACCCGGAGGGCAGCTGGGAATCCGGCAGCGGCCCTGATTTGGTTCCCAGGCGCCCGGCCCGCCCAAAGGAGATCTGTGCGACGCGGGACAGAAGCCCAGGGGACGACCTGGAGATGTCCCAGGCTCTTTCCTGCCACGCGAAATAAGGCCCTTCTGGTTTTAAAAGAAGAAGAAGAAAAAGAAAAGGTTTCTGTGCTCAAGTGTCGCAGGGCAGCCTCTTCCCGCCGGGCCTGGGGTAGCTCTTCCTTTTTTGTGAATTGGTGGCGTGTGTACGTTAATATTTTAATTAATCGGGAAAATCGAAGTCCGATTTACGTTATCTGGGGAGCCCCTACACGCTACTTGGAAGGGGTGAGAGAAAAGATGTGCTGGAAAGCAATCTATTTTGCTGGTGTTGGGGGTTAATGACTATTGCCAAAGATAAGTGAATTATCAAAGCTGTTGCGCCAGTCCCATCTCAAAATCCATTACGGGGCCGGCCGTCTAATTAAATACGTAAGTATAATAAAATCATATTTTATGACTATTTGAGGGTAATGAGATTAGTCTTTAGAAGCGATCGCCACATATTAAAAATGCCACTGTCTATAGAATGTTAATAACCTTAAATCAAAGTGTATGGAAACTCCTCACGATAAATTAAAAGAAAATTTCTGTATTCCTAATAAGCCCGGCGTTTTCCACTCACAGCAGACCCCCATGCAAGAAGCAACACTTTTTTCCTGGAAAGACAACACAGAATAAAGTTGGCCATGGGTGGAGGGTGAGGTTGAGAGACGCTTTGTCTCTGTGTGTTCCAAGGCTTGGGGGCTCACACAGGGTGATCGACAAGGCCAGCATCAATGACAGAATATGCTAAGTGCCTTTTTAGGCAGAGATGAAGTTGGGAAAAGAATACAATACTTGCTTTGTAGCACACTTCCTAAAGTGTCCAGCCTGGGCTGTAGGTGCCCGTCCTTGCGCTAAGGCAAGTGTCATGCTTAAAATCATTTACAGTATCTTTAATTCAGATTACACGCGCCAAGGCGATTTAAATCTGATTACCAAATTAGAAGGTTTAAAAACAAATCCTTCTAAATCTGATACTGTTGACTAAAGAGGGGGAGAAAAAGTTCCATAAGCCCATCACATAAGGTAACGATCCTGCCCCAGAAAGAAAGGGGGTTTTAAACCTTTTTGACAACAAATGCAGCTGCCCCGCTATTTTGGACGATATTAAGCGAAAATGAATGCAAATCTGTGTTCGGCAGCCATCTGGCCCGAAATGGGGGAATCAGCTGTCTCACAACAGGCTCGGAGGCTGAATCCATTTCAGCTCATTTTCTACATCATCTGGTCGCGCACCCAAAGCGTGGAAAATACGGTCTTTATCATTCACCAACTTTATCTTTTTTGTCACTGTACGGCTGGCTCTGAGCTGTGAGCACAAGGTCTCGCCGTCCAGGCAAGATCTCCACCCTAGCCTGCTGCAGTGGAGCCTGGGTGGGCAGCCCCCACCCCGTGCCACCCCCAGATTTTCGATTTGATGAGCAGCGAGGGACGGAGCACCTAAAGCCAGACGGTGGGGGAGGGGCTGCCGGTCAAAATCCCTAGAGCTTTCCAAGGTGCTGGGAGCACCTCCCTCAGGAGCCCCGCCCCACACCTCGCTCTTTTTAGGAGAGCTAAGCCACCAGAATCCAAGAGGGGAATACGGAGAGAATTGACTAGTACTTTGGAAGTTGCGCCAACCTGCGCCGGCCAGTGACCTAACCCATTCTCCTAGGCAGCACCTAAGAGTCAGACGGGCGTCCCGGGACCCGGGTGGGAAGGACCCGACCTTTACCGTAGGCCCTGCGGGCCGGGGCTGCAGCAGCGATCACTCCGGGCCCCGCGCCCAACGCGATTTGCACGGGTGGCCCTAGAGCTGCCGCTGCCGCCGCCGCCGCCGCCGCCTCCTTGGAGGGTGGGAAGTATTCCTTTTGTGCGGATTTACGGGGAGAGGCTTCAATGAGCCCCCTCACATTTGCATTTAAATAGCAGCATCAAGCGCTTCGCGTGCCACACACCAGTGGGCTCCCAGATGTCAAGCCGGAGTCAGTCAGATGGCCAGTGCCCAGCTGTCCTCCCTACGTCGTGCCGGAGCAGGCAGTGACCTTAAAGAGACAGCGCTCATCGGCCCTAGAGCCCGACTCCGGGTGCCGTGCCTCATGAAAGGCAGCCCTTGAGCCACTGTCTTTGGGCATCACCTGAAATCTGGAGGATGGTCCTCCAATCTCTCAGGACCTGCATCCATGCCCACTTGGTGTTGACTGTCCTAGTCGCTGCGCTCCAATAGGTCCTCATCCCCTGCCCACCTACGCAGTGTGCGCCAGGAAGACACCTCCCATACCACTCCACTCTCTGCCCTCACTTCGGTGTGGAGCAGGGCCTGGAAAGGGGGAGCCCTGGCCTGGTTCTGGCCTCTGATCCACCCCGTTGAATTTTTCACCAAATTGTATCCCAGGGCACTGGGGATACAGGGCATCAGGTGCCGCAGAAGCAGCACCTACCCGTTGTCCAGGGCACCCTGTCTGTGCCCTTTCTTGCTGGATTCCCAGCCCAGGGCACCCACCAAGCTCCCAACCATCCTTCCAAAAGTACTAACTCCATTTCCGGCCAGCCCCAGCCAGAAATTCCTGGAAGCAGAAAGCCTTGAAGTATCAGAGGGTACACAAGCTCCAATGGGAGCTGCGCCCTCAGCGGGCACAGGGCCACAGGCCCAAGCTACCTGGTTATGTCATTGGAGCCTTCGGGTTTTTGAAAGGGTGAGGAGCAATGAGCCAAATTCCCGCAGTTTTGTGTCCACACCACCAAGGCTGAGTTTCAGGAGCTCCCCAACCCCATATCCTTGGTGCCCCGGAATCAAGCTCAGACTGTTTGGGTCGCTGGGCCTCCAGCCTTTCTCCAATCTGGGGGGGTCAGGAGCTCATCACAGGTAGAGTATTGTAAAGAACTCCAAAGGGAGAGCACGGCTGGCACTGTGCCGGGGGGGGGGGGGGGGGGTCGGAGGCCAGAAAGGCTGGAAGCGGAGCACCAAGAAGATTTCTTGCACTGTTGACAGGATGGAACTGCCACACGCTGGCTCACGCTGACCGACCTCAGGGAGGCTAGGCAGCGAGGCCCCTAACCGCGGCCTGAGTTCTACCTTATGGCACAGGGTCACTTTGGCTAGTAAACAGAGGAAGAAGACAAGAGCGAGCTCCTACACGGGCCATTGGAATCTGTTTAACTGAACAGCAAGGGAAACTGGCACAGGTTCGGTTCTTTCTGGGATCAGAGAATATTCCTTCGCCTCTCTCCAAGAAAAAATGCAAGCCAGTGGACCTTTGGCACTTGGAACCCAGGCCAGGCAGTGCACCCCGCCTGCCCTTGAAGGCAAATAACTGCGCATCTAGTACCATGGGGCGCAACAACCTGCATCTCTCCCCGGCTCTAGAAGGCAGGAGGCCCGGTGGGGTTCGTGAGGAAAAAAGCAAAAACTTAAGGGTAGGCTCCTGTTTTCTGTGCCGCCTCCTCCCACAATATTTATTCTGCATAGCTAAGGTTCCTGAATACCGACCCCCGGGTACAGAAGAATTTTGAGTGAAAATGTGCAGGCGTCTCCTGCGGAGGCGACCAAGTTTGACAAACAGCGCCTCCTGGGGTGGGGAAAGTGGAGTGCGGCGCAGCGGAGAGGAGAGCCAGAGCGCCCACCCGCCTCGAGACTAGTGGCCCCTTCCGCCCCTGCTGGATCCCAGCACCTGGTCCCTGACTCCTGGGCATCCAGCGCACCTAGGCCTTGCTGAACTGATCATTTAGGGGACGTGTAGAAACCACCACGCGCGGGCTAGTCCTAATTGCTGCCCACATGCGCTTGCTTTCTGGAGCCACCGGGAACAGGGTACCGGGCACCTGGCCTGCGCTGGGAGCTTCACACGCACTCACTAGCTGGAGAGAAAGGTGCACTCCAAGTGATCCCGCCGGTTACACTAGCTCAACCATCTCCCTGGAAAGCCCCAAGACTCTTCAAATGGGGCCAAAAAGAGCCTGTGTGCGCCTGGGCTCCAGCGGCGTGCGAAATGAGAAGGCAAACAGTTAATTATTGTCTCTCTGTCCTTACTTTTTCCCTGGCTCCTTCAGTCACTTTGGCTGACCCTACAGTTCTGAGTGAGCCCTGGGGGTTCTTCAGCTACACCAAGAATCCCAACTCAAACATGAGCAAGCTTGAGATTCTCCCATCGCACCTTACAACCTTAAAGGTCGCCTCTCCGAAAAAAAAAAAAAAAATGCTCTGGAGAAGCTACCGAGCTCTGAAAGACAGCTGGTGCGTGGTGGGGTCTCTCAGACTCGAAAAGGAGCAGCGGTTTAGCAACAAGCTGGGATTTCCCTAGCTGCGTTCAGCGGCGTCTTGAAGGCGGTCCTGCAGGATGCGCCAGAACGAGCGCCTGGGACACGAAGTCCACGCTGCCCGTCCGCGCCAATTTACAAAGCAAACTTTCCCCTGAGAAGTTTCTGGATCGAACAGCGCGCAAAGTGCGCCAATCAACACTTAAACAGAACCAAACTGTACAAACACGGATCGATCAGATAATTTCAGATATTATAATTGGCTTTAATTAAACACACTGCGTTCTAATTAACTCTGAAATTTTAGCATGCTTTGGGACACTGGTGTCTGATTTGATATTGTCAGTCCAGATGTCCTAATAAAATTCAATCCTCCACTCAAGACTTCAATACTCACTAAGAACAAAATGCAAATTAAATGTAAAACCTAAAGTATCGCCAAAGGTATAATCAAGAAAGGTGTCTCAAAACTTTTCACTTTTTATTACGCAGTAGTTTAAAAATGCAGATTACATCCTAACAAGACTTCTCCAGCATGCTATAAATCTTAACTCTTTCCTGGACCGTGATGGGTGCCATGCTCTGGCTGGAAGAGCCAGACCCTCTAAAGTTTGCTAATAGAATTTCGTATTGAAACACGGGTTCATGAACAGGTTAAAGGAGTTGAGGACAGGATGAGGGTGGACCCAGAAGAGTGACCTTTGACAGCCGTTGAGGGCCTTCTCTTCCTCGACCTTCTCTCACTCCTGGCCTCAATGCGCCTAACTCAGCCGCCACACAGCTACACAGCCATCCCAGTTCGCAGTTGGGTACAGTGGGGCTGAGTTAACCAGTGGGTGACCTACTCTGACGCGGGGACTTCAAAGGATGAAGCTGGGAGGAAAGAGAAAGCTCACTGCCCCTGGGCAGATATAATCAAGCCCTCCACCTGGCCTGCACAAACGCTTTGGTCCATGGTCAGGGAGCTTCTAAGGGGGTGGGGGATTGGTCGGCAGGCGGCGGGCAGCAACAAGGCTGCTCCTCCGGGGAAGCCAGACAGGAGCCACACCACCCGTATGCCTGCGGTGACACGTTCTGCAGCGACTAGATTCTTCATCAACTCCGAGGGTCTACTAAATTTTACAGACGAGGATGAGTCCAACTAAAAGGAAGCTATTCCCACATTAAACATGTGTATGTTTTCCATACTAATGGAGTCACTTAAAGCTGTTGCTAATTTAACTTTTTAAAAAGGCCACACTGATGTAATTTGCATTTTCTTTAGGATATTGAAATAAAGAGAAAACTGCTGGGCGGCGAGGCTGCCCAGGGCATAGCTAGGGGCCATGCAGAAATAAAAACAGATAAAGAAAAGAAGAAAGAAAGAAACCGACTTCTCTTCTAGACTATTAATAAGCAATTTGTCCCGCTGAAATTTACATTGCAAAGAGAAGAGCGCCCGCAGCCGCAGCGGCGGGGCCTGCACAGGCCGGGGCAGGGAACTCCGCTGCACTGGTGGGGGCAGCTTCTGGGCGTCCGTCCGAACTGCCCTCCCCGGCGATCTACACGCAGCTTTGAAGTTGGTGTCCTTGCTGCCAATCCGCCGACCCCCGCCCAACACACGCGGTATCTTCAGGCCACTGTCAGCAGGGGCTGCGTTTGGGGAAAAGGGGGAACTGAGACTTGGGACAATGACACCCCCGCCCCGCGCGCGCGCGCGCGCACCATACACACACACAACTGGGTGATGGATGGGGGTGTCCCTCGGGGAATGTCTCTTTGCCCGGGACGGGTCTTGCGGACCCCCATCCCCTATAACTACTGCCCAGGCCTTAAACTAGAATGACAATAATAAGGATCATTTTGTTTTTCCTGCTTGGCCAAGCTGCCGCCCTGGTTCAAGTGAACTGCTTGTGTGGAGCTGTGTCCGACACCCCCGCCACTGCCCCGCCCGCGCGCCGCCCGGTGGAGCCGAGGCTGGCGAGCCTAGCGTGGGGCCAGGGCGCCATCTACGGGCGCCGCACGGCTCAGGCCGCCGCCGCCCTCGCCTCAGAGCCCGCTCCACCTCCCACCGCCCGCCTGGCCCGCGCTCTCCCGCGCTTGCATCGCAAGGCCTGCCACTTATCACAATTACCCAACGCTCCCGTGCCTTTTTGCTTATCAAACATTCCTTGCGAGTGATGCCAAGTTTTAGGCACTAGATTAAAACTTGCCAAATGAAGGCGCTCTCCTGCCTGCGATTTTTAGGCGCGAGATTAATAAAAGACACGAAATGTAAGGATAACACAATTTGATTTGTTAGTCTAACTCTGCGATTTGAGACTTGATGTCCCCAAAGACCAGGCGAGCTTTTCCCCTTTATTTATTTTTATTAAAACATCAATCTGCGCTGGAGCTGGGTGAACTCGGTTTCACCTGGAGAACATAAAATTCTCCATACCCGAGAAATAAGCACCTTTCATAAATCAATGGTATTCCTGACACATCGATCAATTTGGGGTTGTTAATCCGAAAGCAGGAGTTTTAATTGCTTCCCGCGCTCTCATCCAGGAACCGACACGCCCCCTCCTTTTCCCCGCCTCCCCCCAAGGTTCTCACTTTTGCTGGGGTTGGGGGTGGAATCCGGATCGAAAAATCCGGGTACTTCAGCTAAAGCTCCAGAAACCTCAATCTGCCCGCCACGGGGATCCTCCCTCACCTCCCCGGGATCTTGCCGAGAAGGCCGAATGGACCCACCACCAGTGCCGCTAGGCATCCTTGCAGTCTTCGCCTGCGGCCACCGCGCTCCCGAGCACGGTAAAAGTTCCCCGCGAGGCCAGGACCTCGCGCGCCAGGGATCAGGCACCGCATCCAGTGCCCCTCGCCCCGCTGCACCGCACAGCCCACCCCTGCACCCCGCGGCCGGTCCTGGAGCTCAAGTCCCACCGCCTGCGACGCGCGAAGTTCAACTTTGCGGGCGCTGAGGTCGCCAAGGGGCCGCGCTGGGACAGGAGGCCCCGACGGGATCGCGCGGGCCCGCGCGCTTACCAGAATCACTGAACCGCTCCTCCGACGGGCGTGGCGGGCGCCGGGGCGGTGAGGTGTCGGCGTCGCCTGCGGCAGGCTGGAGGTGTGTGGCTCCGCGCCTCCCCACGTTCCCACCTCCCGCCCTCCGGGGAGAGCCCACGGGCCGGGCCGCGAGAGCGCCAGTACGCACGCGCCGCGCTGCTTTCCACCGCGGGAGGTGGCGGCAACGCGACGGGCGGGGGGGCCCGAGCAGGGCGCTAGGAGGTGCCGGAGGCGACCCTGCAGCCCGCCCGCTGAGGTGCCCCGGGGCCTCAGCTGCGTCCGCGTTAGCCGCCTGGGGGACAGGCCTCGGGGGAGCCCCCAGGGCCACAAACGGGGCCCCTCTGCCTGGAGGACTCTTTGCAAAGGTTGTCGCGGCTCCTTCTTGCAGGGCCCTAAGGGCAGCAGTAACCCGCCTTGACCCAGAGAGTGCATGGGGCCCGGAGCAAGCACCAAGCAGGTGGACACTTCTGCACTGGAAATCTGGAAGTGGATCCCAGGACCCGAGTTGCTAGAAGCAGTCGATGTAGACGCGTGCTCGCTCTCCCTCAGGCAGAAGATGGGTCGGGGTCTCCTGCTCTCTTAGTGTAGGTGAAGACTGCTCCCAGCCAACTACTGCTAATTTAATGAAATGCACTCTGCTGAGCGGTTAGAGAGTCAAGAGGTTGTCCATAAAGAAAGCAAAGACCAGGATTCCTTGGAAAGCCACCAGGGAAGAAAAATACCTGGCCAGCTCCAAGGTAGCCCGGCTTCCAGGGCCATTTCTGCCGCTGGGGCTTCAGCTGCCCTTTGGGGGCCAGACAACCCTCACCACTCCCTCCTCCCTCCACCACTGATGCCACTCAGCAATCGACAAAGGTAGAAACTTTATTAGACACCTGCAGCTACGTCTCCAAGAAAAGGGGTCCAGCATCCCTGACCTGTGGGTCTGCCCTGAGGTTGGGTTGGAAGACAGCTCAGATACTTGGCTCCCCTTCCTCTCTCTAATGGATCCTTCAGCAGGAAATCGGAGCTAATTTCTGCCTGCTCCTTTCAACCCAAAATACAACACAGACCTCTGAATAAACAGTTTTGGGCACCCGGGTTGATCTTTAATGGAAGCTCACACTTGTCCCTTCGTTGCCTTAACCCCCTAACTCTGGCCCCCAGACTCGCCCTCTACTCCTTATTTCAGCCTTTTATAGTGGAAGTTGGTTGTGCTGAATCATGAAATCTTACTGGAAGAGGAAAGTTATTTTGGGCCGTTTATTTAGTAAAAAGCACTCTAGAGAATGCAACCCAGAAAAGTGCTTTATTATGATAGCTTAATGTAAGACGAGAACTAAATAACGAATATTTCCCCTTTGTCATCTTCACTTGGGAATCATTTTTAATGCAAGCCAGCATGAAGCCATTTAGGCAATATACAATATTTTAAGACATAAAATTACCCATGTTTTTAATAGCAGCCAACATGTATTGAATGTTATGTGCCAAGCATCCAAGACAGACTCAAGTTCTCAGGAAATGTCAGGGGCATGGCCTGTCACACTCCCAAGAGGTTGGGGCTCCAAGCCCATTATCTTGTGATCCAATGGCTCTGCCTGTGGCTTCAGAGGCCATGGAAGGGGGTGGGGGTGTTCTTTTACTGTCTCCAAGTTTTAGATTTTTTTTAAAAGCACACATTTACTATTTGTGTGTGTATGTGTTTTGTGTGTGTGTGTATGTGTGTGTGTGTGTGTTGGCCCGTGTGTGTATGTGTATGTGTTGGCATATGTGTGCCATAGTGTGCATATGGAGAACAGACGACAACTCAAAACAACTTGCTGGAGCCAATTGTTTCCACCTGCCATGTAGGTGCCAAGGATGGATCTCAGGTCATCAGTCAGGATTGGTGGCATCTTGCTGGTCCCTCTAAACTTCTCTGCAGGAGTTCGAGAGATGGTACAGAATAACCAGTGAAACTCAGTTCCCCTCCTCATGGTGAATTAAGGACATTTCTTTCCCAGCCCTCCTCCTTCCTGCCTCTCCACACCTAGCCTGGCCACCCCTCTGTTCAGTCTTTACTGCTCACTTCTCTTCGAGCCTGTAGTCCTTGGGCTCTTCTATAAACTGACCCTGCCCTCTGTTTTCTTTAGTGCCTAGAAAAGGAAGCCACAGCTATACTCTTGGCTGGTCCTCAAGTAATATTGCTGTCCAACGAGCCACGTGGACAGTGACCTCTACTTGCTCTCCTCTCCCATACCCCACTCCCCCAGACGTGTTGGTCACTTGGGCACATAAGGGAGACCACAGATTCCTCTTCAAGTGCAGACAAGCACTAAGGTGTCTGTTAATCCCTGTAAATTGGACACAGTAATTATTGCTCCTCCTCCTTGCTCATGAATATTCAGTTATTCCATGAAGCCTGTGTGCTGTGGCAGTCTTGAGCAAGGCTATGCCCTCAAGGAGTTTGCAATTTAGAGGAGTCCTTGTTATTACGTACAGATAAAAGAAAAGTGCTTTTGTATTAGGAAGGACTTCACAAGAACTGACAGGTTAAGCCTAATTCTCTCAGGCATGTCAAAATCAATGTTCCTGTCATCTGTCATTGTTCGAATGTGTATACTTTGTCATTGGCCACTGGATCTAGAAGCAGACACTCTAGATGTCAATATTCAAACTTGCTTCAATATTTGCTTAGAACTCTTTACCCATGAGAAGCAAGTCTGCCTTGTAGCCACTATCTCCGCATCAAATGTGTGATCGCTGAGAGGAAGTGGGGACTGTGTGCCCAGCAACAGCTCACAGGAGGCCAAGGACTCGGAGGAAACACTGGCACCCAGTCTAGAAGTGAGAACGCCATCTCTGGGACTTTTAAGAAACAGTATGGGGCAGTATTTATGCTATCTGCAATTTGTCTCGTCCTGTGGAAGCCTAGCTTCAGGAGGTCTGTCCTGCTTGGTCCTTTCTATCTGTCAGCTCACACATGTGGACTTCTGCTGGAAAACTTGCTTGTATTAAAGTATGGAGTTCAATTTTTTAATGTACTTATTAGTCATTTTCAAACACAAGTAAAATTAAACAGAATGGATCATAGATCTTGCCCCCACTCCCAGCCACAGCAATGTGTTTGACCATCTTGCAACCACCCAACACACAGTTTCCATATATATATATATATATATATATATGCCTAATTTGTACTCGTGAGTGTAAAGCCATCCACTGAAGTGTGGTCGACCTACCAGGGGCCACACTCTTAAGGAAAATGGACTCTCCCTCCCACTACAAGCTACCAACTGTCAATAGTTAGGCTCAGTTAGGCTTTGGGGCTCATGAGCACCTCCCCCATCCATGCTGGAAGATTGATTGGATTGCTCTTGTGCAGGTCTTATGCAGGCAACCACAGCTGTTATGAGTTCATGACTACAGTGGTCCTGCCATGTCCAAAAGACATTGCTTCACTCTGGTCCTCCCTCACCAATGACTCTTATAATCTTTCAGTTCTATCTTCTTCTAAGGATCCTGAGGTTACTGGGAGATATCGATGTCAAATTTGGTTTTATCCATCTGTTTGTGATAGGGTTTCATGTAGATAGCCTGGGGTGAAACTACCCAGTAGTCAGGGGTGAGCCTGAACATCTAACCCTCCTGCTTCCACCCTCTGGAGTGCTGGAATTACAGGCATGCATCACCACACTTGGTTTATACAGTGCTGGGGACCAAACCCAGGGCTTCCTGCATGCTAGGCAAGTACACTACCAAGTGAGCTCTATTCTCATCCTGAAATGCCCATTTCTTGAACACAGCATCAGCCCTAGATTCCCCTTCCACTTCACCTGGTCCATTTTTTCCCAGACAAAGAAGTCCTTTAGAAAGCAACTTCTCTTGGCTTCTGGAGAGCGTGGTCTTTGGTCTAGAGACGTACCTGTCTGCCTTGACCACATAGACCCTTAGTTCCTAAAGGCCCTCTCTGTGCCTGGGGGTTAGAAACTATGCCTCACCTGACTCTGACATCTGCTCAGTTGGCCACCTGCCACTGCCCATGCACTGATAGATGTGATCCTGTGGGCTGGTGGCAACCCAATGTATATCTCCCATACATTCTGCCTGTAGAGCACCACATTCTTTACCCTCACCTGCAATATCAAAGAGAGGGCATGTGTTATGGAGAAAGTCCCTTGGGCAGGACACCAGAGGGGACAATGGACTTCAATCACACTCTCTAAACCCAGATTTTCCAAAGGCCAATAGTAGTGGTCTTGTCTGCCAGGGAGGCAGAAATCCAGAAGTGTCTACTAGAAAACTGCAGGGTGAGAACTCCGAAGCAAGATGTCCTGGGAAAACAAAAGCATGGCTGACTATGGCAGGCATGTTGGGAGACGACTATGGAAGTCTCTCTTGAGATTCATAGCTTGAAGGCTGTGCAAGTGAGACCAGGAATGAGGTGGCCCACTAACAGATCTATATGTGAGGGAAGTGTGCCCACCACCTCGAGACTGGGACTCTAAGCCCCCAGATCATGCCCACGGGCCTTTCTTGGGCCTAGCTCTCACAGTTGGTTTCATCTGTCTGGCTTGAAGGGAGATATCATGGGGCCAGCATGGTACCCACTGACCAAGACTGCCAATATCCACTTTGGCCCTCTCATCCAAGAACTGCCGTGTAGCAGACTAATGAACAGTCCTAGAGTCCACTCTCAGCTGCTGGAGACATGGAGCTGAGCACAGCTATGCTTTGCTTAGGTCCATTTTACATTCAACATTGAGTGGACGGAGGGCTGCAAAGACATCTTTGTGGGAACAGAGTGAGCCTGTATGTGAGTACCCAGGGAAAGGGCTAAGATGCAGAACTCTGCTGAGGATGAGAACCGACCATCGCTTGTTTTTCTTCTGTGGGGTGCCATCACTTGAATTTTATACTGAGCCTGACTTCCCATGTAATCAAGGAAATGAAACTGTTTCCCTCCATTTAGGAGCAAGGAAAAAAGGCAAAGGAAGAAGAGAGTGGGAAGGGACAGGGGAGAACAGAAGCAGGGGAGAAATGGAGAAAGGGAAGGGAAAGGAAAAGGGAGAGAGGGAAAAGGGGCGGGGAGAAAAAGATGGATGAAGGAAGAGAAGGAGAGGAGAGATGGGGAGGGAGGGAAGAGGAGAGGAAGGTAGGAGAGGAAATGAGGCGGGACCTTAACCTAGGCAAAGAAGGGGAGTCTACTAAGCTTCTGGCTCTATGGAGCTATGTGGCTCAACTCTCCCTGTCCTTGGTCCTTAGGTTCCTACCTGTTGCAGCAAAATGTCCTGGGAAAGAGTAAAGTAGACCCAGGTGAGGGGCATGCTGTTCCTCTGTGTAGATCGGAGCCATTGCCACACCTGAACAAGAGGTTTGATGGGAGTTTGAGATCTTCTGTGCCAGCTCCAACTCTGGGCACTTTTCTGTTAGCATGGTCTGTCTGGGACTTCCTGAGAGATACGGACAGAGGCAATAAGAGACTAGAAAGCTAATTTCCCAGCCTAGTGCCTTCCTGCCCAGACTAGAACAGAGGAAGGCTCTCCAGCCAGTCACAGAGACTCTAACTTTGGCATACCTCTGCAAATTGGGAACACTGTACCAAATTCCTAGTCCTAGAGTAAGGAGCAGTAGAAGATGCCTGAGCAAAAGGTGTAGGCCAGAGTGGGACCAACCTGAGACCCACCCCACTGTCACCTGCTCTACCTGCAGCCTGGGAGTGAAAGAGATGGGCACAGTAAATATCAGCAGAGCCTTCCAGTCTTCCCAGATGTCTAAGTGAGCCCATATAGGGAAAAAAACATCTCCCATCCACTGGGCTCTGTGTGTGTGTGTGTGTGTGTGTGTGTGTGTGTGTGTGTGTGTGTGTGTATTGGGGAGTATTAGGACAAATAACCTTGTCATAGACAACTGAACACAGACAACTTCAGCATGGGCCATTGGGAGCCTAGGGTGTAAATGGCCCAGTTGCACCAAGGAGTGTAGGCTTAGACACCCGACTCAGTGCCCACTGGCTGAGGACTACCCTATAAGACAGCTGCCTGGGCACTTGCAAAGCTCATTCCACCTGGGCAGAATGGGTGCAGGAGAGCACAGATGCTGACTGCTGGAGTCACACTGATGTCAGGGCAGGACGCTCCAGTGTAAGGGAACTTCAGAAGCCTGCAGAGCACTAGCTCTCCACTACGCACCTGGGAGAATGAGTCCGGAGGGCGGGCAGGATGTGAGTGTGCTATTTCTAAGAACGAAGTTGTGTGTGCAACCAGTTTGTATTGTCTTTTATTTCTCTACTTAGTTTCAGTCAGGGTCTTCCCTATCTCAGCTGTCCTCAATCTTGCTATGTAGCCAAGGATGACTTTGAACTTCTGACACTCCTGTCTCCTCCTCATCCCAAGTGTGAGTGCTGGGGCTGCAGGTGCATACCACCGTGTCCAATATGCTGATATGCATTGTCTATAATTTAAAATAATTTAAAGAGAATTACTCAACATGTAAAGAAGGCTTCCTGATGCTTTGATAACCTGGAACTTTTCCAGAAGTTCCTGATGCTTTGATAATCTGGAATTTTGGCAAGCGTGCTTTGCTTGGCAAAGACCTTAGATACCCAAGATTGGGAAAGCAGGCTGGATTTCTAGTCTTGAGTGATAATGTGCTAACTGGAGTGGAAGAATTAAGTGTATTCTCCCCTCATCCCAGCATTTACACTAAGTGCTATGGATATCAATTGATCTGTATGCCGTGAATGTGTTGCTCTGATTTGGTTGAGAAATAAAATGCTGATTGGCCAGTAGCCAGGCAGGAAGTATAGTATAGGTGGGATAAGAGAGAGGAGAATTCTGGGAAGAGGAAGGCTGAGTCAGGAGATGCTGCCAGCCACTGCCGCCATAAGAAGTAAGATGTAAAGTACCGGTAAGCCACAAGCCACATGGAAACTTATAGATTAATAGAAATGGGTTAATTTAAGGTATAAGAACTAGATAGCAAGAAGCCTGCCATGGCCATGCAGTTTATAAGTAATATAAGTCTCTGTGTGTTTACTTGGGTCTGAGTGGCTGTGGGCCCCCGCAGGACTGGAGAAATCTCTAGCTAGAGCCAAGAATAAAGACTTTCATCACCCCTGACCTGGAGGATGTGGCTGGTTCCCTGGGTAAGGAAGATGACTTCTCAGGGAAAGGCTCACACTGGGTGAAACTTGGGAACAGAAGCACCTGCTCATTTCTGTCTACATTGCTGCTTTTCCAGCTTCTAGGCCCTGGGAAACAGGGTAAGAAGAAGAGAGGCCATGCAGCAGATGACAGAGAAGGAATGTAACAGCTGTGGTCCTGGAAATTGAGCAAACCCAAACCACAGAACTTCTGGACCATATCGGTCCCCATCCAGGGCAGATATGGGACATGGGGGCCACCATGAGTGTCATGTAAAGTTTAGCTTAGCTGCTGTGTGAAGCATGCTTCCTGTGAAGCTAGGTTTTGCTTTTCTTCTGAGAGTGTCTTCTCAGTTCGAAACAATATATTTTTATATGTAAATGCTACCAGCAAGAAGGAAAGAAATCAACTTGAAAAACATAAACCATAAACTCCTTGCATTTATTTGTAAAAATTACATTTGTTTATCTGGATGAGAGAGACTTAAGGACCATAGCAGGCTTGTGGAGGTCAGAGAACAACTTGCAGAAGTTGTTTCTCTCCTTCCACAATGTGGATTCTAGGGATCGAACTCAGGTCATCAGACTCGGCAGCAAGCACCTTTACTTGCTGAGCCGTCTCTCTGGCCCACTTCTCGAATTTAATGTTCAGGTGATGAGAAACTTGGTATCTTCTTTCACTTCGTGAATTATGTCACTAGTCTGGGCTTCATCTGAGAGATGACACAGATGCTCTCCTCTGAAATCTCTATGTGGTACTGGGTTGTCACTCAGCCAATTTGGATTCTGAAAATATCCCCTGGACTCCAGTCCCTTTTTGTTAAGAATGGACTTAATTAAGAATGGACTTAGCATCTGGAATCTGCTTACTAATCAGCTAGCCTTAAAATAGAGATATAGAGCCGGGCGGTGGTGGCGCACGCCTTTAATCCCAGCACTCGGGAGGCAGAGCCAGGCGGATCTCTGTGAGTTCGAGGCCAGTCTGGGCTACCAAGTGAGTTCCAGGAGAGGCACAAAGCTACACAGAGAAACCCTGTCTCGAAAAACCAAAAAAAAAAAAAAAAAAAAAAAAAAAAAAAAAAATAGAGATATAGTCCTAGGCTCTCCAGATGTGCCTGTATAATTTCAGGATTCTTTTTTTTTTCAATATTTTTCTTTTTTTTAATTAAAAAAATGTTTTTATTCATTTTATATACCAGCCACAGATCCACCTCTCATTCTTCCTCCAACTCCCCCCACCCCATTAAGTTCCTTCCAGCATCCCTGGAGCCAGCACAGGTTTCAAGAATGCCCATCCCTGCCACTGGGGCTGCACCTCTGCTACAAGGCAGGGCAGCCCTGCTGGACCATATTCCTGATTCTTATCTGAGGGGGTCAGGGTCGGGGGGAGAGAGAGAGAGAGAGAGAGAGAGAGAGAGAGAGAGAGAGAGAGAGAGAGAGCAGGCGAGGGGAGAGGACACAAAGGACCTGTGAGTGAGTTTCAGGACAGGATTGGTGACAGAAAACAGCTATGGAATAGGGACTGAGCTTCCCAGAGGATGTCTAGCCCTCTGTCCCAACTCCTGGGAAATCACCTTTAGTCCTAGGAGCTTTCCAGTGATGATTGCCTTTGCTAAGGAGAACCAGGGACAAATCATACCTGAATCTGCACTGATGAGAAAGGCGAACCACGTGACTAGAAAAAGGGAAGGGTGGATTTTAAGTGTGGCCTTGTGGTGAGTCTACTAACCAGCCATGCCTACATGAGAAGGCCTCAAAAACTGCGAGGTTGCCAAGTCCCTTCCCTGTGTAGGCACCCTGTCTGAGACTCCTGCACAGCTATGGCTCTTGGATTCCATCATGTATCTCTCCTCCCTTCACTAGTTCTGATCTTGTCCTTTGCCCCGCCCCCTACTCATGAGGGTGATGTCACAACTTTCCTGAGTCTGATGCACCATTCCAGGGACTTGACCCTAAGGGTGATTTAGAATGTAGGGTATCCAGTGTCTTGGCAGCTGAGTGGTCTGGGGACACTGCCCTCCAGAAAACTCAAGGAATCACCTCCATTCACTCCACCTGAAGATCCCTTGAGCTTGCATGGAACTTACCCTCTTGCAGCAGGGAATTGGAAAGAAGTCTTCTAGGCCTACACAGGGACAGCTATAGAAGGCAGACCTGAGCTCCTGGTTGAGTCCTTACCTCTGATCGTATCATGAGTGAGGCATGCTCCTCCGCTGGGGCAGCCCAACCTTTCACAGTGGTGTCTTTCACTAACGCTGACCCCTTGGGGCTTTAGTTTCCTCATCTATAAAATGGGGTATTATTAGCTACCACATCAGGTGCTTACACACCAGAGGCTCAGTGCATGCTCAGTGCTGGTTGGTATCCTGTTGTCCATCACTGTTTTGTTGTCATGGTTACCTTACTCCACTGCTCCTTTCCTACGCTGCCTAGTGGGACGGCTGCCGTCTTCGTGTTTTTGTTTTGTTAGCTCCCTCTCTGCAGCTGTCCCCTTCCTTACTCTATCCCAAGGGACACCATTTAAGTCTATGTTGTAAGCAACAGAAAACCAACTCAAACTGGCTTAGACAAAGAAGAGAATTTTTGTAGACTCATGCGTCCAAAAGCTGACATTAGAAAGGCTACAGTCAGGAGGGGCTTAAACAATGTCATCAACAGCTTGTTTGTGTCCTTTGGGGGTATCTGTCCTTATCCTCAGGCTTAACTGAGTGGCCCAGCAGCTCTAAGCAATCCCTCACGGTGCCCAAGTGACTGTTACAGCATCAAAGCGCACCCTCTCATTCCTCGCTGCACAAGAAAAGGAGGGCAAGACTCCTCTGGCCGTTTCCATGTAAGGGAGGAGGGAGAGGACATTTTCCTCTTATCCAGAAGCCCTTAAGACTGAGACTCAGAGCTAGCCCCATGGTGACACACGCCTTTAATCCCAGCATTTAGGAGGCAACGGCAGGTGGATCTCTGTGAGTTCGAGGCCAGCCTGGGCTACAGAGTGAGTTCCAGGACACCCAGAGCTACACAGAGAAACCCTGTCTTCAAAAACTAAATGACAAAGAAAGAAAGAAAGAAAGAAAGAAAGAAAGAAAGAAAGAAAGAAAGAAAGAAAGAAAGAAAGAAAGAAAGAAAGAAAGAAAACTTGAGACTCAGACAACTCTGAACTCCTACAGAAAGCAACCAGGACCTGGGGATGCCACTAACTCTTCCAGCTACAGGGATAGACAGAGGACATGATTTCATCAAGGGATAGTATAGTCAGGTACATTGCAGAAGATCCAGCCAGTGAGAGCTGCACTGGCCCCATCTCCAGGGTTGCCAATCATTGTTCTTGAGGAAGGTACATGAAATGGTTGTCCCTCAAAAGACAGAGGGTTTTCTTGACAGGTCAGTGCCTATGGAGAACTGTCCCTAGACAAAGGGATTTGGACGAGAAGATGAATCCATGTAGCAGGTCACCCTATGGAAGGGAAAAGATTGTAAAATAGGAGGCCCAGATGCTTG
The DNA here is from genome assembly GCF_007827085.1 of Peromyscus californicus insignis. Lineage (NCBI taxonomy): Eukaryota > Metazoa > Chordata > Mammalia > Rodentia > Cricetidae > Peromyscus > Peromyscus californicus. The sequence goes on along the minus strand of NW_026294562.1, from coordinate 65,902,165 downwards.
TCTCAGCCTTCTTCCAATATTGTACCTCAGCTATTTAATGTCACTACAGGAGCTTCTGTGGGAGGTCTTTAGTCTTCTCATAGAAGAGACACTCCTGTGTCTGGATGCTCAGGTCTTTTCATGGAATGGGAACAGGAGAGGCACACATCTGTGGGTGGGCTGTTAAGAATAGATAGAGCATTCCTTTTCTACACATCTTTCCTTTTCTCCTAGACCTTAAGTCTCTGAGGGCCAAATCCCAGCCAAGAGTAGGGCCCCAAGTAAAACAAGCCTAGTCACTTTCCTTACCACATGCAGGGGGAGTCTGGGAGCAAATGCTCACTGGACTGCATGAACAGGAACCTTCTGTTTTTAGCTGCTGAATTTTTGGGAGTATTTGTTCATAGCAACTCATGATGCTTATGGTGACCAGGTCAAATGGCTGAAACTGAGGACTTCCTTGGATCTCAAAATTCTGCCTCAAAAGACCTCAGTGGGCCATAGGCATTGAGAAGGGCCCTCAACCTATGATGTCATAATCCATAATTATGAAAAAGTCTCCTGAGGAATATGCCAGGGTCCAGGAGGGGGTTCATGTTTATTTTAAATTATACCTTATTTCGATTTTAAAAAAGGTGGGGCTGGAGATGGCCCAGCAGTTAAGAGCACTTGTTGCTCTTGCAGAAGATCCAGGTTTAGTTCCTAGCACCCATGCATTCAGCCACGGTTCACAACAATCTACACCTTGAGTTCCAGGGGATCCAATATGCTCTTCTGACTTCTGCAGAGCACCAGGCAAGCACACGGTGCACAGACATACATGCAGGCGAAACAGCCATACACATTTTTAAAAATCTTTAAAATTGTGGTGGTTTGAAAGAAAACGGTCCCCCAAGGGAGTGGCACTATTAAGAGGTGTGGCCTTGTTGGAGGAAATGTGTCAATGTAGGGGTGGGTTTTGAGGGCTCCTTTGCTCAAGCTTCCCTCAGTGTGCCTTTGAGTTGACTTCCTGTTGCCTGCAAGATGTAGCGCTCTCAGCTCCAGCACCACATCTGCCTGCACGCTGCCATGCTCCCCCACCATGATGATAATGGACTGAAACTCTGAAACCATAAGTGAGCCACCCAAATTAAATGCTTTCTTTATAAGAGTTGCCATGGTCATGGTGTCTCTGCACAGCAATAAAAACCTTAACTAAGACAAAAATTTTGTGAGAATCGCAGTAAAGTGTGGAGATAGTAGCAAATTCATTGATTCTATGGGTTTTCTTATAACGTGGGCGTAGAGCCAAAGGCCAACCCAGTACATTAAAAAGACAGAGCAGGCTGGGGAGACAGCTCAGCAGGAGAGGGCACTGGCCATCATGGCTGTCAACCTATGTTTGATCACCAGAACCCACATGTGAAAGGAGAGAACGAACTCCTGAAAGCTGTCTTCTGACCTCCGCTCACCATGGCATGCTTGTACCAGCACTTACACACATCACACAGTAATAATCGGTAAATTAAAATAAATGAAAGCAACTAAAAGCCTGCTCTAACACAAGAGGGGTCTAATAAAAGAGAGTGTTTAGACAATAACTGCTGTAATACAGCCAAATGCCACTGTGGCCTTCCCCATATGTGATGGCTAGGAGCCAAGAGAGAAGCCTAGACCCTTAGGACCTTACCACCTAACTGAGGAGGCTGAATGGTGGGTCAGAAGTTGTGCTATCACTCAGCAGAAGTGAGGTGATGCCTCATCCCATAGTGTCAATGAGGTTACTCTCCTATCCTTGCCAGCTAGTGGGACCTAGTGGGCAGCCGGATATCCCATGCCACCTGGCAGCAATGATCCCTAGTGGGGGCAACAAAAGCAAGATGATGATTCTCCTTCCTTGCCAGAGTAGTATCAGAGAAGACCAGGTAGAACTGAAAATTCAAATAAGATGGAGTCCTAAACATAACACACAAAACATCCAGGTTTCGATCAAAAGCTCCCAAGAACCAAGATGCTTTCAAACAGAATAGAACACTAAAACAAACAGATGCCAACAACCAGGTAGGGATGGAATTCACTATGTAGGCCAGGCTGACCACCAGTGGTCTACATCACTGGGAAGCTTTCAAGCCAGCTGTCAACCAACAATTGAAACTGATGAAGAAAAAAAAAATTAAAGGAAAGTCTCAGGAAAGAAAGAGAAGACATAAGGAAGACCCACATGGAGGTCTTAGAAATAAATAACAATGTAATTTAAATCTAAAAATTCAACAGTGGAATGAAAGTGCCAGAAAAAAAAGAACTGAAAAACTTGAAGAAGAAGAAGAAGAAGAAGAAGAAGAAGAAGAAGAAGAAGAAGAAGAAGAGGAGGAGGAGGAGGAGGAGGAGGAGGAGGAGGAGGAGGAGGAGGAGGAGGAGGAGGAGGGGAGGAGGGGGAGGAGGGAAGAAATTATTTAATTTAAAACAGAGAGAAAATAGGGGTTTGAAAGTGAATAAAGCCAATCCTGATGGTGCACGCCTTTGATCCCAGCATCCGGATGCAGACAGGCAGATCTCTACTAGTTCAAGGCCAGCTTGGTCTACATAGTGAGTTCCATGCTAACCACGGATACATAGGAAGACCTTGTCTCAAAAGAAAGGAAAACAAACGAACAAACAAAAAAGTGAGACTCTGAGGAACATGTGAGACTTTATAAAGGACTATTGTCACTGAAGAGCCAAGAGTGTGTATGGGGATGGCTTAGGGAGACGAGGGAGAGGCTGAAATGTACTACATGGAGTGATGAATGAAAACTACCCAAATCTGGCAAAAATGCATAAGCCTATAGATCCAAGAGGCTGGACAAATAGACTCCAGAAATTCACCGTAATGTACATTCAACCCAACCCTGAAAACTAAGAAACAAGTAGGATATTCTGGAAACAGGAGCAGAGAAGATACCTTACTGGTGTGAGAAAGGAGATCTATGGCTGCGAAGTTCTCATATAAAAAAAACAAACCATGGGATCCTCAAGGAGCTGGCACAAAACACTTTAAGCGCTGGGAAAAAGAACTGCCAGTCAAGTCCTATACACAGGTTAAAAACTGCTCCTCAACATGAAGGGAGCAATCGAGACGTCTTCTGATGGACACTGGGAGAAACTGCTGCCTGAGCTCCAGCCTAAACATACACCTTAAAGGGAGTTCTCTAACACCAAAGAGGTAGTGAAAGGAGGGACCCTGGAAGAAACAAAGAACTCAATAGTGAACTCTAGATGGAATTCTAAAGAAGTATTCAAATAAAATAAAGTGGAACAAATGAGAAATAAAAGGCAGAAAGAATAAATTAAAACCAGTATGTTACTTACTTCTCCCTTGCTGTGATGAAATGCCATGAAAAAAAAAAGGAACTTAAGGAAGAGTTTATTTTGGCTTACAGGTCCAAAAGTCCATAATGACACACAAGCCAGAGCAGGAAGCTGACTGGTTACCTTTCATTTCCACACAGGAAGCAGAAGAGTGAGAAAGTGCAAGAGGGAGAGATCAGGAAGCTGATGAGAGGCTCTGAACTCTCAAAGCCTGCCCTCAGTGACATACTTCCTCCAGCAAGGCTCCACCTCCTAAAGTCTTCCTAACCACCCCAAACAGTGCCACCAACTGGAAGCTGAATGCCAAAGTTCATGAGCCTATAAGAGACATTTCTCATTCAAACCATAGGAAGCAACATATCAAAACTACATTAAAATGTAAGCATTCTGAATCCCCCAGTAAAAACAAATCGGCAGAATGGATTTTTTTTTTCTTTTTGATGACTTGACTATATATTGTGTTTAAGAAACACATTCAGCCAGGGATGACGGATTTTTAATCCCAGCACTCAGGAGGCTGAAGAAGAATCAAAGTTATGAGTTCAAAGACAGCCTAGTCTACATAGCAAGCTCCAGGCCAGCCAAGGGCTGCATGGGGAGAACCTATCTCCAACAAAACAAATAAAGAAACTGCCTTCAAATACAATAATATGGGTAGGTTGAAAGTAGAAAGACTGAAAAAGAGAACTCATATAGACATCAATTAAAAGAAAGAATTACCTATAATAACATCATAAAAAAAGTAGAATTTGGAGCAAAAGTATTACCAGGAACAAAAAGGAGTCATAGCGAGGCTCAGTGTCTTCTCCTAAAGATACAAAACTGTGAAATAATGAAGCAAAAACTGATAGACCTGAAAGAAAAACAAAAACAATCTATCTAGCAATATAGTTGAAGATTTTAGGGCATTATCTCAAAGGCTGGCAGAATAATGACAAAATCAGCACAGACAGAGACCCCAACACAAGTTGATGCAATCAGGACCTGATTGACATTTATGTAACATTCCAACTAGTAATAGCATTAGGCATATTCTTTCCAAGGATCTATGGAAGACCCCAGTGTAGACAAAAGATCTAGATCATGGGAAAGACCTCAACAGAGAAGCAAAGTCATGCAGAGGGTGTTCTCTGACCGCAGTAGAACTAAATTCACAGCTTTGTGTTTTGTGAAACAAAGATTTCCAAATACTGAAATTGCAGGCATGCACCACCATACCCAGTTAGGAAAATGGTTTTTTAACACCTGAATGTATATCGTCTATACGACCTGAAACTGCACATCTGAGTATTTATTCCTGAGAAATGACAACTATGTTCACACAAAACCTACTGAAAAATGCTGCTGCAACATTGATGGTAACATTCAAACCAAGCCTGGGTGAGTCTCCAGTCAGACCTGTGGGGAAAACACCAGAGTACAACACATTGGATGATTCTACTAATATAGGTTGTTTTATTGTTGTTTGGGTTTTTTTTGTTTGTTTGTGTTTTTTTTTTTAGTTTTTGTTTTTTCATGCCAGGGATCCAACCAAGGACTTGCACATGCTGGAGAATGAACCATTGAGGTACATCCAGAGCCCTTTGTTTTTTGAGATGAGGTCTCGATCTGTAGCCTAAGCTGGCCTCCAACCCAAGACCCTCCTGCCTCCACTGTCAAAGTGCTATATTCCAGGCATGGGCCACCACATTCAGTGCTATAAATATGCATAATACAATTTATTTCACACACATACTGTAACTTGTAGCATTCTTGAAGTGACCAAGTTATAGGAATGTGTAATTGTGCTAGTTCATTTTGTATCCCTATGATGAGATACCATAATCAAAGCAGCTTTTGGGAGGAAAGATTTGCTTGGGGTAAACATACCCAGAGGGATAAGAGTCTATGGTGACAGAGCAGAGGCACGGTGGCTAGAGCAGGAATCTGAGAGCTTACTTCTTGAACCACAAGCAGAAAACAGACAGAGCACACTGGGAATGATGAGATTCTTTGGTCTTTCAAAGTTCACTCCCAAATAGTATACTTCCCCCAACAATGCCACACCTCCCCCAAAAGGTGCTACCAACTGGGAACTAAGCATTTGAATGCCCTAGACTATGGGGGTATCTTGTTCAAACCACCACAGTAATGCTTTAGTGGCCTCCAGGATTAAGAAAGGATACAAATGGGAGGTGGGCAAGACGGACCTTGTAGTGAGGGAACATTTCCCTTTTGACCTCATGTATGTGGCTTGCTTGTCAGTGACTGCACCCTGGCTCTGCGAAAAGGGAGTCTGGTTGAAGAGGATGTGAGGGCTGTGCATTACCTCTCACAGCTGTGTATGAACCTGCAAGGATAAGAAAGAGATTAGGGTCTGGGGACATGGTTCAGTGGGTAAAGCATTCGTCATGCAAGTATGAGTACCAGAGTTCAGATCAGCAGCAGCAGCGTGCACGGCCAGGCAGCTACCTGTAATCCCAGCTCTTGGAAGGCAGGGACAGGATCCTTGGGGCAATCTGGCTAGCTAAGCCAGCCATAATTGGCAATCTCCAGATTCAGGGAGAAATCCTACCCCAATAAAGAGGAGGGTAATTGAGAAAGACTACTGATGTCAACTTCAGGCCTCCACATGCACAGGCACACATAGACGTGTGCATCTGCATACACACACACACACACACACACACACACACACACACACACACACCCCTACACCCCAATAGCACATGCATACATATATTTGTACATACCACATATACACATATATGCATGCAAAAACATAAAAAGTGCCAATGACAGTTGATACCTGGTGACAGATGTAGTTGCTTCCTGAACCTTACATTGTGAGCATTATTGTCATCCCACTACAGAGCAAGAGAGTGGGGCTTCACAAAGACAGATAGCTCTCTTGGAGTCACACCTCATGACACTGAACTGGGATTCTAATCCTGGAATTGTAACTCAAAGTCTCTCTCAGACTCTACTGATCGTCAGTGGAGAGAAGCCTCCTTCCCTGGTCATCCTCTGGCCCTTTGTGCAAGCTTTCTTGGACTCTGCACTCAAGGATCTCAGAGCTTCCTCTCTTCCTCCCCATCCACATGTCTCAGCACCTGCACTGTGCTAGCTCTCCTCCTAGGACAGGATCTGGCTACAGATAGCATGTTCCTGGGAGCACCCGATGCCTGAACTGAGTCCTCAAGGTGAGAGGCGAAGATCAGCATCAGAAGGTGTCACACAGCACCATATGACCCCATGTCCATGAGTGCCCAGAGCAGATGAGGCTGTGGAGATGGAGAGCCAGTTGGTGACCATCTGGACTGGGGATGGCAGAGGCAGGCAATTGCTGAACAGTGCTGAGGTTCCCACGGCAATGAGGAAACTGTCAGAACCTACAGTGCTGGGGTTTGTCTGCTCTGTGAACTAACTGCTACCCGAGCATGTGCTTTAAATGGTAAACGTGGTCAATTTTACATCATATCATCGCAAACAACAACAAAATGAGAGTCTAGTCTCGAGTCTGGGGACAGGACCCATGGAAGACCTGGCCTTCTGGTCGCTGCACATGCGGCAGCAACAGGAAGTGAAGCAGCAGCTTGTGGAGAAGGCTGAGGGGGCCAGAAGCCCCGGGTCTTTCAGCCCCTGGGACAACCCTGAGCACCCAGAGCCACTGTCTCACCCCTGGAATCACACTGGAAACCCAAACTTCATGGTCAGAGCTGGTCCTGGGAACCTGTCCACAGGGAATGCTGGGCCAGGTCTCCTGGCGCCATTCTGTGGAAACTGATCAGGTTCAGCCAGGGGTGGATTGCAGAAGTCCTCATCCTTCACCGAGATGAACCAACTCCTTGGTCACAAAAGACAAGTCCAGTACGAAAGGATCAGGGATCAAGGCCAGATAGTCAGCTGTTCCCACCTTGCACCAATCCAGTGAATTAGTGGCCACCATATGTGTATGTGGACTAAAAAATTCTTACCCCGAGTTGGTAGCCATGGATCTGGGCTGGGACCTTGAGAGTGCTGAGTCTGTCGGAACAGCTTTATTCTTCCTATGCAGGAGATGCCAGGGCAAGGAAAGAGGCCAGCTGTAGAGGCTGTCCTGCTGGGTGTGTTGGCACTGCCAGCTCCTGGCTCAGGCTCTCTCACCCAGGCTGGGTTCCGAGGTTGAGGACAGCCTCCAGGCACCTGTGCAGACGGTCTGAGCCAGGCAGTTCAGCTCTCTGCAGAAACAGCACTTGGGGCTTAACCTCTGCAGAAATGTCCAGGAATCCATTCCTGGCTGCCTTGAGGCTGGGTTGGGAAGTTGCAAGGTAAGGTATCCAACCCACACCCACTCAGCATTGATCCAGCTAGGCACTGGGAAGACTCATCAGAGGGAGTCCTCCCAGGAGAGAAGGGAAAAGAAAATGGCATACGGGTCTTAGCAGTACAGCCCCAAATGTCACCAGAAGGCCCAAAAGAGAAAGGTCATGTGCCGAGCAGCTAGCCACAATGACACATGTAGTAGGAATTCTGTGTCTGTCTGTCCCAGGTCCATGCAAAGGACAGAGGACAAATGTAAGGCCCTCAGACACTCCTGCAAACCATTCCAATGAGAGCTCACTTTGTGCCGTCAGTCTCCATGTCTTGGAGGAGACCTCAAGAGCTCAGGCCCAGAGGCTTGGTGGAATTGTCAGATGTGATGATAGTCAAGGTCCACAGAAACGGGCAAGGACACTTGCCAGGAGAGGTGATCCCACAGTCCTAGCTGTGTAAAACATTCTAACCAAAAGCAACTTAGAGGAGGAAAGAGCCTGATGGCTTACACTTCCAGGTCACAGCTCATCATTGTGGAGAGACAGGGCAGGAACCTGAAGCAGTAACGCTGCTCCATGGCTCCCTCGCTCCCAGGTTCCTGCTTAGCTTGTTTCCCTTTTTAAAAAAACAAAAAAAAAACATAATTCTTTATTGATTCTTTGGGAATTTCACATCATGTACCACAATCTAGCCCGTCACCCTTGCAGCATGCCCCCCAAATTAATTAAAAACAAAACAAATTAAAAAAAACACCCACTCCCTCCTCCACCTTTCCAACACCTCTTCATTCCTCCTGGTGGCATTGGGAGCTGTGGTGTGTCACACAGTATACCCTTTTGTCCACTCAGCCCCACTCGAAAAATGTTCATTAAAATGAGTCATTGGTCTGGTTCAAGGCCTCTGGCACTGTGGTGGTATTGTGTTCCCCAAAATATTGTGCACCCTAATAAACTTATCTGGAGTCAGAGAACAGAACAGCCACTAGATATAGAGGCCAGGAAATGGTGGCACACACGCCTTTAATCCTGTCACTTGGGAGGATCCATAACCAGAGATGTTAGCTAGCCATGAAGAGATGGCATGGATTTAGAGCCCCTGGTGACAGTTATCTGTGGGTGAGTGCGCTTGGACATGGGTGGAGGATTTCTGATGTGGAATGGCAGGCTCTCTGTCACAGAAGATGTCTATGCAGATACCAAGATCGAGTCCCTTGAACCTGAGTACACTCTGCTCACCATACACAGTAGTAGCCCTCTTCACCTTGCCTGGGAGCAGTCATCTTGTCAGCCACTCAGTATGAATACATCTGTCCTGCATAAGCCCCATCATAATGTGGCTCTACTGATATGCCAGGCCCACCCACAATGACTGGATTTGCAATTCCCCCTTCTGAAATGAGACTCTCCTGGCATCAGCCTTGTGGGTGTCAAGGCATCAATAATTCAGGCAAAACTTCTGGATTTGGGGATCTAAGTTTCTGTGTGTGTATGTTCATGTGTGTGCTGGTGCACATGTGTATATATACATGTATGTGGAGGCCAGAAGTTAATCTCTAGTGCCATTCCTCAGGAGCTTGGTTTTTGAGATAAGGTCTCTCACTGGCACCTGGGCTCACTAGCGAGTCCCAAGGATCCTCCTGTTTGCACCTTCCATTGCTGGGATTCAGAGCTCGGGCCACCAAGCCTGGCTTTGTACATGGGTGCCTGGGGTCAAACGCAGGTCCTCATGCTTCACTGACGGAGTATCTCCCCAGCCCTGGGTGAAAGTTTCTTTTGTGTCTTTCTAACAACTTTTTTTTTCTTTATTTTTTGAGACAAATTCACACTATATATCCCTGGCTGGCCTGGAGCTCGATATGTAGACAAGGCTAGCCTTGAACTCTGCCTCCCAAGTACTGGGATTAAAGGCATGCGTCATCATGCATGCCTGGTTCTCTGACCGCTTTCTTGGGGACATACTCCAATAAATCCAAGAAGGTGAGGAAGAGGCACAGGGTCCAGAAACCAGCCATGCTATCAAGAGATCAATATGAAAAGGGATTCTAGTCTGAAGGTCCTGGAGTGTGGCCTGTACCCATCAGTACTTAGAACAGCACAGTGAAGAAGCTACCTTCCTACCTTATATCAACGTGGACAGGAGAAGCAAAGTGCTACAGAAGAGTACCCAGAGCTCCATGAAACATCTTAGGGTGATTTTGAGCAACTGAAAGAGTGTAATTTTTTCTTCCTGGACTCCTGGATGCTCCCCTGCCAGCTGCCAATCTTAATGGTGTAAGATTGCATCCCCTTCCTGGACATGGAAAGGAACACTGTCCTGATTTATGATGGTTCGACTTACGATACTATCCTCATCTTTGTAGTTTTCAGCAGGGACTGTACTTTGAATTTTGACCTTTCTGGATTTAAAATTTAAGGTAGATACTTTGCCTGTGATGCTCGCCAGTGCCTGATAGCTGCCTAGCGCGCAGAAAGCCACTTGACCCTGAAGGAAAGCCACCGGCGCGTTATAGTTTATTGTGCTGCCTGCGATTTTTCTTTCTCAAACTTAAGTCACTTAATTTTTCTAGTATTAAAAGCCCTACATGGTAGCCACAGCTAGAGCCTGGATCCCCTGCACAGGGACTCTGATGTGGTTTTTCATAAGATGGTCAGTGAATTACTGATAAGGAAGATTTGGAGAATATGGTCTCTTTCCAGAGGATGGGGATCAAGTAGCCATAAGCTCTTGGAGATGGCATCAAAGGTGGTCATGGTGAAGGTGGCCAGGGTGGCAGTGCAGCCCCTGGCTGACGTGGAGCAGTCAGTCATCAGTACCAGCTAGCAGCGACAGCTTCTTGCACACAGGGACAGAAATGATTCCAGCTTCCCTGGGGGCAGGGAGAGACTCACCAGCATAGAGCCTCAGGGGCAGTCACCTTGCATGAAATGGTGTGGGGCTTGCCAATCTTGTTCTCCAAGTACTCTTTCCACACAGGGACAATGGAAAGCTTGGCCAAGATGATGTCCCTACCTCCTTAGATCACTTAACACCAAGATCAATGTAACTATTGTAGTTGCCAATAGCAACAAAAAGCCTTAAACTGGACCATTGGCCAACCTGAGTCTGCTCCTTCACTGGCATGATCTTTAGGACCTAATCCTTAAGGGATGCTCCCAAGAAAAAGTCAGGAATTTTGGATTCTTTGATGGGCAGGGAGAACAGACAGATTTCCTTCACAGACTTGATCTTCATGGCCCTGACCAGGTGGCCCAGTTTGGTGACAGGGATCCATTCCTCGTACTCTGTTTTACTCCCCCTACCACCACAGCCTCAGCCTCCGGGAGCCATGCCTAGCCACTGCATGGACCACCACCACAACTACAGCCCTTAAGACTGCTGCTTAATCTTCTGTGGAAGCCACTACAGCTCCTAGGGAACCCACCCACCCCCACCCTGCCCCGATACACCGGTGTGATCCTCCATTTGGTGTTTTCCCACGGAAGAAAAAGTCAGCAATTTGTTGTTGGTATTGTGTTTTGTGTTCTGATACCCCCCCCAACACATATGAATACACAAAGTGTTCGACACTTTATTTGTAAAACGGTCTTTATGTTATATGGTTCTTGCCCACTGTAGGCTAGTGTGGGTACTGTAAATTCAGGGTAGGCCTGGCTGTTATATTTGGTATTCATGATGATTGGTGTGGACTGTCAACCTCGCAGGAGCTGGAATCAGCCGGGAGACAAGCCTTCAAGTACACTGTGAGAGCTTATTTAGATGAGGTTAGCCTCTGGGCATGCCTATGATTTACTTCTGAGCTTAGATTCATTAAGGTGAGGAGACTCACCCTGAATGAAAGTGGCGTCATTTCCTGGGCTCCGGGCTTGACAGCAGCAGAAAAAGAAGGAAGCATTCATCACTCTCTGTGTCCTGACTGCAGACACTGCTTGCATCCAGGCCTTCCCTGCCGTGGTGTACCCTGGAGCTGGGAACCACAATAAACACATTCTTCCTTTAAGATGCTCCTGTTGCAATATTTTATCACAGCAACAAAACAAATAACGAACATAGTGTGTTAAGCACACAGTAACAAATGCATTCTTGTAATAGTTTTAATCCACGATGAGGGCCCGTCTATATAACCCCATTGTAAATAGTAGCACCTGTATTTATAATATCCTAATGAGAGTTTGCTGGCTGTAGAACTACAGGCAGTTTCGGCGGTGACAAAGTGACAGGTTCGGAAGGGAGCGCCAGACCCACCTTCTCTGGCTCCTTCTGATTTCGTAGCTCCTCCCTCTCTTCTCCCACTTCTTGCTTTCTCTTTCGGTTCTGTCACTACTCGATAGACTGCATCTTTCTCTCATCTGCTGATGTTTGTCCACTTCTTGTCTTCTCCAAACAGGAGGGTGAGCCCTGTGTTGCATTTACTGCCACGCAGGGCTTTGCATGTCACAGCTTCCCACCACTCGTTGAGTGACTGAGCTCTGGGCCAAGAGGAGGGAAAGACGGCAGCCCAGGCCCACCCAAGAGCTACAGCTCTGAGCTCAAGCCTCCCCCTGTCCCCTGACCCCCAGGGGCCCCGTGGTGACCCACTGCTGGCCAAGCAGAAATGGAGGTGTTTGCACATGAGTCTGAGCCATTAAGGAAAGCTGGAAGAGCTAAAAATAATACAACTAGCGCAATTAAAGGGATGATGGAGGAAGTGGAAATGACCTGACTTCTCTTTCATCCTGGGACACGGAGTAGAAATTGTCTAAAATTGGTCAATCCTGAAGCAGCAGTAAAAGCATTTTATTTAGAAATACGGTAGCTACAACAAGTTCTGAAAACATAAACCGTTAAAATGGTCTCTCCCGAGAGCTGGGCGCGGGGCGGACAACGGTCCTTTTTCATTTAATATCAGTCTACATTGCCTTAGTATTTTTACTTTGTGTGTTTATTACTTTATAATTTTAAAAATGTGGGGGGAAAGCCATGTCCTCAGACTTCAATATCTTTGTTTCCTGTAAAAATGTCTTCACTTATTTATGATTTAGTATTATGCCACGGGACTTTATAGAGGGTCAATATAAAAAATGGCCATCCGAAGAGCACATCTGTATTGTTTGAAAACTGCAATAAAAGGCATTCATGCCCATTATGTCCCCTAATGTCCCCTATATGAGGATTCATGCTGCAAACTTCCCAAACTTCACACCTGAAGAAAGTTTGCCTCAACAGGGGAAAAATATCAACCATGAAGATGAAGGGCAAAGGGTTGTCTTCTTTCTACAGACTTTATCAAGTTAGTAAGAAAACCCTCTAAATATTCCAACAGAGAAGAGAGGGACTTTCCCACCAAAAAAGAAAATTAAAACAGCCAAATAAAACATGTGATTAATCTTTTTAACTCTAGCAAAAAATTAAAAACAACAACAACAAAAACCAACTGCAGAGGAAGGGAAACAAATAGAAAAGCATGATGGGTAGAGACCTAGAACCTTCAGGGGCTCGAGAGATGGATCCAGATGGTCCTCTGCTGACCAACTGGATAACATGACCGAAGTGTGTGTGTGTGTGTGTGTGTGTGTGTGTGTGTGTGTGTGTGCGCGCGCACGCGCGCATGCCTATGTGAACACCTGCGCATATCCATGCAGAGGCCAGAGGAGGATGTTAGATGTCATCCCTCTATCTTTCTATGTATTATTTTTTGAGACAGGGTCTCTGTACTGGCTGGTTTTGTGAGTTAACCTGACACAAGATACAGTCTTCAGAGAGGAAGGAGACTCAGTTGAGGAAATGCCTCCATGAGATACAGCTGTAAGGCATTTTCTCATTGAGTGATCAATGGGGGAGGGCCCAGCCCATGGTGGGTGGTGCCATCTCTGGGCTGATGGTCCTGGGTTCCATAAGAAGGTGGGCTGAGCAAGCCATGGGGAGCAAGCAAGCCAGTAAGCAGTTCCTCTCCGTGGCCTCTGCATCAGCTCCTGCCTTTGGGATCCTGCTCTGTTTGAGTTCCTGTCCTTGCTTCCTTCAGGGATGAACAGCAATACAGAAGCGTAAGCCTAATAAACTCTTTCCTCCCCAACTTGTTTTTTGGTCATGGTGTTTTGTCACAGAAACAGAAACCCTAACTGAGACAATCTCTCACTGACCCTAAAACTCCCCATTTCAGCTAGATTGGCTGGCTAGTGAGATCCTGGGATCTGCCTGTCTCTGTCCCCCAGTTTTGGGGTTACAGGCACACATAGCCATGACTGGCTTTAAAACGGGTACCAGAGATTCGAACTCAGATCCTCTTACTTTCATGGCAAATGTTCTTACCCATCGAGCAATCTCTCTGGTCCCCTCAAAAACTTTGTAGAAAGATCCCTACGAAGGGCTGGGTGTATCCTTGCCTCAGAGGGCGTAGCGTGAGTCTGAGTGTCACCTTGCCAAGCAGAAGTCCATATCTGGGCTCTGATATCTAAGTGTTTTGTTTTGTTTTATTTTTGAGACAGGTCTCACTATGCAGCCCCAGTTGGCCTGGAACTTGCTACGTAGACAGACTAGCCTTGAAATCATAGATATCCACCTGCCTCTGCCTCCCTTCCAAGCACTAGAATAAAGGCATGTGCCACCATACCTGGCCTATCCGTGTGTGTGTGTGTGTGTGTGTGTGTGTGTGTGTGTGTGTGTGTGTGTGTGTGTGTGTGTGTGTGTTGTTTAAAGCAGGTCAGTAGGTTCAGGGTTCAGAGTTCAGACATTTTTAAAAACCAAAGGACTTTGCAAACTCATTTAACTTATAACATGTGTGGGTTAGTACTGCCATATGTGGTCATGGGACTTTAGTTAAAAAAAGACCTTTAGAGGACAAGAAGTATGAATAGGCCCTGGGTTGTAGGCAGGAAGTGGGCAGCAATGAACTCAGGCTGGGCAGTGACACTCTGACCTGGTCACCCTGACCAAGACTCCAGGGGTGAGTAGGAGTGCCCAAGAAGATCCAGAGAGAATCTCTGACTCTTATTGACTCAGAACCTATGCTGGGCCAGGAAAAATCCACACAACAGGGAGACAGATGTGACCGTTGAGTCTCCGAGGCAGAGCCAAGTGCGTTGGGTAGCCCTTCTGGCTCCAGAGCACACCAACAAGGAGGGGCTGATATATAGGGCCTTCAGAGCCAGGGCATGGGTATGTGACATGTCAGGGACTGGAGGGTCTCACGTGGGGGCTGCGAGCAAGCATCTTCCTGTTTACAGGTTCATTTCCTGAGACTTCTCATTCTGAGTTTGGGACAACAGCTCCCTGCTCTCTAGGAGACTCCTCATCTGATCCCATAGGGTAGCAGGCAGCGGGTAGAGGGTGGGGGGTAGTGTCTGACTGGAACTGAAGAGCTTGGCCATTTAGAGGAGGGCACATTTGTATTCCTCTCCTTGTACTAGATAGTGTGTCTTTAAATTCCTGCCCACCTGGAACCTCTAAGTGTGACTTTGATTGGAGACAGGGACTTAGAGTATCTAATCACTCACACTAGAGTTGTTCTCATAGGTTGGAATGCACTCTGATCTAATGATTCTTCCTCTCGGAGAACAGGGCACACACAGACACACCTAGGGAAAATGTCACATGATGACCGAGGGAAAGAATGGAGGATGAGTTCAAGTAATTTGGAATGCTGGGAAACTCCAGAAAAGTCTAGAACTTGGAAGAGTAGCCAGGAAGGATTCCAACATGAGAGCCCATGTGGGAAACAAAGCCTCCCCTTGAGTTTGGACTCCCGGCTTCCTGAATTATGAAGGAACACTTTCTATTTAGGGATACTTCCTTACATGTGGTTTCACTTCTGTGATTTCATTTATACATGGTCAACCTGGATTGGAAGATATTAAATGGGAAATTGTGGAAAATAAACCATTTCTACATTTTAAATCGCTCACCATTATCAGCAGTGTGATGAAATCGCCTCAATTTTCCACTCTCTCTGATTTGGGATACAAATCATCTCCCTGTCTCGAGAATCCACTCTGCCAAGCTTATTAGATCTACTGTTCCAGTGACATAAGATTTTATTTTATGTAATAATGGCTTCCATCCTTAAAAAATTACCATAGTGTGTTTGTATAATCACTCTATTTCATTATTTCTTATTATTAATCCCTTGCTATGCCTAATCTATAAGTTAAAGTCCATAGGCAGGCTTGTAGAGGAAATAACAAAATTCACGTAGAGCTTGGTATAACGATGCATCCTCTGTGGAGCTTGGATAAGGGGCTCAACTGTGTTTAAACATGTTAAAACCGCCCATGTGTTGTTTTTTGTCATGAAGCCCAGAAAATGAACATACTTTTCCAGCAATCCTAGGGTGGGCTGACGGCTCCCACTAACATGTCTGTCTTTTGGTCTGCAGAGGGAAGAAGGGGAAGTCAGACTACTCAGCAAGTCTTTAGAGCACCTACCTGGGAGTGGTCCTATCACTTCTGCACAGGGCTACCGCCTTGATCTGGTTATCCCAGCCGACAGAGGGCTGAGGCAGACAGAGGAGGCTGAGTCTGCCATAAGTGCTGATCCCAGCTAGAACAAAGAAGGCTCTGCTGTGAAGAGGAAGATGGATGAAGGCACCGTCTGACTGCTCCACCCTCCTCCACAGGTGACTGTGGCCTGGAGGTGGATCTGATGAGGACTGTCTTAGTCAATGTTCTATTGCTGTGAAGAGATGCCAAGGCCAAAGCAACTCTTATAAGGGGAAGCATTTAACTGGGGCTTGCTTACAGTTTCAGAGGTTTCGTGCATTATCACAACAGAGGGGAGCATGCCGGCATGCAGGCAAGCATGGTGCTGGAGAAGTAGCCTAGAGTTCTAAATTTGTATCCACAGGCAACAGGAAGAGAGGCACTGGGCCTGGCTTGGGCTTCTGAAAACTCAAAGCCCACCCCCAGTGACACACTTCCTCCAACAAAGCCACACCTCCTAATCCTTTCAAATAGTGCCACTCCCTAAGTATTTAACTATATGAACCTATGGGGGCCATTCTTATTCAAACCACCACAGGCCCCATGTCTCCTGAGGCCTACCTGGTGCAGGGGGCTGCATCACAGGAAGGAGCCCATCCTCTGAGTCAGCTGCTGAAGTGAGCAGAGACAGCACACGATGCAAGCCACAGTAGCTCCTCTCTAGGGGAGAAGGCGACAGAAATGCTAACCATAGCATGAAAGACAGTTTGGCCCTGTCTACACAAAGTCATCAAGCGAGCAGGTGTTGCAGTGTCATTACAGCCCATCTGGTACCCAGGGAGCCCAGAAGATGCCCAGCAACCTTCCAGACTTAGATGTGGCCGTATTTCCTTGACCTTTGCTGTGACCTGTCTCTTTGACACGAAATGTCCCTTTGACCTTTGTCAGGCCATATGAGAGCCACCTATCACTCCCTGGTGGAGCATGAGGGATTCAGTGTCATCATCCAGCCCCTTTGCTTTCCACTCCACTCGGCAAAAGGAGCGAGAACAACTGGGTTTATTCTTGGCTACAACTGGGAGTCTGTATTACTGCTTAGCTCATGTGAACAGTAGAAGCAACCCAACGCTTGCCAGCGGAGAAGAATTTAGGTCAGAATTGCAACCCCATGCATCAAAGCCAAGCAGGTGCATCACTGCCATGGTGACAGGCAGAGGTGGCCCTTCAGCGCTGTTGCATAGCAGCTACTCTGTGTGGAGAAGGATGTGGGACAGTCATCACCTCCTAGTTTCCCAGAAATGCCAGACAAGCAGGTTGTCCATGCTGCCTGACCACTGAGCTGGCAGAATTGCTCACAGTGGGGTAACTCAGTGTGGCAAAGGTAATGGTGTACATAGAGGGGCTACCAGGAGGCCTCAAGAAAGAGGGGTTCCATCTGTGTTTCCTGGCAATGAAGGTACCCCAAAACACAGGAATGTATGATCCCACCAAGTCCACAATTCAGACTGGAAAATGCAGGGGGAAAAATTTGTCTGTTTGCACACACATTACTACAATAACCATGTGGCATATCCAGTTAACAGAAAACTATTCAGTCATAAAAAGAAATAGAGGACTGATCCATGTCACAACATGGATGAACCCTGCAGTCAGTTGCTGGGTATCAGAAGTCTAGCTTCAGGTTCAGTAAGGGATGCTGTCCCGAGGGAATAAGGTGGAGAGTGATAGAGCAAGACACCAACATCATCCTCTGGCCTCTGCACAGGTACGCACAGGCTTGTGCACCTACACACATAAGTGTGTGTTCAACACACATACACACACAAAAGATAGGACCACATGGGATAGCTCTGTGAACAAACTCAGTGTCTGTGATCTGACAGCTAGAGCTCAGTCTTGCACATTGCGGCAGGTATAAAGGTGAACATCTGCACACACCCACATGCACACATTCTGGATAGCACTGCAGCCAGTTTTTTTTTTTTTTTTTTTTTTTTTTTTTTGCAAACTGTTCTTGGGCTATGCGTCAATCAGGTTGTTCTGAAAGTGTCTGGGATGAACCTCAATAAGGATGCTTAGGGGATGGGGAGACAAAGCACTATCTCCCTCTCCAGCAGAGTGCACAGGCACCAGCTCTGTGGCATTGGCTCGGCGTTACCATGACTGGAGGGTCTTGGCAGGGGGAGTGTGGTGATATGAACCCATAGGCTCATATGTTGGTCCCCCAGTTGGTGGAACTGTTTGGCAAGGATTAGATACGGCCATGTTATAAGAAGTGTCACTAGGGACAGGCTTTAAGGTTTCAAAAGCCCATGCTATTCTCCGTTAGCTCTCTTACTCTCTACCTCATGCTTGTGGATCATGTGTGAGCTCTCAGCAACTGTTCCAGCACCATGTCTACCTGCCTGTTGCCACACTACCCACCGCGATGGTCATGGACTCACCCTGTGAAACTGTAAGCCCCATACACTCTTTCTTCTATAGGCTGCCTTAGTCATGGTGTTCTGTTTGTAACTAAGGGCACATCATGGGAATTTAACAGTATGCCATGTACCAAGCACTTTGAGTTCCAAGGTGTGGGGCTAGGATGAGTATCAGACGTCCAGGGCCGCAGCCTTATTTCTGCCAGCCTCCTATACAGTAGGCTCCAAGAAAAATATGACAGCAGCTGGGCAGAGCGTAGAGAGAACACAGCCTCATGGTTGAGAGGAGAGGTCTGGTGTCCTAAGGCCACTCTGCGCATGCTCTGCCTGGAGCTGGGTTTCTCCCCCACTGCCTTTCCCCCTTGATCTGGAGTTTGAGATGGAAAAACACCTTCCTGGCATATTTAGGACCACACCTAGCCCAAAGCAAATGTAGGACCCCCAAGTTCTTCTTTGGAGCGCCTCTGAAACCCACAGGATGATGTACAGACTGGCTAAGGACATCAGTAAGGGGAGCTCCCAGAGCAGCACCAGGCAGAGAAGAGTGGGGCCTCAGCAACAAGGCCAACTGGGGCTGATAGTGAGGATGGTTGGTGGTACCCTGTCAGCTCTCCGATGTGACTGGTATGAGCTATCAGGCCTCCTGAGATGGGATTGGGCCTGTCACCCAGAGTAGCTGCTCTGTTGGAGACCCTATGCACACAGAAGAGCAAGGCACAGCCACCAAAATTCCTAAAGTAAGGAAATGGTGACAGTGGACCTTCTTGGCCTTCAGGCAAGACAGAGGGTTCAGAGCCAGGGCATCAGTGCTCAGTGACCATAAACATGAAGTGTTAGGGAAGAAGGTTCTGGTCCAGGGACACTTGTGACTCTGCCCTGACAGCCAGCTGCCACAAGCAGCAGGGCACCAACCATCCAGAGAGTCTCTTCTCCCCATCTGCGGGCCAGCAAGAGCAATAATAATAATAATAATAATAATAATAATAATAATAATAATGCCCCCATTCAGTAGTACTGAGAAGTGCTCATAGAAAGGATCCTGTCCACATCTCTAAAACCAGACTAGAGCAGACTTGGGCTACAACTCAACTGGGGGGTTGGATTGCAGAAGCCACACAGCCAGCCACAAGCCTGAGCTGTTTCCTGGAAGATAATTATTTTATACTTATCAAAATAAGTGGTTCACGGGAAGGCTCTTATTTTATAGTCAATTTCAGGTTTTTCCTATTATGTGGTGTGTTCTTAGATGAGAGTGGAAGCATTGCTTCAAAAGCAAAGATCCTGTGGCCAACCTCTGCTTTACCCTCGGGGGCTTCAATTGTGCTCAGCTCCCATGTTCCGGTCATGACCCCAGCCACCCTGAGTCCAAGGGGCTGAACAGATGGTCTGCAGGAGGAGGAGGTACCAAATGTGGAGTGAGAGCTATTGTGTCCTACCTTATCCAGACATTGCCTGTGCTTCTGGCTCTTGGTTCCTTTGCTGGCCCTTGGTCTCCCAGGTACCTGGAAGGCCACTGAAAACTGGTCAGTGCTAAGTGGCCCCTCTCCTCTCCTTGGGAGCAAGTTCTTCTTCCTTGCCGGTCCACTTGGAGTCTCTCAAACTTGATGACAGCCATCTAGGAATTTGGAGAGAAAGAGACTGGCCTGACAGGACCTGCACTGGAGCGTGGGGCAGCATGGTTGATAGGGGAACCTTCAGTGCAAGCAGCCCATCCTCAGTCCCTTCCCCTCTCACCTGTCACCCATCGTTGTAGAAGGGTTTGGGGTAGGGGCACTGACATCTAAGACATTAATCTAGGAGAGCCCCAGGGGCCGTTTTCAGAGCAAAACAGGAAAGAATTTAGGAACAGGGCAGTTTCGAGGACCAGAATGATGAATCCAACCGAAGTGTGAGATATTGATTTAGCATCACCTGAGAGGGTCTCCAGATGGTCCGTGGGAACATGTTTCCAGTTTAAAATCTCCTAATGGATATGTCAATTTTAACTGT
Source organism: Peromyscus californicus insignis (assembly GCF_007827085.1). NCBI lineage: Eukaryota > Metazoa > Chordata > Mammalia > Rodentia > Cricetidae > Peromyscus > Peromyscus californicus. The sequence continues at coordinate 65,881,782 of NW_026294562.1, read as the reverse complement.
TTTTTTTCCCCAGACACCTCTAAATCTCTCCTTTAGACCACACTGTGTGGCTGTCTGTCATGTGGCAAGTGGGGTTAGAGGCACATCATCACCACTTCCAGGTAAGCCTCCCAGCTAGGCTGTGGCTGGCCTGTATTTTCCCATGCTGGGTCCCAGAGCCTGGGCAGCCCCAAGAGGTGGGAGGTGGCTGGATCAAAGAACATTCTTCTTTGAACAGTGAAGCTCCTCCCAATGCCATCTGAGATTGGTGCTTGGTTTGGAGTCATCTGTATATTTAATTTTTAGAATAATTTAGCCTCTCTTTTTCTGGAAAAAAAAAAAGCTGTCCATGAAGCCCAGAGCAAAGAAATGAACTACCTCAGGTCTCATAGCAACAGCAGCATTGGCAGCGAAGCATCCCTAGGCACCGTGTCTGTGCCAACAACTGCTCTGAACTTCTCTCCTATTAACCCATTTAACCCCACACCACATCATGGTGGTATCCACATTTTACAAAAGGGGAAAGTGAGACATATATATAGACGAGAGGCAGAGAAGTTCTCCCAGGGCCTCAGGGGTGGTCAGACCACCTGAGCTCAAAACCCATGCAAAGAGAAGACTGTCTGATGACTCCTTCTGCACTTCTAGGTGATTTACAGTGACTCCTCCTCCAGGCCTACCCCACAAGCCAGTCAAGGCTGCTTAGCAGTGTGGGCTCCCACTGAGACAAGCTGAGGTGCACCAGGAAAGCAGGACTTCCCTGGGTGGCTCTGGCCTTCATGGGCTACTGTCAGGATGACCAGTGGCTTCCCAGGTAGAAATCTTGGGGGCGTGGTGGAACTCAGGAGAAAAGGGTTGAGCCTGCCTGTACACATCCCTTGAGCCTAGGGAGACTCACTAACCTAAGTCCTGAGGTCCTTCATTGCACATCCTACCTGTCTGTGTTTTATTGATTCTGCTGCCTTGCTGTGCAAGATTCCCAGCACAATGATGTGCTGATGAAGACTCCCTTGAAGGGGTATTAATATTTGAATAAATTGTTCTTAAGGTGCACCTACTTATGAAATAAACCACAATAAGCACATGATAGTGTCCCACGGAGCACCATATGCACCATGATGTATGGAAGACCATCGAATAGTATGGTGGTTTTCATGAGAATGGCTCACATGAGTTCACGTATTTGAATGCTTAGTCATGGGGGAATGGAGCTATTGGAAAGGATTATAAGGAATAAGAGGTGTGATCTTGTTGAAGTAGATGTGGCTGGGTGGCTGGAGGAAATGTGTCCCTGGGGGTGGGTTTTGAGGTTTCTCTCTCTCTGCCTGTGGATCGGAATGTAGCTCTCAGCTATGCTCCAGGTCCATGACTGCTGCCATGCTCCCCATCATGATGATCATGGACCAAGCCTCTGGAACTGCAACCAAGCCCCCCATTAAATGCTTCTTTCATAAGAGTTGCCATGGCTATGGTGTATTTTCACAGCAATAGAACAATGACCAAGACAGAAGTTGGTACCAGGGGGGTTGAGAGTCGCTGTGACAGGTCTGACCATGCTGTTTGTTGGCAAAATGTGAACTTTGGGGCTTTGGATTAGGAAGGCAGCTAAACACTTTAAACAGGACTTAATGGGCCATACTAGTGGAAGCATGGAATATGGTGATGCCAAGAGCAGTGTAAATTATGATGGCCTGGTTCAAGAAGTTTCAGAGGGGAAGAATATTAGTAAGTGGTCCAGAGACCATTCTTGTAATACTTTGGCAAAGAATATGGCTGCTTTCTGCCCTTGTCTTAAAAGTCTGCCTGAGGCTAAACTGAAAAATTTTAGATTAATGGAGTTGGCAGAGGAGATTTCAAGATAGCCTAATACTGTCTGTGTCGTGTGATTATTAGTGATCATTCTTATGCATATCTATAATGAAAAGAAGCAAGCTGGACAAGGAAAAATACAAAATGTACAGTTTGAGGAGAAAAGGAGCACCGGAAAGTATAATGAGTTAAGTCCTGTGCTCAAGAAAATTAAAAGTTTAAAGAAAAGCCGGATGCTAAGTGGAATAAAGGGAGTGGTGACCTCAGGGCAGGACCCCACCCAACTAAGCTTCCAACTTGTGAAAAGGAACTAAAGGAAAGCTTAGGCAGTGAAGGAAAACAGAAAGCTGATGCAAATCTAACTGAAAGAGAAGGCCAAGCTCCAGCCCCATCAAGCAGCAGAACTTGGCAACCTCAGCCCAGTGGTTATAGCTTTAGGGTCAAGAACACGGCAAAGGGGTTGTGAAATCTCCCTCCACAGCTAAGGAAAGCAGCTGAAGCCAGATAGGATGAAAGAGCCTACTATTCAGGATGGAGCTGCGGTACAGAAGCAAATCTCTCTCGGGGTCAGGGTTCTGCCTTGGACCCTTTTGGATATACCCTCACTAAATTCCAAACCAGTGCTTCAGGAAGACTTACTTGCTTCAGGAACTCTCAATGCTGGTGTGAATGACAAGTGCTGGTGTGAATGACATCTAAGCAGTTTTGCTTTATTAAGCGTGCTCTCAACAGCACTAGAGAATGAGAGTGGTGCCATCTGTGTTGGGTCTGAGTGCAAAGTCCATCAGTACACAGCTGTATTGTAAAGGGGGGCGAAGTTAATCCTGTTACATAATCAAAATGCTGAAGCTGCCCAGAAGCTCTTCCCAGAAGAGCTGCCTGCAGCTGGTGGCTACCCTACTGGACACACAGCCAGCCAGCTCCAGGACACGGGTCAGCAAACTCTGTGTGTGTGTAGGACATAGGTCTTTGCCACAACCACTCAGCTCTGCCATATGGGGAAAGGACAGACACAGATACCTTATGTAAATACCAGTGGTTATATCCCAGCTGGGACAGGCCAGACCTGGGCAGTGGGCTAGCATTTGCCAGGCCCTCCTAGGGGTCTTTTCATGTCTGAAGTCACCAGTGCTTTAAGACTAGTTCAAGCCAGTAAATCTTCCCTGTGCCTTGCTTGGGCTGTGATCGTAACCCCGTTAGGATAGTCACTGTTTTGACGTCCAGTCCTGGCTTAAGATGCTAGGCTGTTTCCTCCACTCCTCTGACTGGCTTCTGGTTCCTGTGTGTGCACCACCCTCTTCTCCACTTTGTTTTTCTTATCCTTGTTTCTTCTTGTTTAACAGCATTGCAAAGCATGTGGAACATGAGGTTACCTTCCACAGGGGCCCACACTGTCTGTTCATGGACTTGGAACCCTCAGTGAGGACACAGGGACAATTGTCAGATGCTGAGGGCAAGCTGGCAAAAAAGGTGGAAAGGCCGTATACGCATATGGCTTCCTGGGTCTAGAGAAAGGCTTTATGCTATCCCCCCTGGTCACAAACCCCCTCAGGCTCATGGCAGTTTCGGTTGGGAGTGGCAGCGAGGTGCTTGAAACCCAACAGGTGTAAGTCTGCTGGCTCCAGTGCTGGCTGAGCTCCAGGCCAGGCCTTTGCCCAGTCCTGCAAAGGGAATCAGCCTCAAATGACAGCGTGTGGCTTCCAAATGCCATTCCTGGGCCAAAGGGTCACTTTAGCACCCAGCTTCTTAAACTGTGGGTCAGGACCCACACAGGGGTCATAGAATCGAATGTGGCGTTTGCAAAGCTTGGTTGGCTGCCAAAGGTTTCGAGTAATGGCCAAAACCTAATTCAAAGCCAAGCGTGGGATGAACCTGGGGTATTTCTGGCAGTGCTCACCCATGCAATGTTGCATTTTGACTGCGCGTACAAAGCGTTCTGCTGCTAGCGGGCAGAACAGTTTGATCTCAGAAAACAAGGGCTCTTGTCATTGCCTGTCGTTCTTCAGCAGGTGGCATCAAGTCAGTCTGCCTTCAAACTGTGTGTTAGAGTATTTGATTTTTAAAATTGCTGTTTCACTCACTGACCGGAGCTTCATAAAAACGTTAAAGTCATTAGAATTCATTTTGGCTTGGGATTAGGACAGAATTTCCTAATTTTCCTAAGCACCCCTTTGCTGTGTTCAGCTACGTACTTATCACAGTTTCGTTATTGTCGCTGCAATAAAATACTCCGACCAAAAGCAACCCACGGGAGAAAGAGTTTACTCTAGCTCACAACTGCAGGTTACAGTCCATCATGGTGGGGAAGCCAGGGTGGCAGCAAGTTCAAGCTGCCGCTCCCATCGCAGCCACAGTCAGGAGCAGAGAACAATGAATTGGTGCATCAGGCTAGTGCTCAGCTGGACTTCCCCATTTATTTTTAAGGTTTGTTTTTATTTTGTGTATATGCATGAGTGCCTTCATGGAGTGGAGGCAAGATGAGAAGGACCAAGGAGAATCCAGGATGCCAGGAGGACCTGGTTTCACGTGAGACTGGTGTCCTCTTATTGGTTGCTCACTGGGGTGTTTAATTTATGATGGGGGGGCAGCGTGTTTGGCTCTTAGCCTCCCTAGAAAATGCCCCCTTGCCCTGGGAGGCAGCCTCTTGTGTTTCTTTGGGTTTCTCTCTGTTTGTGGGATACAGAACCGGCCCTGCCTACAATGTCAAAGTACTTTGAATCCTCCTTCCCATAGCTCGGACACATTCCCATGCCCTATGGAGTATGCTCTGCCATCATTACAAGGAATATTCTCAGGGAGTGTTTTCTATTTTTCCTCTCTGAAATTCATTTAGAAATGGCTGCCCTGGTGACTTGGGATGGCAAGTGCTCCTAGCTGGAGATGTTTCTCCCAGCAGCCAGCCCCCAAGGCTCTGGGATGCTAGTGTCCAGCTTTAACTCAGAGCTCTCTGAGGTGTCAGAAGTGGAACAGGTAATTTGGACTCTCTACCGGGACCATAAGAACCTCTGCATAAAATATAAGAAGGAATAGGGGTCCTGCAGCGGGAAGCTATTTTCTTAGGGGTTCAGTGATAACTAGGCCTTTTGGTGACATGAAGGTACCATGGTGGGGGGCTAACCTAGAGCAGTGAGTAACCCGACAGCCGGGCCCACTGAGCCTCTTAGCCTTTCAGTTCCCTGGATTTGAAGATGTGGACACTTCCCTGAGCTTGTGGCACTTTGGTCATTTGGGAAGTCCTATGTGTCCCCAAGTCACATTGCTCTGGAGAGCATCATCCTATGGGGGCTGAAGTAGGGAGGGATCTGAGGTCTTGGGGTGTTGCCTAGCACATCAAGGCCTGCCTGGGTAATGAGAAATATCCACTAGTCTATTGTCCAGTACAATCACTGTGTCCAGGCTGGAGAGAGGGAGCAGCTGTCTCCCCAGCCAGCCGCCTGCCACCTGGCCGGCCCTTGGACTTTTGTTATCATGCCTCTCTGCTCCTGTTCCACTCTGCAGCTCCATCTCAGGGAGGCCAAGCTAAACAGCAGAAAGTTGTTGTTTAGTGCAGTGGAAAGCCCTGCATCTCATATCATGACAGAACCCCCGTCATGTAGCCAGCTGGTGACTGGGCCACATGTACAGGTCATGACAGTGGGATGAGCAAGGCGCACTGCTTTCCCACCCACAGCCTGTTTTACAGGGCTTAAGATGGGGTCAACAGTGGAGTCAGAGTGTAGGGGCTGGAGAGATGGCTCAATGGTTAAGAGCACTTGCTGCTCTTTTAAAAGATCTGGGCTCAGTTCACAGCACCCCCATGGTGGTTCACAACCATCTATAACTCCAGTGCCAGAGGATCTAGTGTCCTCCTCTGGCCTCCTTTGACACCAGGCCCACACATGGTGCACAAACATACATTCAGGCGAAACACTCATACACATAAAATAAATATTAAAAACCAAGTTGAGGTCATAGTTAAAGCTGTGACTTCATTAGGTTCAGCTTTGAATCTAATTGGGACGGTCCTTCTCTGAGGATGTTCTGGAACCCGACACAGGCAGGGGCCAAGCCTATCCTGGCAACACCAGCCATAACCTGTGTGATTTTTTTTTTTTACTTGTATAAAGTAACTGAAACATTCTACAAAAGCTTCCATTACTATGCATTTCTCAGGGACAGTTGCCCAACCACTGAGGGGCCTGGGGGTGTCACATATAAAGCTCAACCTAAACATTTAACTTTCAGATGCCTCAGTAGGGGTCGCTGGTATGGGTGCTCCTCAACATGGAGCTCCGGGCCTTCTCCAGTGGCCTGTCCCGAGAAAGGGAATCACTTCCAGGACGCCTCCTAGGGGATATGATGGTTTGAATGAGATGTCCTCCATAGTCTCAGGCACTTGAATGCTTGGTCCCCACTTCATTAACTGGTGCTGTGGGAGAGGCTTAGGAGGTATGGCCTTGCTGGAGGAAGTATATCACTGGGTGTGGGCTTTGGTAGTCTAAAGAGCTCAGTTCTCTCTCTCTCTGCTTCCTGTTTCGGCTGCCTGCTGCCTCCACTCTGCCATCACGTACTCCAACCCTCTGAAACGATAAGCCCAAATAAATTATTTCTTCTACAGGTTGCCTTGGTCCTGTTGCTTTAACATAGAAATAGGCCATAGTGAAGCAACTAGTACAGGGACAGGGACAGCTGTGTCTTACATAGGCGACACAGGCCAGGCACTGTCTGCTTGAAGACCCAGGATGTGGATGGGGACTTTTCCTTTAGCTATAGACTTTATTTACCTCCCAGAGACAGCATCACAGCTGGCCTTTCTTGGGCAAGGTTGGCCAGCAGGTTCACAGAATCACCTTCTATCTTCCAAGTGTGCTCTTGGACAATCTGAGAAGCTGTTCCCAGCATCCCTGCCTTCTGTTGAGCATGGAGCTGAGGATGGCAGGGTCTACCTCAAGTAGCTCTACCTGGCTTGGGAAAGGACCACAGAAGGAAAGCCTGGGAAAGGACCACAGAAGGAAAGGCAGGGACGGTGCTGTGGATGCAGTGACCCAGTGTGCAGGAGAAGAGTCCACATCTGGGGCCAGATGCAGTGAAGGTATATGCTGTGGGATGTTCTGTATGGCAAATGTGTTGCTCTGATTGGTTAGTAAATAAAACACTGAATGGCCAGTAGTCAGGCAGGAGGAAGTATAGGTGGGACAAGGAGGAGAAGAATTCTGGGAAGTGGAAGGCTGAGTCAGAGACACTGCCAGCCGCCATGATGACAAGTAACATGTGAAGATGCTGGTAAGCTACGAGCCAGGTAGCAAGGTATAGATTTATAGAAATGGATGAATTTAAGATATAAGAACAGTTAGCAAGAAGCCTGGTACGGCCATACAGTTTGTAAGCAATATAAGTCTCTGTGTTTACTTGGTTGGGTCTGAGCGGCTGTGGAACTGGCAGGTGAGAGAGATTTGTCCTGACTGTGGGCCAGGCAGGAAAACTCTAGCTACAGGTATAAGTTCTGATGTGAAGTCCTCAGGTCCTGGCTCCCCCCCACGGACACAGATCTCACAGCCTGCAGTACCATGTAGCCCAGGCTGGCTTTGAATTCAGTGACCCTCTCCTCTCCAATGCGAGGGTTATAGTCATGTGTCACCATCCCTGACACTGATTTTATATGTGTGTACATGTATACCTATGTATGCACATGCTTTTGTTGTTTGTTTGAGACAGGGTTTTTCATTGGCATAAAACTCATTGAGCCTCGGAGACCTGCCTGTCTCTGCCTCCCTGGTGCTGAGAATTACAAGCATGCATCACCACATGCAGGTTCTAGGGGTTAAATTCAGTTTTTTTTCATGCTCACACAGCAAGTGTTTTACCAACCAAGCTAACTTCCCCCAGGCCCCTGGTATTAACTTTAAATTACATCTATTGTAACAACCCTTGTGAATTGAAATTGGAGAAAATTTTTCCATTGTGTGGAAAATAAATGTAATGTTTCACAGTCCTGTAGGTCAGTATTCCAAGCTAGGTCTCATCAGGTACACGTTCAGGTATGAGCAAGGCTATACTTCCTAGAACCCCACGCTTTGCCTCTTTGGCCTGCCTGTCCTCCTTGGCTTGTGGTCACTTCCCCTGTCCTGCAGGCTGGTGATGGCCAGTGGCGAGCCTTTCCTGTTACAGTCCATCTCCTCTCTCTTTCACTTTCACAGATGTCACTGAAGACATCGCCGCACCCCCAATAATCCAAGATGACATGTCATCCTAAAGTCAAATGGTTAGCAGCTTTAATTCTGTCTACAATCTTAAGTCCCTTTGCCATATAAGGCGACATACAGGCCCAGGGATTAGGATGTGGCTAACTGGGGGGCGGGGAGGGGGCTTATTCTGTCTACCACGGGGTTTTCCTGGCTATCATATTGTTATTGATCTCTAACTTAATTCCACTTTTATTAGACTACACCTTGTGCATTATCCCAGCCCCATACATTCATTACCATTCTCTGTGTGGCCCAGCCTGTGGGGCTGTGCCTCAAAGAACCCCCTCCACACTCTTGGAGGGAAAGTGTACCACACAGTGTAAGCACCAGTCAGGTCACAGGGATGGTGTGTCACATCCCCTGTGCACAGTCACATCACCGATTTTTTTTTTAAAGATCTCTGAGCTGGCAGGACTGTCTGCTTTTTCTTTTTTCGGGTACATTCATATTTATTATTATGCCTTCCTGATAAATGGACTCTCTTGTCTTTTATGAAGTGTTCTTCTTTATCTCTTTTAATGCCTGGGTCTTGTTGTGTGTGCTGTCTGATATTCATGTAGCCATTCCAAATATCTGCATCAACCATTTCTGTTCCATCCATCTCAGTCTTCACATGCAAAACATCATCATCACAGTCAGGTCTCCAGCTTCCGGTTTTTACTTCTCCTTGAGGTAAAACACGTATGGTACAGAATTTACTCCCTTCACCATTTAGGGAATAGGAGCTGGGTTGAGGCAGGGTCTTGCATATCTCAGGTTGGCCTTGAATTTACTCTGTAGCCAAGGCTTTGGCTTGAGCTCCTGATCCTCATGCCTTCATGAGTAGTGGCATTGTGGGCGTGCACCCCACATCCAGTCGGCTTCACCATTTCTAAACGCACAGTCCAGCAGTTTCAACTCCATTACATTGCTGTGCAAGTAGTCTTGAGAATGTGTTCATTTACAGAGCTGAGATTCTACACACACCGAAAACAACCCCTGCCCTGGGTGTGGTGCCTGTGCCCACAGTCCCAGCACTTTGAAGGCAGAGGTGGGAAGACTGTTGCCAGTTCCAAGTCAGCCAGGGCTGCATAGCAAAGCTCTGTCTCAGAAAAAAGAACGCCATATTTCTCCCTTCTCCCAGCCCTGGCAGCCAGGATTCCACTGTCTGTCTGTAGCAGTCTGACTGCGGCATTATTTGGCACCTGTCCTGTGACTGACTTATCCCACTCCCTGTAACAGCCTCCAGCTTCACCTGCCTTGTAGGATATGTCAGGATCTCCTTCCTTTCAAAGGCTGAACCATTTGAGTTGGTTTGAATGAGAAATGCCCCCCCCCACCCCCATAAGCCTTGGTATTTGCATAGTGGGTCCCCAGTCGGTGGTGCTGTTTGGTGAGGCTTAGGAGGTTTGCTCTTGCCAGAGGAAGTATATCACCAGGGGCGGGCTTTCAGACTTTAAATCCTCAAACTACTTCCGGTTTGCTGTCTCTGTTCAGCGCTTGTGATTTAAGGTGTGAGCTCTTAGCTTCCTGCCCCAGCCACTATGCTTGCTCTTGCTCTATGCCCCGCTGCCATGATGGACTCTTATCCCTCTGAAACCATAAGCTAACGGGAACTTCTGATGTAAGTGGCCTTGGTCTTGGTGTGTGCTCACAGCAACAGAAATGTAACTAATACAGCGTTGTACCTCCGCCTCCTCCACTCACCCGCTCGGCTGTCAGCGGGCTTGTGAGCCCCTTCCACCTCTTGGTCACTGTGAGTAATGCTGCTTGGAGGCTTTGTTTTCAGTTCTTTTGGAGAAATACCCGGAGTTGCTGGGTTGTTTGGTAGCTCTATGTTTAATTTTTAATGACCTACCATGCTATTTTCCATAGAGGCTGTATCGTTTTACATTTCTACTGGCAGTGTCTAAAGCTCCCAATGTCTCCAAATCCCTGCCCAAGCCCTCTCCTCCCTCCCTCCTTCCTTCACCTCTCCTCCCTCCCTTCTTTCCCAATAGCCATTTTAGTGGTGGGGAGATATAGTTCATGCTCCATCCGTCGGTTTCTTTTCTATTTTCTATTTCTTTTTTTTTTTTTCCTGTGATAAAACACCATGGCCAAGGCAGCTTATCAAAACATTTAATTGGGCTTATGGTTTCAGAAGGTTGGAGTTCAAGGTGAAGGAGCGAAGGCAGGGTGGCAGGAATGGCTTAGAATTCACATCTTGATACACAAGCAGGAAGTAGAGAGGAAGATCACGCTGGGATTGGCACGAGTCTTTTGAAACCGCAAAGTCTGCCCCTAGTGACACATCTCATCCAACAGTGCTATAATCCTTCCCGAACAGCTTCACCCTTTGGGGATCAATAACTCAAGTATATGAGTTTGTTGGGGCCATTGTCATTCAAACTACCACACACCCCCTTTTTATCGGCACATATTAATTATAAAAAAATGGATTTTGTTATTGGCCTTTCTTTTACTCAGTTCTGTTAATCTCTGCCTTTGAATTACTGGGCTTTGCCCACTAACATTTAACGTGGTTATTGATACAGTTGAACAGGCTTTGCTAATTTATTAATCTTCTATTTCCTTCCTTCCTAGTGTTCTTCATGGTCTGCCATATTTTGGAATATCTAGATACTTGTAATTTTTCCATCTTATTAGTCTATTGTGTTCCAGCCATCTCTCTTTCTCTGACACTGTATTAGTGGTTGCTTAGGAGTTAAAATATACACGACATTTTACACCTGAGTGTACCCTGCCCATTCTCCGTGCCACACTCCATAATCTGTGTCCGATCTGTAATAGATACAAGATAACGTGCTATATTTCTGACATAAACAGTCTTTTATATTTCAAAGAAATAAAGACATTAAAAGCTTTCTAATTTTCACACATCTTCCGAGACCTGTCAGCCTTTGTTACTTCTTTAACTTGGAAATTCCAACAGAAAAACTTCCCTCCCAGGGACTTCCCTCAGTGTTTTTCATAAGTGGCAACACATTGGCTAAGCTTTCTCTCATCCCAAGCTTGCCTTCATCCCAGAAGGATGCTATTGTGGATTCTGGGCTTTGGAAGTCTTCAGGAGTCCTTTCAGGATGTAAGGATGTGGTCCCACTGCCTTGTGGCTTCAACAGTCCTGAGGAGACGTCTGTGGTCACCACTGTTTGCAGCTGTGTGGAATGTGTCTGTTTCCTCTGGGTTCTTTAAAGGCTTCCCACTCTTCACTGCAGATATCTCAAGCACCAACCTGCACCACGGTTCAGAGAGCTTTTTCTTGGCTAAAGTGAGGTATGTGTAGTTGAATGTCCACCGGAGCTTGGGAGGGTTTGGTCTTTGTCCAGAGTTTGTAGCTCTCATTTGCAGTAGGAGCTGACCTGGCTGTGTCCACATATTTGCTTCTGCTACTCAGATGTCCTCTCACCTCTCTCAGAGCCGTGAGGACTTTGAGCAGGAATATGGACTACGAGAGAGGAAAGACTTTGGAAGAGGTTGAGGAATACAGAGCCAACTCTATGTGGAGAGTAGAGACAGCTGTGGGCAAACCTGCCCTGTGAGGCTCCAGGGAAGTTGTGGCAACACACACTTACCTAGGTGGTTAACCATCTGAACTAACAGTGCTCTAAATGGGGGACACCTGTCAAGGTCCAAGTAGAGGATTTCCCGTTTGGTTTGCGGCTAGCCATTTTCCTGCTGGGTCCTCATAACCTCATCCCCGGGTTTTATTCTCTGCCGTAACATCTTTTCTGAAAATCATGTTATCATTCATGCTAAATTGGGGACCCTCCACTGATCTCATTTAACCGTTATTGTCTTCAAAGACTTCCTCTCCAAATGGCCACCACCTGATTAATTTGGGACTTTCACGGGAAATCGAGGGGAACACAACTCAGCCCCACAGTTCTGTCACAGGCTGTAGACAGAAGAGCTGCCCCGTGACTTGTGCTGTGGAAGTCAGGTGGCAGCATCGCAGGCTTGGTCACTGGCTATCTGTCACTGTACCCCTTTATTCTCCCCACAACCTCTGTTGCTGCTCTTGTGGCCTCTATTTTGCATTTGCGGAATTAATCTCAAATCACTCAGCTAGGGAATGACTAGACCTTTCCCATGCTGAGTATTTCCTCCACAGTGTCTGGCATTTGGTAGCTTAGGGTTAACATTTTTAGATTTTTAAAAAAAATTACATGTGGTTATTTATTGTGGTGTGTGTGCCTGTGTGTAAGCATGCATGCTAAGGTGCGCACCGGGAGGGCAGAGGACAACTGTAGGAGCTGGTTCTCTCCTTCCACCGCGTGGGTTCCAAGTTTAGAACTCAGGTCCTCAGGCTTGGTGGCAAGCATCTTCACTTCCTGAGCCCCCTGGCTGGCACTGGGATCAACTTGGCTTTTGTTCCAGATTGATTCTGCTGACAGGCCCAACAGCTCATGCTGTAGTTCAGGGTGCCATAAATGATGCTTTAAAAAACAGAAACACATTTGCTCCCAGTTCCAGAGACTGAGAGTCTAAAGCCAGGTGCCTCCTATGCAAGTTCTGTTGAGGACCACAACACTTCTGAAGGCCTTCAGTCGCTGCCTTCTTGATGCTGTATGGTGAAGTGGCAGAGAGTGAGCGTCTAATGACACATCTTCTAATGACATATCTCCTTGCCATGTCAAGTCCAACCCTAATAAAATACCTCCTGCTAGGCCTTGCCTCCAAGCATGGTTCCTGGGAACTATGGCTCCCATATGTGAATCTGGATGATGCATTTTAAATCACTGTAGGCCCTGTGTTTCCCTTACACTGTGATGAGAAAGATGCAGGCACTGAGCTAGAGACTGGAATGGCTACTTGCCTCTTCCTATGCTAGGGCTGTGTTGCCAGAAGTCTGGTTGGGGGTCTTGAGCCCTGGTCTTCTAAATTATTCACAAGCTCAGTGCCTCCCACCACAAGACACTGATACACCCATGTCAGGATAGCGTCTGTAGTGACTGGAGTGCCTAGGGGTTCTGTGCTCCACTAGACGCTTAGTGTTAGTTCCTGCCATTGCCAAAAGCCTCACCCAGAAGCAGCTCTTTTTCAGGTCTCTCAGGCACCCAGGGCCTGACCATTTGCAGGCACTCTGAGAAAATCACCTCTCATGGGCTGCTGAAACGCTGCATGGCTTCGGAGTGTCCTGAGATGGAAGGAGAAACCCATGTGGCTCTGTGGCAGTCTCCTGCACAAAGTGTCCCCACTATGATATGTGAACAGGACAGGCAGCAGCCCACCGATGAGCTCATGGCCTGGGCTGCTTTCTCTCTAGCAGGGTCTGTAGACTGTGGCTTGGCTTGGCCTGGCCTGGGTCTGCGGTGTCTCTGTCATGACTCCTCCTCCATGCTGAAACAAAATCCTCTACAGAGCCATGTTCCACGTGGAGTAGGACTGGATCTTTTGAAGTGCAGACACAGAGATGAGGCGATGCCCGCAAGAGGCCAAATTGGAACATTCTAGAAAGTTCGGCTTCCATGTTAGTGTACAGATGGTATCAAAGAGAGCCCCTGCCATCACCAGACCCAGAGGTGGAGCCATGAGGCCAGAGCGATGACCTCTGCACAGTGGCAGGTGGGTGAGCAAAGAGGATTCATGGCACTCAAATTCCCCGGGGTGGGAGGTGATTTGGTGGCACTTACCTGCTAAGGGACATTTGAGCTGAGCACTGCTTCCTCACCCAACTGCATAAGCCATGGCTCACCTCACCACTCCACCTCTCACTACACCCCCATGTTGTGAGGGGATTGGGTTTCAGCTCCTGGGAGAAATGACTGATTCTTGGTCCTGCCACCTCACAGAGGGAGGTGCCATTTATAGGTGTGTACCCTCCCGGAAGAATAGAGGGACACATGAGCTTCTCTGCATCAGGCAACTGTAGCTCAGCGAGTAGCAAAGGGTGCTGTCACAACAGGAAGATGTGCAATTACAGGGACAAAAATACCCCAAGGAAATCAACACGGGACTTATTAATACAGGACCCATAGGTGACAGGTGTCAGACAATCGGTCAACAAGGGGCCTCGTGTCTGCAGGATCCCAGCTAACCCGTCATGATCTTTATGAAGTGTCCTTCTGGGGGGTCCGGATCTTCAAATACGAGGGGAGACCCTTCCCTTTTATTAGCAGCTAAGCTCTTTATATACTTTTACTATATTGAGGCAGGTTAGAAGTCTAAGCTTTATTGTCTTATGTTATTGGAAATCCAGATTCCGGCAGGCTTCTCCCTCAGGTCAAGCTTTGTCTGCGAATATATTCTCATTTTTCCATGTACAGAGACCGTCTGGAGAGGGGCAGGAAAGATTATGACTGTAATATACTTAAATCCAATTTATTTGCCTGACCAGAAACTTCCACCCTCCGCGATTGCTTCCTACCCAAGATGCTGTCTTTGATTCTTTCCTGATAGGGAGAAATGTGCGCAGGCTGCTTCCAGCCCGTCCAGGTGCCCATAGCACTGTGGTGGGGCCAGAGGGTGGCCGGTGGGTCTTCAAGTTTTCATTCAGAACTTTCCACTTGCTTCTGAGGCCACACTTGTCTCTTGGAAGAGAAATAGGGTAACTGAGGCTCAGCTCTCTTCTCTAGAAAGTCCTTTGGCTGCCTGGTCCCTGTTGTGGCCACTTATCTGCCTCATCTGATGCAGGCATATCTTTATCAGTGGTCATCCTGCCCATGTGTGGTGTTGGCCTGGGCCAGGGAGGCTCTGGCTTCACTTTATGGGCTTTACAAGCTTGTGCTGACATTTACTCCAGGCCTTGCATCTGGATGGAGGCTCACAGGCCTGCTTTGGAGGGAATGATTTTGAAAGTTATTTTCTTAATTGGTGTTTGTTCATTTTAAATGATGGGCTGCAAAGGCACTAGCTGGACAGATGGAGAGGTGTGGGCAGGGCTGCCTGGAGAGTGCCCAATTGTGCCCAAGTTCTCCTGACCCCCCTCCTGGCCAAGGGATATCTGATATCAGCCTTGGCCTTGAACTGTGCAACTAATGAATTTGGGATTATAACAGCCTTTCTGAATGTTATCTGTGGGCCTCACCTACAGCCACTTCAGTGTAATATATGATACACACATTAGTTGCCAACTGTGTACAATCCTCCTTGCTATTCTAGAAGGAGATGAAGCAGAAAGGGCAACTAGCCATGAATAAAGAAGTGGTGGGCTCTGAACCTGGAGCAACAGGGGCATGGGACCCTGGGTAGGGTCCCAGCTACAGGGAAAAAGGGTCACAGAGATGCTGTGTAATATGACCAGCTCAACCTCCCACATCCCAAGAAACCTTCCATTTCAGACAAACTGGGACAGGTGATCTCTGCAGCAGCCAAAAGTTGGCATGGACCTGGCATCATGACGCTCTGCGTGTCTGGGCCCAAAGAAACTGAACCAAGAGGATATGTACAGACCCCATGAAAGAGACATATCACAAGAAGTTTTGATCTGAGATTATAAAGGCCAAGAAGCCCCCCAGGTCTCTGAGCTAGAGGCCCCAGCACAGTCCTGCTCAGGCTGTAAGGCCTGACACTTAGGGAGCCAATGGCGAGGTCTCAGGCTGAATCAAAAGGTGGACAGATAGGAACATCAGGGAGTGAGACTAGAGAGATGGCCATCTCAGCTTAGGCAGAGAGCAAAGAAAGGGTCCTTTCTTCCACCATTCTGGACTAATCAGGACCTTAGTAAACTGCAGGATGCCTGTCTTCATTGGAAGGTGGACCCACTTAAGAGTACTGATTCAAATATCTCTTCTAGAAACATTTCTGCACCCCTCACCCCACCCCACCCCCCCACACACAAAAACATTTCCCGAGCTACCTGGACAGCCTTTAGCCCAGTCTAGTTGACAGAAAGTTCAGTATCATGAGTCATCTTGGTCCTGGCACTGTCTCCTCTCTATGCCATAGATGATAGCAATGGATCCCCACTCCTGGAAACTTTTGTCCTCTCCATGAGACTGGGAGTCAAGCGTGCTAGTCTTTGGAGACGTGGTGAACTGCATAGCATAGCACATGGCAGGGGATGACAAACTGGTTTGCCTGGGAAGCTCCAGTCTCTTGCTTTTTAGTCTGTGAGGACCCAAGATAGGGTTCTTGTCCCCTGGCATGCTCCTTCTCCTGGGGTAAGCACAAGGGGGACACCAGAAGCTGGACCAGGCAAGTTGGACCTAGTGCTGCTCCTTACTCAAGGGAACATGGCATCACGAAGCCTGAGGCCTGTGGCTCCCATACTCAGTCCCTATTGCGCTATTCTGTCCTAGGGAGCCTGTAGTAAACAGTCCAGAAAGAGCCCTGGGATTGTGCTATAGATCCTGCTAATCTCTGTACAAAGACAGAACAGCCCCATTTCCCAGCCTTGCATGGAAAGCTGGGGGAAAGGAGTTCGTGCTATTTAGATCTTTCTAAGGGAAAGGTCACAGAAAGGCTCCTCTTGCAGAAAAGCCTAGGAAGTGGGTCATTTAGGTTTCAACATTAATCCCTTCCTTCAGATTGAGTAAGTATCCAGTGTCTGTCCACATCACTCTATGTGATGGTTTGACTGAGAATGGCCTCCACAGGCTCATACGTTTGAATACTTGGTTTCCAGTTGGTAGAACTGTTTGGGAAGGATTAGGAGGTGTGACCTTGTTGAAGGAGGTGTTTCACTGGGGACAGGCTTTGAGCTTTCAAAAGACTCTTGTGATTTTGATTTAGCCCTCTCTGCCTCCTGTTCACCGATTGAAATATGAACCCCCAGCTGCTGCTCCAACTGCCTGCCATCACACCCCTACTCTGCCCATGGACTCTAACCCTCTGAGTAAGCTCAATTGGAACTGTAAGCCCAAATGAACTCTTTCTTTTATAAGTTGTTTTGGTCATAGTGCTTTTGTACAGTAATAGGAAAATAACTGTGACACCTGCCTGTCAGTGGACAGCCAAGCACCTTGCTCAACAGACTAGAATGAAGTGAGCAGGGAGAGGTGGTCCACAGGGGCAACAATGGCCATGGATGGGTACAGGAAAATGTGTTGCCCTCCTGGACATGAGCTAGCCAGCAAAGGGAAGCTTTGGTCTTGCCGAGCCCTCACTGCTGTCCTGAACCCTGAAAACCTTGATGGGGTTCATCATGGGATCATTGTCCTTCCACCCAAGACTCCATGAGATTAGCTTTGCTTTTATAGAGGCCAGGCTGACCTCCTGCCAAAGATGAACTGCAAAGTGACAAGCACCTCAATTCTGACACTCTGGGTCTGAATCAGGCACCTCCTGCAAACACCAATTTCAAGGATACTGACAGTTACCACCAATGTGTCCCCAAAAATGAAGCCAGGGGTCCCTTGGGTAGATCTGGGGGATAAGTCTCAGGAGGCAGCTCTGAGCTTAAGCCTGAGCTCAAGCCTCAAGCCCAGCCCCAAGCCCCCTCCCCCAGCCTCCCTTCTGAGGGTGCTCTTCACAGTAGAAAGCTCTGCTTCTGTGTGTCCTTCCCTCATTCTGAGACCCATAGCTGCTCAAAGCCACCTGCTGTCTTCAGCATGCCCCCAACACTTCTGCAAGTCCACCTGATGCCAATAGGAGCTGGAGAGCAACTCCTGGAGGGGACAGGTGGCATGGCTTGTGAGCAGAAATGAACTAGGTATGGGCTTATGCTAAGGAGCCATTGATTTTTGTTGTTATATGTGATAACAAGTAAGTTATGTTAAGTATCCTTATCTGCTGAAGACACATACTGAAGTCTAAGGGCTCTTTGCAAGGAACACTTGCAAAGGAAAGATACATGGGCAAGGGGGTTTACTGTGTGACTCACTGTGTTATACTGCAGCTTCCATGATGAGATTTTTAATTTTTCCCTTTTTTCTCTTAAATCCTGCTTTATATTTGGGGGTGGGGAGTGCAGGGGTGGAGGGCAATGAGTGGGATCAAGGTCTATAATGTAAAAGACACATAGAATAAATAAAAAGAAAGTTAAAAAAAAAAAAGAGTGGATGAAAACAGTAGCGTGGGCTTGCCTTTACACAATCCAGGGGAAAATCGAGGGAGGGGAGAGAACAGGCCTGCAAAAGGCTCACATGAGGCTGGGCAAGGTGGCCGCGGCTCACTTTCCTAGCTGCTCAGCATGTATTATTTATTTACTGTTTGTTTATTTAGGGGGGGATGAAGGGTGATGGGGGTGGGTGCCTGCATGCTACAGTGTGCATACGGAGGTCAGAGGACAACTTGCAGGAGTTGGTCCTCTCCTTCCACTGTGTGGGTCCTGAGAAGGAAAGTCAGGTCCCCAGCCTTGGCTGCAAGGGCCTTCACTTGCTGAGCCCCTGGTTTTGAGTGTGTTTGCATTTTCAAAGCATCAAAATAGTGATGTTTAGGAGTTGAGATATTTAAAATAGATTATCAACATTTATAATACATTGATAGTTTCAGAAACTCTAAGGAAATTGTTAAAATCTTAAAGCTAATTGGAGGAATTATCCGATAGAAAATGTATCAGCCCTAAAACTCCTTCCCAAGGCCATCCATAAGCAACCCAAACTGAGAACCTTCTAAAACCCCCACTACTAAGACTGGCATGCCTCCTGTGAGGCAGTGGGCACCCTACCACCTGTACCACTTTGCTCTGAGGCTCTGCAGTGAGTGCTACACCAAGACAGGAATCAGAAAGTCTCTCCACACAGTCCTGTTGACTTAGGGACCCCCTCTTTCACCCCAAATCCAGAACATGCCTAGACCAAGAAAAGAATGAAATGCACCCACAATAACACCCACCCATGCCATGGCCTGAGTCAGGCAGCCCCCTGAAGCCCCAAACTCAAACTTCTTCCTAACATGGCTTGGTCTTCCAGAAGTTTCCATGTCTCCACATGTATGTCCTTGAGGTGTTCATAACTCTTCTTTGCAGAACAAGGGTGTCTGTTCAACCTAGGGTAGAGCTGGGTGACTTTCTAATTTCTATGTGACCTTGACAATCCACTGGTCTTGGCATTCTGTGGCACTCAGAGAGGTAGGGAGAGGGAAAAGCAGAGAGGAGCGATGTAGAGACAGGAGAGATGGGTAATCTGGGGCCGGGGGGGAAAACAAGTAACAGAGAGGGTGAACTCCAGTCTGGGAGAGAGTTGACGTCTGGGCTGCATGGCACCTGGAAAGAGGACGTGGCTGAGAAGTGACCACAGGGGCTACAGCAGAAGGACACCTGATAGAGAGGAGGCTGGGAGAGCAGGTGGGCTGTCCCAGGTGGAGTGACTGAGCTGTCACGCGGCTCAGAACCAGGCCACCCACTGCGGGAGGGCAACAAGCCTGCCAGAGACTGGAGAAAGGCTGCAGTGATTTGCAGCAAGGAAAGAAGGCTGAAGCCCACCATGACACTTCCATCGGACAATGAGTGATCCGCACTGCCTCCCCCTCTCCTCTCCTCCATTCACTTCTACCTGCCCGGTCCTGAAGATGGAGCTCAGCCTAGGGGAAGGGAGGGGTTTCCCCGGGCTCAGCTGCACGCTGAGCTCCTGCTAAGTCTGGGCAAGGCCTTGCTCGGGGCTTCAAATTGTACCCAGCTGCAGAGTCACAAATGCAGGGAAGTGAATTCTTTGGCTCCTAAAATCCAACTTGGCTGAGAATGGATTGATATACATCGTTGCTTCCAGATAGACCGCAGGGTCCTAAAGCAGACAACCACGGCAGATCTGGCCCTTCCTCCAACCACTGGCAGCCTCTAAAATCACAGGCTCCTCTGGAGGTGTGTCTTGGCTTCCAGGGAGAGTTTCCACGTGTAAAGGTTAAAGCCAATGCTACCAAGAGAAATGCCTTAGCAGTCGCTAGGAAGAGGGTTGAGTGGGTCAAAGTGCTGGCTGCGGAATCCTCATGATCTAGTTCAATCCCCGGATCCTTTGTATGTGGAAGGAGAGAAGCAACACACAGAGCTGTCCTCTGACCTCAACACACTTGCTGTGGCACACGCACATCCATGCACAGGCATATCACACGCACGCACGCACGCACGCACGCACGCACGCACGCGCTGCTACATACCAGCATAGAGTGAGGTATTCTGTGTCCCAGAAGTGTTTGTTTGCTTCTCTGGCAGCTCACTCAAGGCAGATTTCAAAACACAAACGCAGCCAAGAGGGTGTCAGCTGCCCACAGCACAACCAGTCACACAACTGGATGTGTGGCTCAGAAACCACATCGAGGCCTAGTCTAGGCGTGAGTCCAATGCAAATGCTGCACAGGGGTAGAGCTGCACTCCCCGCCAATCCTCTCACTCACCCTTTCCCTGTACTGAGGCAGCCAAGTGTTTAGACACAGAGCAGCTACAGACTAGATGCTGACAGCATATTTCCTAGGTCTGACCACACCATCTCTGTGGCGGAACCGGTCACAAGTAAAGGTACTGGGCTGTGCTGAAGACGTTCCTTCCTCTCTCAGGCCTGGCACCCTTGGATTCCCTGCCACTACCACGAAGCTCACCTCTGAGGCTCCACCCCTGGGGACCTGCTTGGGAAGCACCAGCCACGGGTCGTCACCCGGAAGGCAGTCATCGGTGGATCTCATTGCAATTCATTTTAATTACGTGTGGCATAAAAAGACCACCTACAGATGAGACGACGCTGCCGTTAGAGTCCCAAGGTTGCTGTGGGGAATACTTCATAACTGAAGTGTGTTCTCCCCAAGGAGTTATACCACCATTTGATTTAATTTTTAATTTTTACATTTTAATCAAAAATAGATCAAATGGTGGTGGTCTCTCCAGGGAAGTATACTTCAGATAAGAAACCGGCCATGCTCCTCTTAAATATGTAAAGCTGCCATCTCCCTGTGAGTCATGAGGGTGATGACGCCTCCGCCAGCCACCCCCCACTGCAGCTGGGCTTACAGTTTCTGAAGAGTGACACCCTTACACCCCAGGCTGCATCTGCTGCAGTCTCTCACCTGTTTCACCAAGATCAATGCAGCTGTGCAGAGCAGCCTACCTGGGAAATGCCTGCTACGTGACCCAGGCGGGATGCCTTACCCTACCAGCCAGGGGAATGTCTAAGTCCTCCCCTCAGGTGCTGTGGGATGTCTTTCTGTAGGCTGTGAATATGTGTTACTCCCATTGGCTAATAAATAAAGCTGCATTGACCTATGGCAGGGCAGGGTGGAGCCAGGCGGGGAAATCCAAGAGAGATAGTGAGGGGAGAAAGGAGAGGCAGGGGAGAGGCCAAACCGCTGTCGAAGGAGCAACATGCAATGGGACGCAGGTAAAGCCACGGAACACGTGGTGATATATAGATTAATAGTTATGGGTTAAGTTATAAGAGCCAGCTAGTAAGAAGCCTGAGCCATAGGCCATATAATTTGCACTTAATATTAAGCCTCTGAGTGATTATTTTATAAGTGGCTGCGGGACCATGGGGTTGGGCAGGACCGGAGAAACTTATGCCTACATGTGCACACCTGCATACAGTCACTTTGTGATATTGTATGTTCTAATCATCGCAAGGAAAGGCATGCACATTTTATTCAGGAGCCTGCACAGAACTGATGTCTTCTATCCACCATGTCACCTGGCTGTCACACCATGGCTCTGAGGTTCCCCTAGTTTCCTTCTAATGCTCATGTGTATCCTAGGAGCTGCCACTCTTACTGTACATGTGGATTTTAGAGGGCAAGGTGTGCATTCTGCAGCTTTTCGGGGCTTCCTGCTATCATCATGAAGTGGAGTTGAGACTGGCACGACCCCATATGGTACCATAGTGAGGAGGAAGATAGTCCATGGGGGAAAGACTGTGGAAAGAAAGCACTGACTTCAGGGGACAAGTGTTAGTATGTGCCCTTTAGTTCATGGTGCTGCTAAGAATGAGGAGGTGGCACACGACTTTAATTCCAGCACTTGGGAGGCAGAGGCAGGTGAATCTCTGTGAGTTTTAGGCCAGCCTGGTCTACAGAGAGAGTTCCAGGACAGCCAGGGCTACACATAGAAACCCTGTCTCAGAAAAAAAAGAAAGAAAGAAAGACAGACAGGAAGGAAGGAAGGAAGGAAGGAAGGAAGGAAGGAAGGAAGGGAAGAGAAAAGTGGTCCATGCCCTCACTCTCATCTTGGCATCTGAGTGGGGCACTGGAGGGTCCATGGGGGAAGGCTGAGTGCTTGATGGGAAGGCACTGGACCCTGGCATGGGGCTGAGGAAGGTAAGTTCTGCCCAGCCCTGAGACAAGCTTTCACACACTTTCTGTTAACAAGCTCAAGCCAAAGACGACGTCCCCCTCATCTGTTGTAAGCACCCCAACTCAGTACCAGGAAAATCACGTGGTACTTCCCAGAGAACAGGTGTGCTTCCTTCCTTCCTTCCTGCAGGCTAGAGCTAGCAGAATGACTCTGTCAAAGCGGACTAGAGACAAACGGAGTTTTCAGTCTGTCAGTCTGGGTCTTGTCTAATTGTCTCTACCTTCAGGGTGCCTCAGCATCTCCTGACTCCCCCCACAGGCAGGGTAGGCAAACGGCATGGAAGCAGGTGACCTTTCCCCCAGATCCAGCATCCTTGGGCACCCTGCCCTCCCTGTTATTATCATGGTCCATGACTTGGTCTCCTGTTGGCAACACATGGCCTCTCTCAATTGCTCTGGCCAGAGCTGCCAGTCAGCAGTGCAAACCCTTAAATCAGACAAAATCTAGACTCGTGAGGAGGATCCATGGAAGCAGAAACTTCACAGAGGTCTTGGTCATTTTCAGTCTCCAAGGGCCATTCACTGGCCCCATGGTCCCAGTTTGGTTTTAAAGCTCCTGAGGGGAAGAAACAGCTCTGAAGACATCACTCTAACCTGCCTCATAAGGAATGTGCAAGGCCACAGCTGGCCTCTGAGACTTCCGGTTCCAAGTGATGGATATCTCAGAGGTATCACTGAGGTCAAGGCCAGGGTGGATCAAACCCCAGCCTGTGCCTATGGCCTCACTTTACAATGCCAGGTGTCGTATGCCTGCACTTAAATAGTGGGTGTCACACACACATCTGGTCCCAACCCCAGTTGAATAATCCAGTGAAGAGGCCTGGAGAGGCAGGTACTTTGCAGCAGCAAGGGTTGTGTGGCAGCCCCTCTCTGACCCTGGGGGGAACAGCAACAGTATATATAGCAGGTGGAGATGGCTGATGTAGCCCAGCACACAAGGCCTGCTGAAACCAACGTAACTTGCTTACTCAAGCCTACCAGCCGGGGTAGTACCAGGAGAATCCTGCCATCCAGGGTGAGGCCAGCTTGATGTGCTGCAGGCCAGGGTGCCCCTGGGAAGGCCAGGCCTCCTGCATCCTTCCCTCCCTTGCTTTTCCATACTCAGGATGGAAGCAAGGTCCTTGTGCTTACCAGGCACACTACTTACTCCATGGAGAGAACACTTGCCTGGATTATCTACCCTCTTCCCGGGCTGCTCCCCTGTGTGATGTGATTTGTTATGTAGAAGCACAAGGCCGCACACCACAACATTAGAACGTCCTCGTCTTCCATAATGGGAGCTAAGCACCTTAGCCCCCACCCCAGGCCCTGACAACTATCATTCTAAACCCCGCCTCTCGGAACTAAATCTTTTTAGATTCTACATATGCCTGAGAGCATGCAGCATTCACCTATGAGCGGCTTCCTGTATTTAGCATAATGTTGCGCGGGTTTCCCCACACATTGTTGAAATGGCAGGAAGAACTTCAACAAAGAGGACAAACTACAAACGTAGAAAGGCCGGCCTTGTTAAGAAGTGAAATCAAGAAAACTGGATATGCACATGTAAAAGAGGAAACTGGACCTTTATCACACCTTTAAAAAGAAAGAGAGACGGAAACAGAGAGAGAAAACTGAGATGGACTGCAGACATAAACGAGGGACCCGAACTTCTCTCTACACAAAAATGAAAGCAGAAGGGGGCGGGACTCAGGACATTGCTTTGGCACTGACACCAGAGACATCAAGCCCCAAAGCACAGGCAACAAGAGCAAATCAGACAAGTGAACTGCTCCCACCAGTAACGGAAACGGGGAGTGCAGAGGAAACCCAGATGCAGAGATATTGCAAACAGACACGAGGCAGCATTACTGTCCAGAATATGTGAGAAATCCACAGAGCTTAATACCAAAACACAATAGACTGACTAAACTTAGGTTCACAGACTTAAACAGGACCAGCAAGATGGTGGAGAGGGTCAAAGTTCTTGCTGAGCAAGCCTAAGGGCCTAAATTCAATCTTTGGAGGCCATGGAAAGTGAAAGGAGAGAAAAGGGCCACAAAACTGTCCTCTGACCTCCACACACATGCCATGCCATGTACACACACACACACACACACACACACACACACACACACACGCATGCCATGTACGTACACACACACATACAAACACATGCCATGTGCATACACATACACACACACACAAATACATGCCATGCAATGTATGCACACAAGCACACACACATGCCATACCATGTATGCACACATACACACACACACACACACACACACACACACACAAATACATACCATGCCATGTATGCACACATACACACATACACAGACACATGCCATGCCACGTATGTACACACACAGCTTAAAAGGATTAAATAGCTATTTCCCCAGATGTCTTTAAATGCCATGGGTCACCATTGGTCATCATTAACTTTGGGGGATTAGAAAAGACATTCCTAATCCTTGAGATTACATTCTTTCTGCTAATTCAAATGACTTAAGAAAGGATTTGTCAAGATTATTGGGAAATTCAAGAAATTAACAGCATTATTAACTTAAGTTTTTGAAAATGATCATGTTAAAGAGTTGGGGATATGGCTCAGTGTGCCAAGGGCTTGTTGAGCAAGCATGAGGACCCGGGTTCCTATCTCCAGCCTCCACGTAAAAGCTGGGTATGGCAGCGCATGTCTGTAATCTAAGTGTGCAAGGAGTGAAGACAGGCGGATCCCAGGGGCTCTCCGGCTAGCCAGTCTAGCTAATACAGCAGGATCAGTGGCCTCCTGAGGAATGAAACCCGAGCTTGACCCCCAGTCCCAAGCAGGCGCACACATACACACATAAAAGAGGTGGAAGCAACCGTGTTTTCGAAGGTGAAGCAGCTTGAACGGTGTTAACACGACCTTCTCTGTTAAGGATGTAACATGCCTGAACTTTCTGGAGTGAGTGTTTTTCAGACTGTTGGTTTCGAAACTGCCATCAATTTACTTTTTAAAGGTTTGTATACTTCGATACTTTTACCCTAATACAAAACCCAACAGTGACAGATTGAAGGGACAAAAAAGAACTTAGCTAATGTCCCACACATAAATGCCCAGTGTTTCCTTGGGTGGAAGGAAATGTCTTTTTCCCTTTCTTGACAGGGAAACAATGAGGAAGCACTGGGAAGGGATAATCCCATTTCACGCTCTTCCTGGGGTGCCTGGAAACCCAGTTTAGTGCAATCTGTGCAGGTTGGTTCTGCCTGTGGGCTAATGGGTTGTACTTAGTACCTGCCGTGCAGACAAGTGGCCTGGCAGGGACAGCAAGCTGGTGGTGAGGACAGCTGGCCTGGCCACCTCCAGCAGGCTGCATGCCCCACCCCCAGGGATTTCCAGAGCTGAAGAAGGATTTGCCCACCTCTCTGCTCACCCACATCTGTCCACAGGCAGCAGGACACACCCAGGGCTACCCAGGATAGGGTTGGCCAAGGGAGGCCTGTTGTAAACATAACTTTCTGTTGACTTTTAAGATGACTTTGGCCTCTTTTCCCCCAGATGCTAGCGACAGCTGGCATTCAGTTGTATGTATGTTGCTTGAATTTCTAAAGGTCTTATAATAAAAAATTTGGAAACAGACATTGGGGTAAATGCTGAAAGATAGAGAGACAAAGGAACAAGCCACAGACACCTTTCACCTCATCAACTCCACAAACCCTCTGACTAAAATCCTCTGAGTACTCACCTGAAAGGGACTTCTCAGCCGAAAAACTCCAGCCAAAAGAGCGTCAGCTGAAAAAGCTTCTAGCTGGAAGGGACGCTTCTGCCAAAAAGCCTTTTGTTTCTGTCTCCTCACGCCTTATATACCTTTCTCTGTCTAGCCATTACTTCCTGGGATTAAAGGCATGTGTGCTTCCCAGTACTAGGATTAAAGGTGTGTGCCACCACAGCCTGGCTCTGTTTTCTCTCCTAGACTGAGTCAATCTCATGTAGTCCAGGGTGGCTTTGAACTCACAGAGATTCAGATGGATCTCTGACTCCGTGAGTGCTAGGATTAAAGGTGAATGCCACCACTGTCTGGTCTCTATGTTTAATCTAGTGGCTTGTTCTGTCCTCTGATCTTCGGGCAAAGTTTATTAGGGTCCACAATATACCACCACAGATGTGCTCCAGGGTCTTCTCGGTCCTCAGCTGGGCTTGCCATAGGAGCAGCCTGAGTCTGCCTAGGCTCTTCTGCGCCGCTCTCTGGCCACACACGTCGAAGTCATTACCTGCCATCAAAATGAAACTCACAAAGGCTGGTTAAAAAAAAAAAAGTCACAGTAACTCCAAGAAAATGGCTCCTCCCCCACAGGAGGTGGACGATTGTGGAGATGATGACAATGACAGCAGTGGAGAAGAGGTTGTCTTCCCTCAGAAGAAAAGGCAAGACGGCTACCACAACTCCAGCAAAGACGGTAGTGGTTTCACAAACAAAAACGATCAAAGTTGCCACACAAGCAAAAGCGTTGGTAGCGACCCCTGTTAAAATGGGGAGCTGCCACTGCAGCCAAGGAGGGCTAAGAACAGTAAGGATGCCCAAAAGGAAGACAGTGATGGGGATAAGGAAGATGACGATGACAACGACGATGAAGAGGATTCATTGCCACGTGTGACAGCAGAGAAACCAGAGGAAGGAGCAGTTGCTGTTCCTGCCTCAGAGGATGGAGGATGAGGATGATGAAGAGAACGGTGAGGAGAAAGACGGTTCTGAAGAGGATGCTGTGGAGATCACAGCTGTGGAGATCACACTGTCCAAAGGGGAGAAAGCTCCTGTAAAAGTTGTTCCTGTAAAAGCCATGAGTGTGACCAGGAGGAAGAGGAAGATGAGGAGGAGGAGGAAGAAGAAGAAGATGAAGAGCCTGTTAAGACAGCACCTGGAAAACAAAAGAAGGAAATGACCAAACAGAAGTTCCTGGAGCCAAGAAACAGAAAGCGGACGTCTCGGAACCGTACCTTTCAACCTGTTTGCTGGAACCTTAATCCCAGCAAATCTGCTGCTGAATGAAAACTTGCCACCAGTGGACTTTTCGCTAAAATTGATCTTGCTGTTATAGATGTCAGAACTGGTACAAATAGGAAATTTGGTTATGTGGATTTTAAGTCTGCTGAAGACCGAAAAAAGGCCTTAGAACTCACTGGTTTAAAAAAAAAAAAAATGTTTGGCAATAAAATAAACTAGAAAAACAAAAAGAGAGAGACACTAAGAAAGCTCAAACTGCAAGAACACTTTTAGCCAAAAACTCGTCTTTCAACATTACTGAGGACGAAGTGTTTGAAGATGCCACAGAGATCATCAGATCATTGGTCATCAAGGATCATCATGATCATCAAGGGATCAATCGCTCATGAGTTTAACGCAGAAGCTGATGCAGAGAAAATCTCTGAAGAAAAGCAGGGGGCAGGGCCTGATGGGTGATCTTTTCACCCTGCTACACTGGAGAAAGGACAAAGGCAAGATAGGGCCAGAAAGAAAAGGAAGCAAAAACGTTGGTTTTAACTTCCCTTCAGTGCAATGGAAGAAGCTCTTCCGGAAGTATTTGAGAAAGCAACTTTTATCAAAGTGCCCCAGAATCCAAATGGCATATCTAAAGGGCATGCATTTATAGAATCTGCTTCATTTGAAGATGCTAAAGCTTTAAACTCTTGTAAGAATATAGAAATTGTGGGCAGAACAATCAGGCTTGAATTACGAGGACCCCAGGGATCACCTAATACGAGAAGTCAGCCATCCAAAACTCTGTCAAAGGTCTGTCAGAAGAAACCACTGAAGAGATCCTAAAAGAATCATTTAAGGGCTCTATTCGTGCAAGAATAGTCACTGATCAGGAGCCTGGGTCTTCCAAAGGGTTTGGCTTTATAGACTTCAATAGTGAAGAAGACGCCAAAGTTGCCATGGAGGCCATAGAAGATGGTGAAAAGTGATGGACACAAAGTTACCTTGGACTGGGCCAAGCCTATAAGGTGAAGGTGGCTTTGGTGAGGGCAGAGGAGGAAGAGGCAGATTTGGTGGCAGAGGCCAGGGAGTTTTTGGAGGTAGAGGAGGTTTCCAAGGTGCCAGAGCAGGAGAAGAGAGAACAAAGTTTGAGAACTTTCTTCCATTCCCACCTTTCCCTCTTCCTTCGAAAGAAAGGACTCTGGGGTATTTACTCTGTCTCTTGTTGAATGACAGAGCTTTCTGAGGACATTTCAGGACAGTAAGTACACAGCCATGTCATCTAACTTGGAATCTATATAGGTAACATCTCAAGAGAAACACCCTGTTGGTTTTGAATATTCATATTCATATAAACAAACTTTTTGTGTTTTTGAGATGATTTTTCTGTGTAGCCCTAGCTATCCTAGGTGTCCTACTTGCTCTATATGTAGTCCAGGCTGGCCTCAAACTCACAAAGATCCACCTGCCTCTGCTTCCCAAGTGCTGGGGTTAAAAGTGTACACCACCATCCCCGGCCCAGTCATAAACCTTTTTTTTTTTTTTTTTTTTTTTTGGTTTTTTGAGACAAGGTTTCTCTGTCTTGTTTTGGTACCTGTCCTGGATCTCGCTCTGTAGACCAGACTGGCCTCGAACTCACAGAGATCCTCCTGGCTCTGCCTCCCAAGTGTTTTTAAAGATAAGCAATAACGCTAACCCTTATCTGTACATTTTGAATGTATATTGTTTCATCCCATGTATAAAAATCATGTTTTTCCTAGACACACACACACACACACACACACACACACACACACACACACACTGCACATACACATACCCCCCACACACATCACATCACACTACACATACCCCCCCACACACACAATAAAAATACACTAAATGTAATTTTTAAAAGTTTAAGGTGGTTCTTTAAGGCCACTCATGACATTTTCAGCAGGCAAAAGACAGAGTCAGAGTCTGCTGAATTCTAACATGGAGTAGGGATGTTTCTCATGGAGTGGATGATGGCCAGAGGGACTGTTGGGTTCACAGAACTGTGTGCCTCTGCAAGCACCTGAATGCCTAGCACAAAATCCTGGACACCCCTTTCCATGAGTCTGGGCAGAGTTTACAGGGGAAAGGAAAATGGGAACTTGGAGGTTTGCATTTATTCACAAAACTTAATGTCATTTTTGAGGAAAACAAAACTAAAGCTCAAAAACAAAACAAACACCACCACCACCCTGACATTCCAAGGCCACACACCACAAGCTGTCTCTCCCAGTCTTGGATGTTCGGGTGTGGGCTATCGTCTCTAAGCCCATCTATAAGCAGTGCTGGCATCTTCCCAGGGTTGGTAAAGGCCATGTCCTGCCATGTTGGAGCATCTCTCTCACAAGCAGCACCACATTGGTTGCAGCAGCTTGGTTTCCCCTATTCCAGTTCCCTGGCAGGGAACACAAGCCCTGTAAAGAACATGACGGACACATGGGAGAAGGGCTGGAGCCCACCTCCAGCTTCCAGTTAAAGAATGTGAAATCAGCTCTCCCACCCAGTCATTTCTTTTTTTTTTTTTTTTTTTTTTTTTAAATCTCCCAGCCTGGGACAGCAGCCCCTCGCTCACCACAAAGCCGACTCTGTGATCAACCGCACCCAGTCATTTCTTTAGGACCTCAGTGAACAAGACAGCTCACGAAGCTGTCTCCAGAATTACGCGACACACTGAAACCCAACAGCTGTCCACAATTTCCATTTTAATATCAATGGGGTTCTGTCCCTCATAATTACAGTTGGAGAATTACACGGTTTGATTGGACATTAACATTTAGTAAAATTCACTTCAAGATTATACAGCATTCTAAATATAAAAATAAGTCTTTTAATTAAAAAGAGTATGAGAACAACCCCAGTTATGTCCAGAAACAACCCCCAAAATCCAAAGGCAGGGAGATCTCCAGCTGTGCCTTATGACTACATAAGCTACAAGGCTCCAAAACCTCTAGGCAGTTTGACACAGAATTTGTTGACTTCGAGATAATTTCTTCTCCAGCAGAACATGAGAAAAGAGGCCGCAGTGAGCCAGGATGTGCTCAGGATGTGCCTGGCCCTCTGGAGAAAGTTGGATTACCTGAGAGGCTAACAACCCCTGCACGGAGCCCTGGCTGTCATTTGAACGGTTGGGCACCTAGGAGCGCTGTAAGGGATTGGCACTGGCCATCGTACGAGGATTCAAACCCAACTGGAATCTTCTTCCTTCTTCCTATCACATCTTCTAATGACCCCCGGTATGGTTGAAATGGCCCTGCAATGGTGAAAGAACATATTAGGAGTATTAATTTACCCTCGGCTTCTTAACAGGCTTCAGCTACATATTCACCAACACTATTTATAGTAACTGGGTTAAGATAGGTGTGATGGTGCATGCCTGTAATCCCAGCACATTGTAAAGCTATGACAGAAGCACTGTCAGCCTAGGCTACATAGTAAGTTCTAGACCAGCCTGGGCTTCAGAGTTAGACCCTGACTCAAAAATAAGATAATAATAATTAATATATTAATAGGAGAGGGGGAGAGGGAGAGAGACACACATACACACTAGGCTAGCTCCTGTGTACCACCTCTCAAGTACTGGGATTACAGGAGTGGGACACCAGGCCTGGCTTGCACTTATAAATAATGACTTCTAATGCGTAACTTACAGATGTATTAACATGCATTACACCGTAACTAAGGTACTTAAAGTATTCCTAATGCTGCCCAGTGCACAGAATGTTCTTAACAAATGTTACATCCTTTATTACTTGGAGAAGAATGAAATATCATTCAGGTAGTAATAAAATAAAATTTTAAAATACACCATCAAAATACCGAATCAGGATTCAAAACAACAGCAGTGTGGCTTGATCCTCATGTGGACATCTGGAAGTAGCCAGGGTCATAATGGTCCCCACCAGAGGCCCTCACCCAACCCTCTTGGAGCAGGCCTCTCTTCATATCCCAACGAAAGTAGATGGGAGAATGAGATGGCTGAGTATGACAGTGGCCAGGTGCCACACTGCTGTGCAGCAAAGGGTCCCATCAACATCCAAGAGACTCTGTCACACTTGGCCATGTGCACTGGTACACAGCAGTGTGCTTTCTGGCCACAGGCTAGAGAAGGGGGGGCATCCCTGCCGACAAGGTCCACACCAAGACACTAACGATTCCCTGAGGGGACTGAGGTCCAGGAAGGTTTGGGTGGTCAGAAAATGAGGGGATGACAGTCCAGTCAAGGGTTTCAACCATCCCGCCAATGGGAAAGACTCAGGCACATGTGTCTACACATCCTAGAAGGCATCCTAGGCAATGAAAACAATGTTGAGGTCAGAATGTTCTAGAACCAGGAACAACAGGAACCTGGTGTGCACGTGACACACAGGCAAGATTGGATTATCTGTCTAGAAGGTCAAGCTCATTGAGGTCATAAGGATACTATATATCATGATAGAGAAAGGTGGAGAGTTACTCAAGAACGTGTAAAGGCATAGGTGAGGACATGTGAAAACATATGAGAACATGATATAAAGAATATATACAAACATATAATGTACAAAAACAATAGAAGATCATCATTTAAAAACACAAAACATACAAGATCATAGAAGAACATCTAAGATCATCATAAGAACATGCAAGATCATAGAAGATTAATAAACAAATACAAAAAACACACAAGATCGTTGAATATAACATACATCATCATAGAAGATAATCATTTAAGCACATACAAGAACATACAAGATCATAGAAAAACATCTAAAGAACATCATTAAATATACAAGATCATAAAAAATAAGAACAGCACAGAATATAAAAGATCATAGAACAATATCATATATGATCATAAAAGAGCATCATATAAGAACACACAAGATCACATAAGCACATACAAGAATATACAGATCATAGATGAATATATAAAAAAATACACAAATATGAAATCACAGAACATCATATAAAAATATACAAGATCACAGAAGAACATCTAAGATCATACAAACACATACAAGACCATAAAAGAATATCCTGTAAAAACATCCAGGATCATAGATCATCCTATGAGAACACACAGGCCATGTTCCCACAGTCCTAGAAGAATGATGAGCAGGACAGGTACCCCTTCAGAAACGAGGTCCTTCCTGTGGTGCTCAAGGTCTTCCATGGCCCGGGACATCAGTTCTCCAGAGAGAATGCAGCATGCCCCCACATTCTCCACAGGACTGTTCTCTCCTGAGGCTCTTGTGTGCTATGGGACCAGGCCAGGGGAGTCTAGGAAGTCCCTGGAGTGGTGGGGCCTCCCCACTTCATGAATCTTCATTAAAACCGCCTTCACTGACCTCCCTACCCTTTATGAATCCCCCTTATAAAACCCCACCTGTCATAGATCTCCATTACAACTCGCCCACCTTCTTGGATTATCAGTCTAGAAGGTCAAGCTCACTGAGGTCATGAGGATACTATATATCATGATAGAGAAAGGTGGAAAGTTACTCTTCATTGCCAGTGCCGTGTCCAGGCACAGCTTCAGGGACTTAGACCTGACTGGGGCGGAGAGAGAAGAGAGTGATGGATGGATGGGCAGAAAGTTGGGTGATCTGGGCTCTCTGGTAGAGAAACTGCAGCACACCAAAAGTGCAGCATGTTTATTACATAGAGTTGAACAGAGAGGTGGGGTTACTGCATACAGCTGGACAAAGACAGAGGATTATTACACAAAGAGAAACAAGGGCTTGTGGTATACAGGTGGATCAATGAGGCAAGTTTAGCTAACCTTGGCAGGAGCTGTCTCTGTAGGGGAGCAGTCTTCAGGTCCTAAATATCTGGGGGAGAAAGCAATGGTGGGCATTTTCTGCACACACTATCAATATCCACACACGGACCCAAAGGGAAGGTTTTGCCATCTTTCCTCTGAGCCTCACTCCCAGGGAGACTTTACCATTTTCTCCATGGGTCTAAAGCTCTAGGATCCTTGACATTCCTGTGCCCACGTCAGTAATACACATTCGTGCAGGACTTCATTATAACTCTCTGAGCACTGGTGAGAGGACTTCCTCTGCCCCCCACATTTCATGGATCTTGCTTATAATCTCTCACCCTTCCTGGATCTGCCTTATAACCCATATCCTTCATGATCTACATTCTAATCCTCAACCCCTCCCAGATCCTCTTCTGTTTATTCTGTAGCTCCTGCAGCTTCAGTATGCCTCACTTGGACCCAACTGACAAGGAGCAGCAGCATTCCCATGGACGAGCTGACTACAGAGAAGTCAGCTGCTCAGTGACAGTCCAGCCTTCGGTCATTGGTGGAATGCAAGGGAATCTGCTGGTAACAGTCCTCACCCTTGTCTCTGGATGTGCAAGACAGGATAGTACAGAGCAGGGAAGGCAGCAGCTTGACAGCTGTGGGGACAGACACCTATGTGTCACAGAGCCACAATGCTCCCACACTCATTCCAATCCTTGAGAGCAGGTGATATGGGGCTGAGAGGAGATGGTCTGGAGTAATGATAAGTAACACAAGCTGAGCTGTGACAATGATAACAGGGGAAATTGTCAGCAATTGTTCATGTCTATAATCTTAGCACTCAGCGGCTGAGGCAGGAGGATTACAACCAATCTAGGTCAGTCCAGGCTACAAGATAAGGTCAAGGCCAGCCTATGCTATAAAATGAGACTCTGTCAAGCAGACAAACCAAAGAAAGAACCCATGTCAGCAATTACTGAGCTAGAAACTAGTGTAAGAATGAACTAGAATGGCTCAGATGGAAGGATCGAACATACAGAGATGGAGAACGTACTGAGACAAGGTCCGTGCATTCACGAGGAAGAGTTCAGTGATTAAAACATGACAGCGGACTGGGAGATGGTTTGACAGATAAAGCACTAGCATGCTTGCACGAGGACTTCAGTTCCAGTCTCCAGAATCCACGGAAAAGACAGCAGGCATGGAAGCCCGCCGGTAATCCTAGTACTTGGGAGGCAGAAAGAGGGGCTCCCTGGGGCAAGCTGGCAGGCTAGACTAGCCAGAATTAGTGAGCTCCAGTCTCATGGGGGCCCTTGCCTCAATAAATAAGGGGAAAATGATCAAGGAAAACACTGTCAAGTTTGAGCTTACACACACACACACACACACACACACACACACACACACACACACGTCCAAACACATGTGTGTCCATACTCATGAGAGTACACAACACATATATAAATATATACCTATGCAAATAAACAAACACAAGGCAGTTGAAGAGCAAGGTGCTCAGGTCCCACAGAGACAGCTCTGTCTAGGATTCAGAGTGGGAAGCATCAGTTGGATCAGCAAACTATAGTCAGGAACATAGAAAGGGCTCAGGCCACACAGCAGCTTTGGGGAAAAGCCCCCAAACAAGCTGAGAGGCACACAGGGGACCGCTGTTAGGGATTCATAGCCTCTGCCTCGCTGAGAGGCAGGGGAGCCGTAGTCGGAGTCAGGCTGGGAGTGGTGAGCTGGCGGGGGAGCACTCCTGTGCATGCGGGCAAGCGGCTATGAATGAGCCCGAGTTTAATAAAGTCCTCTGAAGTTTGCAGCCGCTGCCCACCAGTGATTTGCTGCTAAGTAGTGCTCCCAGGGACCCTGCATCTCTAAAAATACTATTTGCTTTTTATTTAACACTGAACCTTTTGATGTTTTAGAATATAAAAATAGTAAGTGTCTTATTATTTTAAAAGCTTAGGAGAGAAACTAGCCATATTATTAGAAAAAGAAGATATATGCAGCATAGTCTGTTCAAATATCAAGAGGTGTGACTTTTCAAATTCACATTTCAATCTTTATTTACATAAGACTTTTAGAAATAGTAGGTGTAAATATTAAACCACCCAAGCCTGGGTAAAATTTTATTGAGAATAACTACAAATAAAAGGAAACTGATTTTTTAAAGTCAGTTTCTGAAA
Organism: Peromyscus californicus insignis; assembly: GCF_007827085.1. NCBI lineage: Eukaryota > Metazoa > Chordata > Mammalia > Rodentia > Cricetidae > Peromyscus > Peromyscus californicus. The sequence continues at coordinate 65,846,741 of NW_026294562.1, read as the reverse complement.
TTTAGATGAAAAGAATATTGAGCATTAACCAAAAAAAAAAATGATATTTACATATCAATGTAGGTTTTCTGCTCATAGATTCATTTCCTATGAAACTAAAGGAGGCAAGCTTGGGGAATTACGAAGAAAGGGAAAACCCTAAGCAAACAGGTACTGTTGTTCAAACAGAATATTAGCCAAAATGATCCAATCAGGCACTTGAGCTAATTCTTTCTTTCTCCCTTTAAGCCATTCAAGCCAGAACACAACCTCTCAGAGTGTTAAGAACTCACACTATCTCCAAATGTGCCTCCCACAAACAGGAGGTGAAAGCTATATCCCAAAGATACGGGGTTGGGGCAAGAAAGAGAGCCAGCCAGTCACAACCAGAGATGTTATTTGACCACAGTGGGCCACAATTCTCAAGCAAGGTATGACTTATCTGCATCCTAGGATATATTTGGCAGTCATGGAAATCAACCTAAATATACTAAACTCAAACGACTGCATCTTGAATTTGACCACTGTTCAGAAATACACCACACATCCAACGTGATGCTCTGCAGACAGAGAACAGAAAGTAGCAACGCACACTTTCCTGGAGGAAGCAAGACACTGAAGTTTGCTTTTGTTTTGATCTAATGACCTCAGCTTTATGTGGACAGCAGCTACCAGGACGTCAGGGCTGTCTAGGACAGAGTCGGTGCTTGGCACTGTAGAACCCTGCAGCCAGTCCTGTGTCAGCTGAAGCTGCTGGTAAGTTACGGACTCAATCTTTTGCTCATCAGGAACAGCAATTCACTTCTCTGAAGATCTTTAGGGGGCAATCTCCAACACTCAGACTCAGACACATGCTCACTCTCCTGGTTTCTATGTGGAATTTAAATACAGTTCTATTTTATTACAATATTGAGATTTCAAATTTAAAATAAAAAACCCAAGAATTATAGAGGTTATCAAAAGCATATTAACTTGTTCTTAGGGTAAGTTCAAAATTAATAACAAAGGCATTATTATGCTAATATATACTTTATGATATTCTGCCCTACAGCGGAGGCTGAAAATTGACTGGCGGTCTTTGACCTCCCTTTATTTTGAACTGATGGTGTGAACACTATGTTTCCTGCAGAAATCTAACATTTACAGAAAGTTTACGGAAACACACTAGGAGAGTTTAAGCAGGTGAGGAGAACCCAGTGCTAACGCCTGCTGAGGTAATTTAAGTAAGGTCATGTCTCTTCCCCAAGACGACCTTCAAGTTCTGCGTTTCAGACAAACAGAGGATCAACTCCTGCTCCTCCAGGTTGTCTTCTAGTCACCAGCACCTTCACACGTGTACACATGCACAAATGCTGCTGCCTAGTCAGAATTTTAACTTTATTTTTAATTTACTGTTCTAAATGTGAAGCTGGAACAACATTTTTTTGCTAAAAAAAAAAAAAAAAAACAAGCTTAAATCAACCTTTATTTATGTATCTCATTCTTATGTGTGTGTAACTGCAGATTTTATTAACTGTTTTACAGATTTGATGGTGAAGAACTCTACCATTTATGTCTCAGACAACACTTACAGATTCCCCTGCAATACATCTCAGGCAAGGCTGGGCTGAACTCCTTCCGCTGTTCTGCAGAATCTATGAGATGAACCACAGACATACGTGCATCAGCACAGGGGTAGCCACGGTTTTATTAAATGAATTCTGTGGGCTCACAGTGGGTTTGGTGGCAAGAGGAAGCACATACCACTGAGCTCGGCCTCTCCTGGCTACACTCCAGACGCGGTGCAGGCAGGCCTCGAGGTCGTGGTTCCTGGTCCTCTGTGCTCCAAGACAGCAGGGCACAGGTGCTTACCATGTGGCTGCTGTACTCATGCCCACCAGCTTCTGACCTCCAGCATGCCCGTTTCTGAAACACAAAATTTCACTTCCGATGACCTCAGACAACACACAACACTCTCAATTTCTTTTCAGAAAACTTCGGTTTCTAACATAGACCCCCGTGGGCTGGAAAGCCTTCTAGAACGTGTGGAGATGACTTTCAGGACTAACAGCCATCACTTACCTTAACCTTGTTAGTTCAAGCGCTGTCTGTAGTTACTCGGCTTGATAGATTTAAAATAGTCATTTTAAACAATTTTGGCTGAAATTCCTGTAATAAACTATTGTGACTGGTTTATTGAAAATGTACCAAACCTATAAATTTTGTTCAAGGAACTACTTATATGCTTCAACACATCTTCCTTAGCATCGAGTTGCATTCTTTCTTAACACAGTACGCATGGCTCACTTGTGAATAATTCTCTTACTGGCATGGAAGAACAAATTACTTTTATTGATCTCAGAGTCTGCACACACAGCCCATAAGCAGGTAATTCGGGAGAAAGTTAACATTTAGTTTCTACTTCCACATTAACTAAAGAAGGTTAATTACAAAGATAGTCCTTCAACACTTCAGAACAAAGTATCATGTCCTAATGCCTCAAGATACATTCCTAGAGCCATCCTGTTCTGGGCAAGAGAGTCAGGAGGACCTCTGTAAACACCCACCAATCCACTCTCTGCCCAGGGCCAGCATGTCCCTCTGGCTCTGGACACCTCCCAAGTCAAAAAACATTTGCTGGTATGATCCACTGCATGGCTCCAACATCTACACTCAGTTGTAAATCACTGTCTTTGCCAAGTCTGAGTTTCCCCAACTGTGTTTATTATCTATGGTATCATTTATTTAATAATTCCTAGTTGGCTCTTAAAATGTATTCATTGAAAGTTTCAAATATATAGTGAGTTTTAATCACTATCATCTGTGTTAGTTATTTTTCTGTTGCTGTGATAAAATACCACGACCAGGCAACTCACAGAAGAGTTTATTTGGGCTTACAAATCCAGGGAGGCCACAGGGATGGTGGTGGGAGCAGGAAGCTGAGAGTACTCATTTTTATTTAATTATTTTTTCAAGATAGGGTCTAGTCTCAAGCTCACAGAGATCCACCTGCCTCTGCCTCCCAAGTGCTAGGATAAAAGGGATGCACCACCACACCCACATTGTTTACCACAAGCATAAACCTTGAAATGGCGTGTGAGTCTTTACATTCTCAAAGCCTGACCCCTGTGACACACCTCCTCCAACAAGGCCATACTCTCCAATCCTTCCCAAAGAGCTCTACAGCTGGGGACCAGGTATTCAAACTTATGAGCCTATGAGGAACGTTTCTCATTCAAACTATCACATTCCACTTCTTGGCCCCCACAGGCTCGTGGTCATATTATAATGCAAAATGCATTTAGTGCAACTTCAAAAGTCCCTACAGTCTTTCAGTCTCAACACTGTTTAAAAGTCCAATGTCGGGCTGGAGAGATGGCTCAGAGGTTAAGAGCACTGACTGCTCTTCCAGAGGTCCTGAGTTCAATTCCCAGCAACCACATGGTGGCTCACAACCATCTGTAATGAGATCTGGTGCCCTCTTCTGGCCTGCTGTCATATATGCTGTATACATAATAAAAAAAAAATTTAAAAAAAAAAAAGTTAAAGATCAAGTTTGATTCTTAAAATAAATAAATAAATAAAAGTCCAATGTTGCTTCTGAGACAAAAGACAAGCCTATAAAATTAAAAACCCAGTTACATACATCCAGCATGCAGTGGCACAGAATCTACATCACCATTCCAAAAGGAAAGAATATGGACCTAGTGAGGAAGTCCTGAACCCAAGATGGAAACCCAGCAGGGCAAACTCCAAATGCTGTAGTTTGACGCCTGATGTTACAGGACTTTGATAGCTCAGCCCCTCCAGCTTTGAGTCTGCAGCACCATCTCTCACCCTCCCAGCACTTCTTCCCCTGAACTCATTTTCTTTCCCTGAAGTCTCCCTCTAGTTTTCAGGTCTTTGAGGGTATGTGTGTGTGTGCGCACATTTCAATTTGATTTACTTAGGGCTGACTGTTTGCATGAGCACGGGTAGGAAGTTACTTCCTGGTGCAGACTACTTTTCAGTGGGTGCCCCACTGACAAAAATGACACCACTCCCCCAACTCCTGCAGCCACCACTTACTGCCAATGGTCCTACCACAGAGTTGGGGGTTTTTGAAACATAATGGGTTTACTCGACCAGGAGGCATTTCACCGTGATACATGGGACTGAGCCCTAGATTTCCCAGTCATTCCCAAAAGCTACCCTAATCTAAATAATCCCTCACAGGTGTGCCTGGAGGTTTGTCTGATTCCACATCCTGTCAAACTGACAATCAACACTAACCATCACAAATACCAAGGCAAAAAGTAAAATGACCTCTCCCATCACATTAAGGGAATCACAGTATGACCAGGAAGAACTTCTAGAAATGAAAGCCAGGCTCAACAGCAGGAAATCCATGAACATCATTCCCAGGTTAGTTCTCATGAGGAAAACAATGACACAATTATCTCCAGAGATACTAAAAATCATTTGAAATGTAAACACCATTTATGACAAATCAAAAACAAACTAAACTAAACTAAACTAGGAAGCAAATGCTTTGGGTTTTCTTTGTACTTTAATTGATTTTTTTATTTACGTGCCTGTGTGGGTTTTTGTGCACCACATGTGTGAGGGGACCCCCTGATCCACAGGTAGCTGGGAGTGCTGAGAGGTGGGATTATAGGCATACACCACCATACCTGGCTCACAGAATTTAACATTCTTTTTTGGAGTGTGTGTGGGGGGAGGGGGTGGGGGGAGGTTGTTTGCTTTTTTAAATAAAGTCTTATGTGGCTTATTATCAAGAAAATATTTGGAGCATGTGCTACAAAGGCTCATGACTCATATGTGAAACTCATAAAGGGTGAGGAACAAGTTACATGTATGCAGTGGTACATACTTGTAATCCCAGTTACTGGGAGGTAGTGGCAGGAGGATCAGGAGTCAAGGTCAACCACATTACATGAGGCCTGTCTCAGAAAAAAGCAAGAGAAAAACCTTAGTGGCCCCACCTCCATGAACAAAAGACAGAGGATTTACAAGCAAGCTGCTGAGAAGCCACACACATCAGTCGTGACAGAGTGCTCAGTTAAATACACTCACTTCAGTGATTTCTTTGTCAAGTTGGTGAGATGAAAGAATGCCCAGGGCATTAGTGGGCATGTCTTTGGAGGTGTCTGTGATGGTATTCCCACAGAGGATTAGCTGAGGGGGGGGACGCTGGGCCCTGAAGGTGGGTGGCACCATTCTAAAGGCTGGGGTCCTGGACTGATGAAGAAAAAGAAAAAAAGAAAAAGTGGGCTGAGCACCAGGATTCATCTCTCTGCTTCCTGTAAACACAGCAATAAGAACAGTAATACATTCGTATTTAGGAAAACGCAAATGAAGCTAATATCAAGACATTATCTGTCACCCATTAGCCTGGCACAGCTTTTCAAATGTGACACAGCCCTGTAGAAGGCAAGCATCTCCTGTGATGCTGGAAGGGAGAGATAAGAGAGTATGGTGAAGTCACGAGAACCCAGCAATTCTACGTCTAGCCATCTACCCAAAGACACATCTCCGGCACTGGACTACTGCGGTCCACTCCTCGCTTCTCACGGGTATGACACGGAGGTAACGAGACATAAAGATGAGTATGCACGCATGTATACAGTATGACCTGGAGGTAAGGAGACACACAGATGAGTGTGCATGCATGTATACGGTATGACCTAGAGGTAAGGAGACACACAGATGAGTGTGCATGCATGTATACAGTTTGACACGGAGGTAAGGAGACGCACAGATGAGTGTGCATGCATGTATACAGTATGACACGGAGGTAAGGAGACGCACAGATGAGTGTGCATGCATGTATACAGTATGACACGGAGGTAAGGAGACGCACAGATGAGTGTGCATGCATGTATACAGTATGACATGGAGGTAAGGAGACGCACAGATGAGTGTGCATGCATGTATACAGTATGACATGGAGGTAAGGAGACGCACAGATGAGTGTGCATGCATGTGTACACTATGACATGGAGGTAAGGAGACACACAGATGAGTGTGCATGGATGTATACACTATGACATGGAGGTAAGGAGATGCACAGATGAGTGTGCATGGATGTATACACTATGACATGGAGGTAAGGAGACGCACAGATGAGTGTGCATGGATGTATACACTATGACATGGAGGTAAGGAGATGCACAGATGAGTGTGCATGCATGTATACAGTATGACATGGAGGTAAGGAGACGCACAGATGAGTGTGCATGGATGCTCCTCAGATGGTTTACAGCATCCGAGAGCAATGAGCTCAATATTCACTGCACCCAACACTGTCATTTTGATTTCTAAATGCTGTTCAGGATGGAGCAGGGAAAACAAAAGAGGAGCCTAATTTTTTTTATAAAAGTGGGTTTTTTTAATACTTATTTACATTTATTTCTCTGTTTTGGGGAATGCACAGGCCATGGTACACGTGTGGAAGTCAGAGTGCAACCTGCAGAACTCAGTTTCTCTCCTTCTTCCATGCAGGTTCCAGGAATCAAGCTTTGTGGCAAGAGTCTTCCCCCACTGAGCCATCTTGTCAGCCTGAGCCTAATTAAAACATTTTTCAAACCAAAATACTTAGGAAATCCTTATGAAAGGACGCGGGCACATCAACAAGGCACAGGTGCCAGCCTGATGGTCAGAGCAATTTAAACTGTAAAGTAAATGATAGCATTGGGTTACAGTTCAGAGAGCGGTAAACACCGTGCACCTGCCCAATCTGAAAATAACCCAGTAACAAATACAAGGAGGGATGGGGCTTCCTTTTGTGATAAATTCTAAGTAATGAATGTCAACGGTGTGACAGAAACAAAATTAGCGATAAGTAAATACCACAGAGACAGCTAGATGAGATTTGTCAATAGATGCTAGGACCTGTGGGTGGGTGGGTGGGGCGTGGGGCAGTTTCAGTGAGTAGCCCAGTTAGGCTGGCTCAAATAATATTCCTCCTGCCTCGGTCTCCTAGAATATTGTGTGCATGTGTGTGCCACCAAGTGGGGTGTCTGTAAAGATGTATGCACATGTCTGTGGAGGCCAGAGGCCAACTGTGGGTATTATTTCTCAGGAACACTCCCACTTTATTTTTTTGAGATAGGGTCTGTTATCCATTAGTCTCGACTGAGTGAGCCCTGGGACTATGTCTGCATTCCCAACACTGGGATTACAAGCACATGCCACCACACCCAGATTTATTATGAGAGTTCTGGGAACCGAACCCAGGTCCTCATGTTTGCGAGGCAAGTGCTGCTGCCAACCAAGACAACTCCCACCTCCATGTTGTACTCTGTCATATCTAAATGTTTTCAGCTCTTACTCCGCCATGGATCACCATCACCATGTCTACTTCCTCGAGGATTTTGCAAGCCTTCTGCATTCAGTTAGACGAAGGCTTTAAGAGGACACGATGGAGGCCCGAATCTCTGGTTATTTGGGATCTGCTCAGGTTTTACATGGAGAACGATATACAATGTGTGGTGGCTGGAATGACAATGTTCTCCACAGGGTCAGATATTTGAATACTTGGTCCCCAGCTGGTGGTGCTGTCTGGGAAGGCTTAGGAGGTGCAGCCTTGCTGGAGGAGGCCGTCACGGGGGGTGGGGTGGGGTGGGGTGGGGTGGGGCAGGCTTTGGGAGTTTAAAGACTCAGTCACCCTCTGATTGCCATTCAAGATAGCTCCGGCTCCTGCCACTTGCTGCCACGCCTCCCACCATGATGGACTCTTCTTCCTCTGGAACTATAAGCTAAAAAACCTTCTTTTCCTTAAGTTTCCTTGCTCATGGTATTTTATCACAGCAACAGAAAATTAACTAATACACTGTGTTAACACTGGGTTGCTGCCAACTCTCAAAACCTGGGGCCAATGTGGGATTGTTACTATTCCTCACACTATTTACATACATGTTTTCATGTCTCCTGTTAGTAACATAGTCAGCAGCAACAGCATCTCCCTCTTCTTGCAATAACTGACTTACTAGAAAAGGGAGCAGAAGCATAAACACAAACCAGAGCTTATATTTCACCGGTGAAATTCAAGACACTTCTGGAACTGTTCACAACAGTTTGTGTGCAGCAAAGCACCTGTCATAGGAAGGCCAGCAGACCTGTGACCCCCACGGTGATGAGCCAACATTCTTTAGGTGCTAAGGTGGTGGTCCGGGTCCTTGATCCTTGGTGCAGGAGAAAAGGAAAGGCCTACCCCGATGCCATGGTGGGCAGCTATCTTCTGGGGCATGAGACCATGATGTGTGTGGTGACCCTCAGCCATCAGAGTGGATTAAATGAACAGCATGCTCCTGTGGCCAACAGTCCAGTTATCAAAGTCTGCCCCGACCCTAGGACACTGACTGCTGCCGGGCACTGTGCTGGAGCACTGTGCTGGAACACTATGCTGGGGCACTGTGCCGGAGCACTGTACTGGAGCACTATGCTGGCGCACTGTGCTGGGGCATTGATGCTGAGGCACGATGCCGGAGCACTGTGCTGGGGCACTATGCCGGAGCACTGTGTTGGGGCACTGTGCCGGGGCACTGTTCTGGAGCACTATGCTGGGGCACTATGCTGGGGCACTATGCTGGAGCACTGTGCTGGGGCACTGTGCTGGAGCACTATGCTGGAGCACGATGCTGGGGCACTGATGCTAAAGCACGATGCTGGAGCACTATGCTAGGGCACTGTGCTGGGGCACTGTGACAGAGCACTATGCTGGGGCACTGTGCTAAAGCACTGTGCTGGGACTGCTAGAGCTGAGCGCTTCATTCTCTCTGCTCCCTTCCAGAGAGACCTGTCAGCTTCCGTGAAGGCAGATGAAGATTTACCACCAAACTAAAAAGACACTTCACTACATAAACAAAATTAAAATCCCAACCAGACACAAAGACCCCATTACTTAACAGTAATTGAAGCAGATCAAGAGACCAGCGGCCTCATCTGAGCACAGCTGAAATCAGGGGCGGAGCTGAGCAGACACCTCTGCAGACGAGGCCCGAATTAAAATACAAGTCATGATCCTGCTGCCTCAGTGACGGGACAAAGTTGGGACAGGCCTCAGAATGTCCAGCTGCCCTCCCTGAGGAGGAAGGGGGCCCTTCTTTGGTGATGTGGATACTTCCTTTATTGGAAGTGATGGGCCCAAATGACCCTAATGAATGAAGAGTCCAGAGGGAGGAGGGGGTTAAGACTTAGCAATTTGCCAGAAATGAGATTCAAAGCATGGTTTCTGTGCTGACAAGATGAGCCCTTCCAGAAACCAGATGGGACATGACCCTGGGACTCCTGGAAATGCAACAGGGACTGAGGACCCAGGGGACCACACAGCGGCTCCTTGGTGGGTATGGCTCCGGACTACGAAACATCTTTCCAAGTCCACCTTCCTACTCGAAACTCTAGAAGAGTGGGGTGGATAAAAACTGAGTACTGCTCCAACAGGAAAGCACTGCAGAATCTCCACAGTTAGCAGAAGGAAGAGATGGCACACTCTAGACTATCCAAACACCCGGGGGAAGCACTTATACTACGAGTGTTAATGTGATTCAGCACGAGTGATACATGCATAGCACAACTCAGAAAACGAAGCCAGGCATGGTGGTGCACGGCTTCAATCCTGGCACCTCAGAGGCAGAGGCAGGTGGACTTCTGTGAGTTCAAGGCCGGCTTGGTCTACATAGTAAGGCACTGTCTCAAAAAAAAAAAAAAAACATTAATTAAAATTTAAAAAATTAGAAAACCAGAGTCATTAGAGATCAGTAATGCACCGATGCCAAGTCCACAAGAAAATGTATTTTATATAAAAATGAACATAAAAGAAATAACTGAATCTTCCAGGCATGGGGGTGTACACATATATCCCAGCACTAGGAAAGGGAAGGCAGGAAGATCACAAGTCTGAGACCAGCCTGGGCTACACAGTGACATGTCATCAAAATAATAATGAGAATAATACATAGTAGCAACAATGATCTAACCCTTCCTTTTGAAGGTATTTTGAGAAGCTTTATTATCAGCCTTATCCTGGTGCTGATAAGCACTCTGCATGTACACCACTCTTCATGTCCAGCTACAGGAAGTGTAGCGGATGGTTTCTCGAGCTTTCCTCCACTCTATCTGCCATAATAAAGAAGCTTCCTTATGCTGCAGTTGGACGGCCATCAGTCTGTACAGGGAGCGGGGACTTCCAGGAATCAAGATTAATAAAGCCCCACAGATTGCCATTTAGAGTCAAAGCATGGTTTCCATCAAGCAAAGACTCCTTCCTGATGACATTTTCATTTGGAAAATGACCTTGCACTCTTGAGAGATTTGCTTCCTATAGCACAATGAAATCTGGCAGAATGTCAAGCAGAGAGGGGCCGGCTGGAAGTTAGGACTCTTACTCACTCTTGGTCCCTACCTTACAAGGACGTCACGGGCTCTCACCAGACAGACCTCGACATCTTGATGCTGCAGCCTCACTCGGCCATGAGCAGTATTCAAAAGACTCTCAACTGAGCAGGCAAGATCTTCCAGTAATTTCCAGCCAAGTTCACTTGGCAAGGAGATGGTGAGTTACAGTATCAACAAGCCAAGGGCAAAATAACAGGCCAACTAATGCTAGGCCAGATGGTCACCTTGAGGAAGCAATGGAGAAGAGTAAGGGGAAAACTCAGTCTTCCACTTTTAATAAAAAGGTGTGGGGAAGGGACTGGAGAGATGGCTCAGCAATTAAGAGCACTTGCTGCTCTTCAGAGGACCTGAGTCAGGCCCTCACAGCTCCAAGGTATCCAAAGCCTCTGGCCTCTGCAGGCGCCTGCACATACCCACATGTAGACACACTCTCACCTACACATAATTAAAAATAATAAATATAAATAAAGATATATATATATATTATATTTATTTTTTTAATTATAAAAAAAGGGAGTAGGTAGAGGAAGGAGGATCACCACGTTTGAGGCCAGCCTGGGCTACTCAAAACACCAAAAAACAGAGAAGGACACAGGCCTTCCCTCAGCTGCCAAGGTGCTCCATCCTGGTGGCGTCTGAGAACACACTGTGGTGAGACTCTCCTTTCATGCCATGACTAGCCCCCATGCCTGGCAGCCCACATCACACCATCTCCAAGCCTGCCTGAACTATTCTGTCTTTATGTGCATGGATGGTGGGTGCAGTGACCATCTCCAAGGACAACACTGGAGTCCTCATAAAGTGCTGTTATAAATTTGGACCTTCTGGACCTGGCCTGGTGGCAAAGACTTGGGCCACTGTGGACGCTGAGAGCTTGGCCTGCAGTCAGGGCCTAGAGGCCTGGCCCACAGCTGTGCAGCACTGGAAGGCGATCCTGCAGCCTTGCCAAGCCTTGCCACCGCTGCCCCAGCTGAAAGGAGATCAGAGACAAATGCAAGGTCTGAGGAGTCAGGTGCAGCTCAGACTTCTCCTGTCACGTGTTCAATAGAAAGCTGAACTTGGGGGTAGGAGTAGGGAGGACAAATGTACTCAGTGGACTTGCTGATGATTAGATTTAGGCTTGTGTGAGTTTACCCAGGACACAGAAGCCTACGCCACATTTGGATTACGACATTAAAGATAATTTTCCCGTAGTGTTAGGGATAGAACAAACACTCTATCGCTGAACCACAACTCTAGCCCCAACTCTAAAGATCTTAAAGAAAGCAATTACATCTACTGATAGCAAGCAGAACCCAATAAACACCCCGTATGTAAATAAAATGACATTTCATTTCTTCCCCATATCACAGTGGAAGGTAAGGGGTTCACTTGAGTCTTGGAATGAGAAAAATGAAGCACGAAGGCCTTGGCTGATTTACCTGATGCCTGTGATTGACGGACCTAAGCTTTCACTGTGCTCTCCAACGAGTTGGAGACAGAACTAAAGAATTCAATGAATGGAATCTTAAAAAACAAAACAATGTATAGAAGAGATGGCAAAGCCTAATAAAATCTCAGCATACAATTATCCCTGTCAAGAGAATATACTATTGGTAGAAGGATAAACATGCAGATTGATGGAAGGATATTGGAAGCTGAGAAATAAGCCATTATGTTTATTACATTACATTCATTTAAACCATTACAGTCAAGTGATGTTTGACAATGGTGTCTGAATGAGACTTCCTGCCCCACCAACAGTGGGGGCTCCCTCTGGATTGGGTACAAACTACACCCAAATACCTGTTTTCACAGAGAGATCCTTTATTGATTTCTAAGACAAAAGGGGAGGTCTGTGTTAGAATGGGCTGGGATGTGGTGGTAAAGGAGATAGAGGATGAGGGAGAAGGGGAAGGGGACAAGGGGAAGGAGGCAGGGGTATCTGTCCTGGAGGGGCACAGGACCGCCTCTGGATAGAGAGACAGACATGGCCCATAGGCAAATGGCAGCTTATAAAGGTAAAATGGGAGACCCTGTGTTCAGATGAGGTGTTTAATTTTAATTGGGCATGTTAATTTGGTAAACCAAAGGGGGATTTTGATTGCTGGACTTTAATACTTCGATAGTTGGACTTGGGTAGTCATCCTCAGGGGGAAGAAGTGGCCAAATAAGGGAATAGACCTTGGTGGCTAGCTTTAGGAATGTAATCTAACTGTTCTTAGCAAGGCAGAGGGAATTGGGGAGAAGGGCAAGGCCTGCCAGAGCCATATGCTCAAGTGGGCTAGTGTCCCTTCAGTGTCAAGAAAATCCAACAAGGGAGATACAGTCTTCAGGAGAAAAGCGTGCTAAGAGGACTCACTTCAAATGTAAAAAAGACTGAGGACCTGCTACTTGTCACATACAGAAATCAACCCAATACAGATCAGACACTAATATAAGAATGAATAGTAAAGCCAGGTATGTGGCAGGCACTGGTAATACTAGCAACCAGAAGGCTGAAGCAGGAAAACCCTGAGTTCAAGGCCAGCCTGGGATATATCAAAAGACTTAATATCAATTAATCAATCAAACAAACAAACAACAACAATGGTACCTCAGAGATGGCTCAGAGGTTCAGAGCACTTGCTGCTCTTACAGAATAAAGAGGTGTGGTGGTTTAAATAAGAATGGCCCACACTGGTTCATGTATTTGAAGGCTGCATCATCAGGAATCAGCACTATTAGGGGGTGTGTCCTTGGTGGGGTAGGTGTGGCCTTATTGGAGGAAGTGTGTCACTGGGGGTGAGCTTTGAGGTTTCAAGGGCCTAAGCCAGGCCCAGTGGTTCTCTGTCTCTCTCTCTCTCTCTCCCTCTCTCCCTCCCTCCCTCCCTCCCTCCCTCCCTCCCTCCCTCCCTGCTGCCTGGTGATCAGGATATACACTGCTCAGCTCCTTCTCCAGCACCATGTCTGCCTGCACGCCACCATGTTTCCTGTTTCCCACCATGATGATAATGAACTAAACCTCTGAACCTGTAAGCCAGCCCCAATGAAATGTTTTCCTCTATAGAGTTGTCGTGGTCATGGTCTCTCTTCACAGCAATAGAACACTGGCACCAGGTTTGATTCCCAGCACCCACATGGAGGCTCACAACTGAAGGGACAGGGCCAGTTGTTTTTTTTCCGGGGCTAGTTTGCTAAGACCTCTGCCCCATATTACCCCACCATCCTGTGTTGACTCATGTCTGGCTTCAATCAGACCCTCAGGGAGAACGTCCAGTCTGGTAGCCAATCAAGGTCCTACCTGGCCATAAGCAGGAATTGTTCTTGCTGTTTTCAGTCAGACAGACCCCTGACACAGCAGACAGACCTCTAAGACCGCAACCACAGTTGCTGACCAGATGTCATGAGCCAATCATAAAATGATTCCTGTACCAGTAAAGATCTAACCCAATCACCTCAAAGTACATTTAACCACAGCTGGAATTCCCCTAGGCAGGCTTAAAAGGGGTAGACACCATTTTAGGTGGACCCCAGCATGCTGGTTTTTCTGTCTTGAAAATAAAGCTGCTTTCTACAATTGCATATTGGATGTCTTCTGGTCATTTGGAGAGCTCTAAAGACCCTACAACAACCATACTCAAGTTCCAGGGGATCCAGTGCCTTCTTCTGACCTCAGCGGATACTAGCCAGGTACAGGGTACACAGACACACATGCAGGTAAAACATTCATAAATATAAAATAAAAATAAAGGTGTTTTTTTTTTTAAGTTAACTTTGTGGTATGTAAGTTAAGCTTTTTCTTTCATGGACAAAAGACTTAAATAGGCTGTTTACAAAAAAAAAAAGACACAATATCAAATCTCTCTCTAAATTGTTATTCTTACACTCCTAGATCAGTGCAGCTCTCAGATCTCAGCAGAGAAATGCCTGTGCAGTGCATGCTGGGTAACACGGAAACTCACAGCTGGCCAAAGCTCAGCCACAGATGGGACACGCCCTCCCACCAAGGCTGAAGGGTCACCGTGAAGAAAGGGCAGAGAGATTACAAGAGCCAAAGGTCCAGGAAGATCAGCGTGAAACCGTGTCTTCTGGACATGACAGGACCACTTGTACTCATGAACTCACAACAGCTGTGGTTGCCCGCTCACGATCCAGTCAGTCGACACTTTAGCACGTATAAGAAGGGGTTCATGAACCCCTAGTCCTACTTGAGGACACTTGATGGCTTCTGGGGATGCAAGAATCAGCTTATCAGGAACCACACCCTTAAAGAAAACTGACTCCAAGTTCATCCGACAATAGTCTTCAGAACTCTAAGAGAAGTCAGAAGAAGCAAGCTACAGTCCAGATCAGGAAAGCAGATTACACACGATGATAGTTTTTTGTTTGGGTTTGGTTTGGTTTGTTGAGACATAGTATTACTCTGCAGCCCAGGCTGACCTGGACTCACTGTGTAGCACAGGGTGGCCTTGAACTCACAGTGATCCTTCTGCCTCAGCCTCCCAACTGCTAGAATCACAGGCTGCTTTTTTTTCTTTTTCATTAGCATGAATTAATTGTACAAAATACTGCATTTCGTTATGACACAACTGAATCCTAGTCTTTCCTAAATAAATGTTTTGGAAATATCAGCAATATGACACATTCTTCTAGGCCTCCTTTATTTCTTTTCTGTGAAACGCGTGTGCTCTCTGAGTCAGATGGACAAGGTGGTGTTCCCAGGACACATACTAAGTACCTCTCTTGGTGCCAAGCACCTGATAATCAGAGAAGCCAACCCACAGTCCTTCCAGGGCACCTGCTGAATACAGCAGCCATGCAGGAGGTTCCCTAGCCAGGGAAAGTTGTCTTCCGGGGGCCCTTATCTCCTCTCTACTTTTCTGTGCATCTATAATAAAATCCGACCCCAGCTACAACAGACTGGTACTCTGTGTAGCTGTAGGAGAACACTTAGGTCAGGGGCACAACCAAAGACGAACCACTGACCCATTTCTTTTACCAAGGAGGAGCGTGGCCAAACATAACTAAACCAAGTCAGGCACAGCAACTCAGCTCAGCAGATTCTAAGAGAAAAAGTGGGGGGGGGGGGGTGAGGGCTCAGGAGCCTGTTTCTTGAGGAGTGGGCTATAATGACGGAGGAAGAAAATCTTAATAACCACCAAAGGGCAAAGCAAAGGGTTCTGTTGGAAGGCCCTGCCTCATCAGCGGGTGCTCATTAGGGTTCCACTGGGGACCGCACTCGGCAGACGAGCCATCAAATCTGCATCCGACGGAGTGAAACGGGCAGACTCAGCTCTCCATCTTCGTACTTTTAAGTTAGACCCCTTAGGGTTTCTGGGAGGGTGTTAAAGCCATCAATACGTTTAAGTGGTTTTGCTGACAAGGACTACTGGCTTTATTGGATAATTTCCCAAGTGTTAGCAAAGGTAGGTCCTGAAGCTCCCCACAGATAGAACAGAGGGATAAAACACAGTTCCACCTACCCTCCCATCCCCAGTTTTTAAACCAGTTCATAACAGTAAGAATTGGTAAACAAGACAGACTGAAGCTTTCGGGTTCATTTACATCAAAGTCTGTGTACCTGCATCAAAAATACTCCAGGTTGGAACTCAAAATTACCTGTCCTCTCGACATCCTTGAGTCTGTTATCTCTGGACTAAGAGCCTGACCTGCCTGAGGGTGTCCATGAAAGGAATAGCTAGGAAAAGCCAGTCTGCCAGGACACAATATACCACACTGCTGCCTTTGCCCCCAGAAGAATTCACAGAGGCGAGACCATAGCCAGGAAGCAAAGTCAGGTCCCTGGTGCTTTTTGTTGTTTTTACGAGACAAGGTTTCTCTGTATAACACTCCTGGCTGTCCTGGAACTCGCTTTGTAGACCAGGCTGGCCTTGAACTCACGGAGATCCACTTGCCTCTGCCTCCCAAGTGCTAGGATTAAAGGCGTGCGCCACCACGCCCGGCCCCTGGTGCTTTTGGCTGGCTGTGAAGTAGCTGCTGATGAACTTTTTTTCTAAGACAATCTTTAAAATATTCCCAGTCAAAACAAGGCAGGGAACACTTAAAATTGACAATCTTAAGCCTTTTGTGCTTTTAGCAGAAGAGGTGATTTCTTCTATCTACATTACATTTGCACACCTCTGAGAATACAGCCAGTCAGAATGCTACAGATTCAGGGCAAGGGCTAGGGCTGCTCCGGTTGTGAACAAGGCAGGTGTCTCAATGGTGGTCTTGGTGACCAGATGGTGACAGAAGTTTCAAATGCGCTGTTGACAGCAGCATGTAGCCCAACAACTCACAACAAGGTCCCCGTCCCCAGCATCTCTTTTATCTGCTCCTTCAGCCTCCACGGGTGAACATAGTTAACTTGGACCTACACTTTATCTTTTGTCTTTGAACTTCAGACTACGTATTGGCTTCTTCATCCACGTGGACCCCATGGCTCAAAGGTTCTGAAGAAGCAAGCTCTGGAGCTGGAAGCTCTTAATTTTTTTATTTTTATTTATTGATTCATTGATTATTTCATGTATATGGGTGTTTTGCCTGCAAGTGTTATCTATGTACCACTTGCTTGCCTGCTGGTCACTGGGGCCAGCAGAGGGCATCAGATACTGTGGAACTGAGGTTACAGGCAGTTATGAGCTGACATGTGGATGCTGGGAATCTTCTCTCTCTAGCCCAGCCCAAACTTCTAAAAAAGTCCTTCAAACTAAGCGTTATTGGGTACCTCTGTGTTGTGCAGCCATTTCCTATGAATTGAAACATATCCTCCTGGAGGGAAGCTCTTTTTAGAAAGCTAAGGAAATGGAAAGCTCAATTTTATAACACTGGGGAAGCTCAGGTAGTTCCGAGGTGCACGAAGTCCCTCCCCAGATTTCTATAAGCAGTAAACAATTGTTGGGAACCACGGACTCTGTGGACTGCCTGCTTGCTGTTCAGGGAACTGCAGGGACGCAGTTTTCACGAGTCACCACCATGCTGGGGTGAGCTTTTTCTGATGTGGATGTCACCCATGCCTCTTGTCCTAGTCACTGTTCTGTGGCTGTGAAGAGACATCATGACGAAGGCAACTCTTATAAAAGAAAGCATTTAACTGGGTGCTTGCTTACAGTTGCAGAAGTTTAGTCCAGTAGCTGAGAGTTACATCCCGACCCACAGGCTGAAAAAAGGATATATACTGGGCTTGGCATGGGCTTTTGAAACCTCAAAGCCCACCCCCAGTGACACATTTCCTCCAGTGAGGCCACACCTCTTGATCCTCCTAATCCTTTTAAATAGTGCCAATCGCAGGTAACTAAGCATTTGGATATGTGAGCCTGTAGAGGCGATTCTTATTCAAACTACTACACCTCTAATTGACAATGTCTGACCAATAAAAAATTATTAGGTATAATAGTTTGTATAGTAAGTGTCCCCCAGAGTCTCATGAACTAAGGCTTGATCCCAATGCAGCAGTATTCCAAGGTGGGGTCCCAGAGGTGATGGGTGTTTACCACTGTAGTGGCAGTGGGACCTGGGAAAATGGAGACCATAAATGGGGCGAACTAAAGTCTCATGCAATAGGCAGCTTAGAGTATCAGACAATTTGTATTCTGAAGGTTAAGAAGAGTCACATGAGTAAAGTTCTCAAGAGTTCAAGCTGTATAAAATCACACGGCAAGCCACACATGGCAAAAATGTCGTTCTCCACAGAGGCACATACAGGATAACAGCAGCAAGCAATAATGAGTGGCTGAAGTAAGCTCACTCCTGTCTGCTACACCTAGAGGAGCATGAAAACACGGTCCCAGAACAATTCCATGTTTTAAAAAACTGAAGTCACGGGCTCCAGAGATGGCTCAGCAGTTAAGAGCACTGGTTGCTTTTCCAGAGGACCTGGGTTCAATTCCCAGCACACCCACACGGCAGCTCACAATAGTCTGTAAGATTTGTTCCATGGGATCTAACACCCTCACATAGACATACACTTGGACAAGACGCCAATGTACATAAAATATAAATAAATAAAATTTAAAAAGTAGAAACTTAAGTCACAAGAATCTCGTTCTGTTTTCTCACAAACACTCAGAATTCTCCTCACACAACTCCATTCTTGGATCGTGTTCCAGTAGACGGGCAGTGAGGGTGTTAACCTCACTAATGAAATCATAGCCTCAGTGGCTAATAAGAGGCATGGCCTGACAGCAAGTCATGGGGTGTGCCTTTAAAGCATACATCTCATCCTCAATCCCTTCCTCTCTATCATCCCCCGTTCCTCTCTCTCTGCCCACAGCGCTGTGAAATGAGCAGCCTCACTCCCCAACATGATACTCTGCTTGTCCACAGGGTCACAGAACTGGGCCAAAACAAACTCTTCTGGTTTGAAAATGAAGAATGAGAGGAGAGCACTCGAAGGGTTCCTATAACTGCATATGCTCAAAATGTTAGACATGGGACGTGTGTGTGTGTGTGCATGATCCAAACGGAAGGTTACAGTTCCTGAGATGAAAACTGCACTGGACGCAATGAGTGGCAAATTAGACACTTTCAGAGAAAAGGCTGCTTGGCTTAAAAACAATCCTAGGAGTTATCAGAAACTGAACACAAAAGGTAACTGTCACTGGGTATCGTCCATCACTGAGGAAACCACTGTTCTGCTAGAACCATTTCCAGTGTGAAGTCACAGCCCTCTATGGTTGTGTCTCCACACACAGCGTGTCTCTGGCTGCTTTTACATTTTCCTATCAGTACCTTCGGACAATTTGCTCATTAGCTGTCTCTGCCATAGTTTTCTCCATGATACTGTGCTTGCAATTATCGAGATTCTTTGACATCTGGGGTTACAGATGCCATCGAATTTGAGACACCTAGCTATGTCCAGTGGCATGGGCCTATAATTCTAGCTACTTGGGAGGCTTGCAGGAGCACCACAAGTTCAAAGTCGGCTTTGGCTACAGAACACATTAAATGTCAGTGTGGGTAAAGTAGTAAGATCCTGTTTTAAAAAGAAAGCTGGGGATGTAGCTTAGCAACAGAACTCTTGTCTATTATATGTGAGGCCCTGTATATGAGCCCTAGCATCATCATCATCATCATCATCATCTTTACACACACACACACACACACACACACACACACACACACACACACACACAGAGAGTGAAATACTTTGACAAATAAGAGGACAAAATAATTATCACCAGCAGATCTGTCCTCTAAAAATTCCCAAAGTAATCTAGGGACACCACTGAGTAGCAGAGTTCTCGCCTAACATGTAGAAGGCCTTGTGTTTGATTTCCTAAAACTGAAAAAACACTAAAGAGAAATATTAACACTAAGAAAAAATATTAAAAGGGGCTATAGACATCGGATATTTCTGTTCAGTATTAGGGCACAAAGTATACACAAATCTCTGGATCTAATCATCAACAAATGCAAAACAACCCCTGACCCTCAACATTCCAGAAGGTAATATGGACGAAAAGAAGACTCGAACTATGATGGAACTCTGTATGTATGGTCTCTTGGTTCCTGCTATGGAAACCTCTCTAAAGTATAACGGCTTAAACAGAAGTCTACGGAAAGACACCTTCCAGGAGCAGATCTCTTGATCCTGACAGCTAAGCAGGGTCCGGCCTGGGTAAGGCTTGTGTGAGTGACACGGTAAACAGCACAGTGCAGCATGTAGGACTGCAGCAGAGGGGAACGTACTTGAGAGGAGAATCACGGGAGCTCCTTCACCATGAAGGGGCTTGCTGCAGCCTGACAGTGACTGTGTCAACTGAAGATACACACTAGATCAAACAGCAAAGCGGCAACTAAGTAACCAATGAGGGAAACAGCACACAGTCAAAACAAAACAAACACACAAACAAACAAACCCATTAAGCCTAAAGAGGAAAACAGGAAAGATAAGCAAGGAGTTGCTAAATAGAAAACAAATAATGTGGGGAAAGCCTGTATTCCCAGCTCTGCACAAGCAGAGGCAGCATTAGAAGTCCAAGGTCATCCATGGCTACATTCTGAATTGAAGGTCAGCCTCAGGTATATGACATCCTAACTCAAAAAGCAAGCAATAACAAAAACGTCTTGAGAAGCAAAGCCAGGAAGATCACTTTAAGTTTGAGGCCAACCTGGTCTCCATAGTGAATTCCAGGCCAACCAGGGCTATGTGGTAAGACTGCCTCCAAAAAAAGATGAAGGATTTTTAAATACCAATAGTCATGTGACAAGACATCCACAGTCAGATTCAACTATGGTATACAAGAAATTCACTTCAACCAGTTGTCACAACACATACCCTTTAATCTCAGCATTTGGGAGGCAGAGGTAGGTGGATCTCTGTAAATTCAAGGCCAGGCTGGCTTAAGTAGTGAGCTCCAGGACAGCCAGGGCTATGTAGAAAGATCCTATCTCAAAAAAATAAAAATGAAAAACCAAAACATTCCCCAAAGCCAACCACATTTGAGGCCATGGAAGAAGCCATTGTCATAAATTTGAAAGGATACAAGTCATACTAAGTATGTTCTCAGACTGGAGTGGAAATAAATTGGAACCACAAATTTAAAGCCAATTTGTGTCAAACTAAAATTTTACAAAAGGGTGTATGGGAGAATGACCTAGAGGTCTCACTCAGTGGTAGAACACCTGCCTAGCACACCATGGCTCTGGGGTCAAGTCTCAGCACAGCAGAACTCTGGCTGACCTGTCTGCAGGAATTAAAAGGCAGATTCTAAAATTCATATGGGAATTCAAGGGACCCAGAATGGCTGACATAATCTACAAAAAGAACAAACTTTGAGAATTGCATTTACAGATCTCAACACTGACTTCAAGCAAAGTGTCTGCAAAACACAAAACACAACTTCACCTTCAAAGGAAATAAGAAATGGTTTATTCTGAGTGACTCGGGGGAACAAGGACTCTGAATGATGTGTTCCATTGTGGAAGCGGAGACAGATGTGATAACTTAAGGCATTTACTAAACACAGTGGTGCATCAGATAGGCAGGTTACAATCAAAGAAACAAGTCTACAGGTTTCTATTTGAGGGCTCATGGAAGCTAATGGTCTCCTAAGTTAAAACATCCCCAAAGCTTTAATCTGATAGCTGCAAGGGTAGGTGACAGAGATATAGAGGTGGGTGATGAATAGCTATAAGTGACTAAGAACAGTTGGAGAGAATCTTAGTTTTCAATCTGTAAAACCTGCAACATTTCAACTCTCCATAGTGATGAAATGTCAATCAACCTTTAGCATGGGCGTGGCCTTTTCAGGGACCTCCCATTCAAACCACAGCACTTCAGACTGTATTGTACTATCACAAAGGTGAATATATTGATCAACTGAAAGTCCAGAAAAAGCCCTCCCATTTAAAAAGGAACTAATTTCCAACAGAGCTACAAAAGTAATTACTGGGAAGAAAAAAAGCTGTTCCACAAAGGGTGCTGAGAACTTAGTACTCACAAAATAACCCGGTTATTCTGAATCTGCTCTGTGCTATTCTGATGGACATGGAACACAGATCTAAATGCAGAAGTTAAAACTAACTTTCTTACAAGAATATACAAAGGTTCGGCGTGGGAGAGGATTTCTGCAATCATGAATCTGATAAGGAACTTCTATAAGAATGTGTAAAGAGGGGGGCTGGAGAGATGGATCAGTGGAAAGAGTTCACACAGTTCTAACCTGTCAGACCACCTCACAAGATGACAATGATGGGCCAGTGTTGACCGGACCACACTTCTGACACGGACTGCTTAGATATTCTTGGCTCTCTATTTCACCTTTACTCTCACTTCAGGACTCCCAAGTCGGAGGGGTTCACCTGGGTCCCTTTGTCCCTCTTCCAACGTGGCTGCATTAAATAAATATTTTTCTGCTTTCTACTTTTAACTTGGATCTATCAGTTTGCTTATTAAGGATGGGTGACCAGACAGGACTTAAGGCACAGGGTGTAATTCATAAACTCCATAACACGGTATTACGGAGCACACGTCTACGCATCTATGCGCAAGCGCAGCCGGAGGGGCGGGACTGTCCTCTGCTCGGCCCCGCCCCCGGCCCCGCCTCGGCAGCAGGCTTCCACCGCCCAGCCAGCCCGCCGTCCGGAAGGGCCACGCCTTAGCCGCCCGCACGCCAGCTACGGCGCCGCCTCCCTCGGCTCGCGCCCTGCCCGGAGCTTACCGCGTCCCCTGCAACCGGCAGCTCCTCGATCCTCCGTCGTCTCCATCGGCCTGGCGCCAAGCTGTCCATGCGGCTTTGCGTGCCGCCTCTCAGGCCACCCGGAGGCGGGACCACCCTACCACGTGCCTGGAGGAGCCAATGAGGAGGCGTGGGGCGTAGCCTGCGGGACCGCGACTGTGCCCCACCGAGGGCTGCAGGCAGGAGTAGCCGAAACTCGAGCCTCCTACGGCCCGAGGTGCAGGGCTTCGTTCACCCGCCACAGGTGGATGCCTAGCAAGCTGTAACTAGTTTGTCGCTTCTCGGCTCACAAAGTCAGTCCCAAAGGTCGTTTGTTTAGTATTTGCCAGGCTTCTGCAACCCTTGGTCCGAGGGAGGCGCGCCCTCCTCTTTTCCCTTATGATTGGTTACTGAGTTCTGATTGATGGAGCCGCAGACCAATAGGCATGGCTGAGGCTGCGCTAGCCCGGGAGTTGCGGTCTGACCGCTAATAGCTTTGCTTGGTGGTGCGAGAAAAACGCAAATTCTATCTCCGCCTTGTGGGCAGCGCCCTGCTGTTTTTTGCTAGCTGGTCGTGAGCAGGACCCCGGGAGCACCACCGGGGGCAGGGACGGCCACAGATATCGGGAGTGGGGTGCGGCTCCAGGCCCCGGCTATGCGGAAGGCTGCACACCGACTTCTTGGAGACTAGGCCAGGGTTCCTGCGGTAGCTTGTCCAGCCTCTTCCTCCCTCCAGGCCCCCCGCAAAGCTCTGAACTCTTCTGTACTAAAGCTCCCAGATCCCTATGCCTTTTTTGACGAATTAAAATAGGGCCAGTCCTTTGGCAGTGATTGGCTAGCAGTGAGCATGTGAGCTGGTTTGAACCAGTGAGAAGTAGAGAAGGTGGCTTGAAGCAGAGTTCTAGGAAGTAGACCTTGGGGTGTCTTTTTCCAGTTCCCGTTCAACGTTAACTTCCTGGAGCGGTGACAGCCTTCACATCACCAACAGGAGTGCTGGTGGCAACGCTCCTGCAAAGTGGGTTTTAACAACACGTTCTTCTGAGCCACGTGACCCCTGGCCACACTCCACACTTCTCTATTGAGGCACTTTGAGTTTACCACAGGAAACCATTATGAGTGCATGAAGCTGTCCTTAGGTTGCTGCTGCAGAATCTCCAGGTGGCTCTCTTACTTCAGTTTCCTGTAAGAGATAACATTGGCGACTGATAGGGGACTGGGAGATATTTACCTATTTTAACGAATTTTGCAGGCTAGGTGCGGTGGCATATACCTTTAATCCCAGCACTAGGGAGGCAGAGGCAGGTGAATGAATCTCTGTGAGTTTGAGGCCAGCCTGGTCTACTTAAAAAGTTCCAGGACAGCCAGGGCTGCATAGAGAGACCCCACCTCAAAGAAAAAAAATAAAAATATTTTAAGCCAAGTACTCACTAGATGGAATGTCACTCCTCAGTGTTCCTGGGCTGACACTGACACTGGCTATCCACAATCTTGTGTCACACCCTCTTCCCACCAGGTGTGTTTCTGGAATTCAGAATCTTTTGAATTTTTTAAAGAGGCTGGGCAGTGTGTCTCTGGTGTTGGAGTTCTTGCCCAGTGTATTAACCAGCGTTCTCTAGAGGAACAGAATAATTAGAAGGGATGTTTTAAAAAGGAAGGAAGGTGGGTGGAGAAAGGAGGATCAGCAGTTCAAAGGTCATCATCACAGTGAGTTGGAGGCTAGTCTGGGCTACTAGAAACTGTCTCAAAAACACCTTTAACCCCAGCATTTGGGATGCAGAGACAGGCAGGTCTCTGTGAGTTCCAGGACAGCTTGTTCTGCATAGGGAGTTCCAGCCAGCCTGTATTACATAGAAAAAAAACCACTGTTTCAAAAACCAAAACAAAAAGCATGGGCTGGGGAGATGACTTATTGGTTAAGATCGTCTATTGCTCTTGCAGAGTGAATGAGTTCAGTTCTCAGCTCCCATGTCAGCTGACTCACACTGCCTGTAACTCCAGCTCCTGGGGATCCAACATCTCAGGCCAGCACTCACACACCCCCTCTAAAAATGAAGAGTTAAGAACAATAAAAATAAACGCTTGTATAAAAAAAGACGAAAGCAGCAACAATGAGAGTATACCAAGTTGTTCAAGATCCCTTTCTCTTTTTTTAACTTATTTTTCTATTTATTCTGTGTCTTTCACATCATGCCTCCCAATCCCACCCATCTTCCTCTCTACCCCCCCAAAAAGAAAGTAAAATTTAAGAGAAAAACAGAGGAAAAAAAAGAAAAAGGGAAAAATCTCATCATGGAAGCTGCAGTGTGACACAGTGAGCCAGTCACGCAGTAAACCCCTTTATCCATATATTTTTACATGCAGGTGTTGATTGAAAAGAATCATTGGTGTCCTTCGAGGCCCCTGGTCTCTGCTGCACCATTGACGATGGACCCCCACTGGGACTCTTCCTGGACATCCGGTTGCTGCCTGTGTTGTGGAGATCCCGCAGCCTGGGTCTACAGGACTAACCCCATCCCTACCCCACTAACTCCCTACTCCCATGCTCCTGCAGGTCACAGATGGGGTGAATGTTGGAGTGGGCCAACACATAACCCTGGTTCTGGGCCTGGGTACTTGCAGGGTTGGTCAGCTTGCCAGCTCTCCCCTGTCTTGGCCACCAAGGTGAGCTCTCCTGCATTGCCCTGGCTAATTCAGCCTTTGCAGCAATGAGCAAGGGGCGGGGCCAGTTCTCGACTTTCACATCCTCAGGGTTGGTTTTCCCACACCTGCACCTTCAGGACCAGCTCTACTGTGCTGTCCAGGCAGGGTGTAGTGGCCACTCTCCCGAATGCTGCAGCTAATGAGGGGCAAGGACAGCTCTCCTACTCTTATGACTTCAGGGTTGGCTCTCCCATCTGCCTCAGGCATTGATGGGGGAGGGGCATCTCTCCCCAGCCTGTGTTGCCTCAAGACTCAAGATCCCTTTCTTTTATAGGAGTGTTAATGACATCTTGTCAGCTCAGTGCAATTTGGCTCTCTGCTGATCCTTCAGAGGGTCAGGTCTTACAGATAATTCACGTAAGTGTCTGGAATCCTGGACCTTTTAGGAGCAGCTCCATTTTGAGCCTGCTCTCTTTTCTTTTAAAGATGCTCAAGACAACTCCAGAACCATTTCCCCACATCCTTAGCCCATGAGCTAGGTACAACAGTGGGTATATGTAGAAAGGTTGGAGATGGACCTCAGTGGTAGACCTGGTTTGATCCCCAGTGCTGTAAAAATGAGAAGAGACTTGAGCTCAGATGATATTTACCAAACACTGGTCCTTTCAGAACTGACTGCAAGATGTGTACTAGACCTCGTCTATTATTTAAACTCTATCTTAAACTTTTGTCGTTGATGTTATTTGAGACAGGGTCTCACGCTATAGCCCTAGGTGGCCTGGAACTCTCTGTGTCGACTAGGCTGGCCTCAAAATCACAGAGATCCTTCAACCTCCACCTCCTAATGCTGGGGTTACCTTCAAACTTGGTTTATCTTAGCCACTTTGAGGTGCTCAGTGGCAAAACACATTCACAGTGTGGGGCAAGCATAACCCCTGCCTGTTATTTATTAAGCGTCACAATGTTATTCATTAAGCAGCACTGTTTACCGTTCGAGAAAAGCCACGAGGTACAACAAAATCCAGTATAAGAATTTTTTAAGGGAAGGGAACAGAAGGGGTGTGCTGAGGCCTATGGGGGAATGACCGTGTAGGAAGGGGGAGGAGGAATAAGTGGAACCTGCTTTTATAGGCACCCCACCTCCCCGCCGCACATGCGCATATGGGCTTATGTAGCTACGCCATACATGCGCATAGATTACGTGATCACACTGTGCACAAATTACATGATCACACAGCGCACAAATTAGTAGGACTTAAGGCCCTGGGATAACTAAACATCTTGCCAGCGCACCACAGTCATGTAGCTGGGGGAGTGGCTAGGAATTCTAACACTGCCCATCTCCAAAATAACTCATCTCCCCCAGCTGAAAATGGCCCCATAAAAACTGACTCCCATTGCCACCCACCTTTCTACTGTCTTTGTAAGTTTGTGCTTGTTTGCTTGGTTTGGAACCGGGCCTCACTATGTAGTCCTGGCTGGACTCAAACTCAGAGTGATCCTCTTGCCTCTACCTCGTTGAGTGTAATGACATTTGTGCACCACCATGCCAGGCTGTCTGTAAATCTGACCAGCCTTGGTACCTGACATAATTGGAGTCAGAGAATCTGGATCTGTGTAGCGGCTCTGCTGAGTACGAATGCTTTCAAGTTCATCAGCGCTGTAGCATGTGTCGATGTTTCCTCCTTCCTGAGGCAGAACCACATTCATTCTATGGGTCAGTTATACGATGTGTATGCGTTCATCCATCACTGGGTGCCTGGCTTGCTTCCATGTTTTTCCATTTTGTGGGAAAATGCCGCTAGAAAACACGGGTGCCCCCTGCTTCAGTTACCTGATGTATATTTCTGGAAGAAGAATTGCTGGCTAGTGGGTAACTGGTCTTTCTTTCTTTTTGAAACACAACTGTTGGTTGTGGCTGCAAATGTTTCCCATTCCCGCCAACAAAGCACAAGAGTTTCCATTTCTTCGTTTGTCATCTGACACTTGGTACTCTTGCCAGCAGCCACCCTGGTGGGTGAAATGCTATGTCAAAATGCTTTGATTTCTGTTCCCTAATAACTAATGAAGCTGATCATCTCAGGTGCTTATTGGCCGTCTGTTTATCTTCTTTGGAAAATTATCTATCCACGGTCTTTGTTTTTCATTTAAATTTTTATATTTGGACGTTTACATATTTACTTATTTATTATTATACGTGTATGATGTGCGTATGAGTTCAGGTGAATAAGTCTCTCCACAAATGTGTGGAGGTCAGAGGATTACTTTCAGGAGTCAGTTCTCTGCATTGCCCATGGGTTCTGGAGATCCACTTCGGGTCTCCAGACTCAGACAGCAACTCCTTTCACCCACTGAGCCATCTTGCCAGTGTGTGTGTGTGTTTGTGTGTGTGTGTGTGTGTGTGTGTGTGTGAAAACTTGGATGCAGCTCTCTTGCAAAGTCGTTACTTCCATTCCTCAACCCCAAACTCCAATGGCTTTTTTTTTAGAAAAAGAGCTGCCGCCTCACCCTTCCTACTGAGAGGTGAAAGATCACATGTTCATTGTCTACTAGCATGGAGTCTGGCTTGCAGAGGGCATTTAATAATGTTCTTGTCCTCTTATTTCAGCTCTTCTTTGGGGGTTTAGTATAAAGTTCTTTTACCGTTGGAGCTCACAATTTCTTGAGATATGATGATGACATCATCTTTTCTGAAGATTCCTCCCTTCTCCACATGGCACCTGGTCCCCTCTCTCAGTTTTTAGGTTTTAACTGATTGTCCCTTCCTCAGAGGAGCTATCTATGTCTGCTGCCTGACCTACAGCAGCCACCCTGGTCCCCTGAGTGGCCTCAGCTCTCTGATACCGGTCACTGTGCAGTGGTTTTCTTATTTGCTGATTGAGGGTCCTGTGTCTTAAATCCCACTCCCACCTCACAAACTGATTGTTTCCCATTGGCCAGGGCCAGGTATACAGTAGGCACTCAGGAATGAACTCTCCCAAATGCATGCTATGTTACTTACTCATTTTGGCATCTTTGACTTCACTATATTCACACATGACACTTCGGGACTATTCTCCTGTTTAGATCTAAACAAACAACAACAAACAAACAAAACAAAACCAGGCATGGTGGCCACACCTGTAATTCCAGCAGTAGGAAGTGAAGGCCGGTGGATAGCAATCCAAGGTTATTCTCTGCTACTTAGTGAGTCTTAGACCAGCCTGCTGGGATACAGGAAACTGTCTCTAAAAGAAAGGACGAAGAGGTGGGAAGGGGAGAAGGAAGGAGCCGAGGCACAGTGATGCCCGGGCCTGTAAAAGGATCAAGTAACACATCTGATTGTAAACTATACCCTTTCCTACTTTCTGCTGTTCTGTGGGCTTCGGGTCCGATGTGAAGCCTCTTTACTGAGCTGCAGATCTTTCTGAAAACAAGTGGATTGGAGGAAACTTAAAACAGCTCCATTTCTCTCTCAGAGCAGGTTGTCAAGGCAAAAACCTGGGGGCAGGAACTATGGAGGAACGCTGCTTACTGGCTTGCTCCCTGTGGCTTCTTCAACCTGCTTTGTTATACAACTCAGGACCACCGGCTCAGTGGTAGCACTGCTCACAGTGGGCTGTGTCCTCCCACATCAATCCTTAATCAAGAAAATGCCCTCCCACACTTGCCTACAGACCAATCTGACAGAGATGATTCCTCAGCTGAGAGTCCCCCTTCCCAGATGACTCGAGCTTATGTCAAGTTGACAAAAAACCCAACCAACACAGCTTTTAAGCTAGTTTCACTTCTGGCAAGACTCCATACAAGGTTGCTTAACTGCACTCCTCATGACCAGGAACACTTCATTACAGCAAATCTCAGAATCACAAACAGTCCCGGGTGTTTCCGCGCTCCTGAAGACTTCTGTGAGTCAGCTAATCACCTAAAACATTTTCTGACATTGGAAATATGCTTGGCAAGGTGACCCCAAAGAGTTCAGATTTAACATCTGAGAAACTCTATGACCTATGCAGACTGGAGATGTATAGGAGTGTAGAAGGTGTGTTGGGTGTGTGTCATCTGTCCCATGGCATCACAGTAGACACCCCCTACACACAGGAGGTAAGCCTTCCACAGCCTGCCACCTCGAATTTTCTTCACAGATGCTGTCAAGAAATAAGAATATCTGTCACAAATGTGCCTTCCAAAATCAATAGCTTCATATTTGAGTGGACTGCATTAATTATATCTCCTTTTAACCTAGTCTTGGCTTTCATCAGTGGGTGACATTTGTCAAATACCATATGCCCATGTGCTTTCTGGGTTGTACTTGGTTTTCAGGAATAGATGGGAACTTTAGCACAAGGTTTTATATTTTGTCCTAAATTTTTTCACTTGCAAGGATCCGAAGTCACATTAGTTATGTTGGATAATGCATTTTGGGCATGCATTTTCATATAAATTATGGGGTGTTTTTGCCTTTCGGCTCTCTCAGCATAGGCAAGGAAAAGCTCTAGCATGTGGAAATATGACTGATGCTGTGTTCACATGTGGGTTGGAAATAATAAGGATTATAAATGACTCACTAGGTATAGAAAATAAGGGGAGAAGACTTATGGAGGAGGAGTAAAGAGCTTGCTCTCTTTATGCACAGCTGAGAGAAGGCACCAGGAAAGATATATCGCTATTCACCTGCCTTTTATTTCTAAGGGAGTTTTTATTAACCCCTTTTTATCAATCAAAATAAATTGATTGCCAGAGAATGCAATATTTCCTGACTATTTGAAATTATAAAGCAAAATCAAAGACATGCAAAGCCACATTCCACATCTCAGATAACTAAGAGATGAACTTTTCCTGAAGAGATTGCTAAATAATGTTAAAGATTGCAAGCATCTTTTAAAACAGAACATTTCATTTAAGGATAAGGCTGGGACTCAAGATTCTCTGAGACTCCCACCTCTCCCAGCTGTGCTGGTGACCAGGCATGTCAGACGTTGTTAGTTAATATTTATATCCCATCGTAAAAGGACATATTTCTGTAGGATAAATACAGTTATACCCAATAATAACAGCTCTGGATAAGGAATGGTAATATAATAACCCAATTCTTGAGGAGAGAAAACTGGGTGACGAGGGATACATCTGTGACTCACTACCCCAAGAGGGGGTCTGGTCATTTGTAGTGCCACTCCGGTGCAGTGATTTACAGTGTCGAGAAATCAGAAAATAAAGATTTCCATCAAATTGGAAAGATTCCTTTCGGTCTCCACGAGTCTAGGAAGATGGTCAGAGAATTTGGGACAAAGAAATAAAACTGGGGGACTGGACAGATGGCTCAGTTCCCAGCACCCAGGTCAAATGGCTTATAACTGCCTATGATTCCAGCTCCAGGGGAATCTGATGCCTCTGGCCTTTGAGGGCACTGCACTCATGTGCACACACCCCCACCCATACACATAATTAAAAAAAAAAAACTGGGCTAGAGAGTTGGCTCAGTGGTTAAGAGCACAGGCTGCTCTTCCAGAGGATCCAGTTTTGATTCCCAGCATCCACATGGAGGCTCACAATTGTCTATAATTCCAGTCCCAGAAAATCTGACTCTGACTTCTGAGAGCACCAGGCAGGTGTATGGTGCACAGGCAATACATGCAAGAAAAATACTCATACACACAATAAAACTTAAAAACACACACACAAAAAACCCAGTTACTATTCAAAATTAAATGACACAAACATATAGGGTTAGGGGCATAGCATTTGCCTTTGTGTGCCCAAGGTCCTGCTTTCTTTCTTTTTTTTTTTTTTTTTGGTTTTTCAAGACAGGGTTTCTCTTCTCTGTGTAGCTTTGCACCTTTCCTGGAATTCACTTGGTAGTCCAGGCTGGCCTCGAACTCACAGAGATCCGCCTGGCTCTGCCTCCCGAGTGCTGGGATTAAAGACGTGTGCCACTACCGCCCGGCAAGGTCCGGCTTTCAATCCCCAGCATTATATTAAAAAATAAAACAAAACGAAGTTGGCTTAGAGGATGGGGCCAGATGCGGCTCTGGTGTGGAAGAGAGGAGCTGAGTAGCAGGCTCCTGAAGCCCCTCAAGGCTGTAGGCAGCTCGGGGCCTCTTGCTATCCACTCCTAGGGTAACTGCTGCTTGCTCAAAGCCAGACTTCTGATGGACTTGATGACCAGAGGAACAGTCACTGTCCTGGCTCTATACAGTTGACTAGACCCAGCAGAGGGCTGGGCACTGCTCTTTCCCTCAGCTTCATGAAGGAAAAGACCACCCATCTGGGGGACCTACCCATGCGTCTCTAAGCTTAGAAAGGTAACTATTGGCAATAGTGAAAGCGAAATGTTTGATTGAAACATTTCTTGGGCTAAACAAAAACCTATTCCCAAGCAAGTGATGGGTACTGTCTCCCACTCAGGTGCACCTCAGAGCCATCTCTGAGTGTATAACTGTCAGGAAATAAGCAACTTAGTCTTGAGACTGGGAGACTATTACATATCAATTCATGTATTTAGACATACTCCGGAGCTAATAGAGACAGCACAGTCTTAAAATTATCATCTCCTTCCTTCCTCTCTTGCTGGGCTTTGTGGGGTTCCCTCATTTGTTATAGCCTAAGCTGGCTTCAAACTCATTATATAATGGAGGTTGGCCTTGAACTCCTGATCCTCTTGCCTCTTCCTTTTGAGTGGGATTATAAGGTTTAATGAGCCTTTTCTGCTCATTAAAAAGGAAAATGATTTGTGTTTTTATGTGTCTGGGTAGAGGCCGTTGTAAGCAGTGGTATTAGAGCTAGGAGCAGCAGGAGTTCCTTGCCACTCTTTTCAGCCCTTAGCCTGTTTGCTTTTTTTTTTTTTTTTTTTCTGAGAAAAGACCTCATGTTACCTGCCCTGGCCTCAGTCTGCTCGCACCTCTACCTGATAGCTGGGATCACAGGCCTGGGCTATCTTGCCTGGTGCTTGTTTTTTTTTGTGTGTTCTTGAAGAAGGAGCTTAGTCAGTAGTGGTTTCCAGAACAAAACCACAGAAAACATCCTGGCTGTTTAAATCCAGAGTGGGGCTCCAGTCTGGAGAACTTCCCATGGCTATGCTTTGGGGGTGAAGCAGGTCCAAACATCTTCCAGGTCATCTGATGGGATGCTTGCCTAAGTCATCTGAAGGCACCGCCTCCCTGAGCTTCCACACTTCCTCCAGTCAATGCTGCCGTTTCAGAGGCCATGGAGTTGCATGAAGAGGGTTAAGGACCACACATTCCTGCCCACTTTGCCCACCAGACTCCTCGGGAGCTCAGGATGAGTAGGAGTTCAGATGACAATGATTAAAAGTAGCAAATGATTGGGGATTTAGCTCAGTGGTAGAGCGCTTGCATAGCAAGCACAAGGCCCTGGGTTCGGTCCTCAGCTCCGGAAAATTAAAAAAAAAAAAAAAAGTAGCAAATGATCAGCATTCCTTGAGCCTGGTGGCACAAGCCTGAAATGCTATATACCCAGGAGGCAGAGGCAGGAGGATTGAGTGTTCAGTGCCATCTTGGGCAACTTGGAAGTAAGGCCTATCTCACAGGGTAAGAAGGCTGGATTTGTAGCTCAGTGATGGAGTGTTTGCCTAGGATGCTGAAGCCCTGGATTCTTGTCCTAGGATTGAAAGAAGAAGCCTTTGTCTCTCTTCTTGTACCCAAGAGAAACATCTCTTGTGTATTAAGGAGGAAGCCCTTGTGGGTGTAGTGGATGTTGGAGGAATATGGCAACGATGACTGAGATCATGGACTTAATTCAACTCAGTGGATCTGATTTCCAGGCTAGGACAGCATCTGCTACATAGAGAATCGTGTAGTGTGTGTGTGTGTGTGTGTGTGTGTGTGTGTGTGTGTGTGTGTGTGTGTTCCTCATAAATATCTATCCTGAATCTTTCTGCTAATAGGAGGAGGCAAGTGTGCCTGGTCTTCTCTGGCTACTCCACAGATCTTCTCTGGGAGATGGCATCTCTGTGCCCACACAGCAAGTGAGAGCTCTGGACAGAGAGCCAGCGTGGTAAGGTAGGACGCTATGTCTGGAAGGTTCTGACAGGGATGGGAACTCTTTGAGCCACCTAGCCTGAGTTTGGCTGGCTAGAGATTCTTAGCCTTGTAAAGAATTACTCCACAGGCTGCGTTAGTTTGCGTTTTGCTGTTGTGATAAATACCCGAGTGAAAGAAATCCAAAGAGGAAAGATTGCTTTGGGCTCATGGTTTCAGAGACTGACGTCTGTGGTCCAATGGGACCATGGCTGTGAGGCCTGTGATCACTGTGAGTCGGCCTTTGGTGAGGCAGTGCATCATGGTGGGGGTGGGGTCTTGACAGAGCCTAGCAGTTCACCTTGTAGCAGCCAGGAAGCAGAAAGAGAGAAGGGCAAAAAGGACCAGGAATAAGGTACATCTTTCCAGGGCATGTCCCCTACTAGGCTCCACCTCTGAATAATGCATCATATTTAGAATCCATGAAGGAGTTATTCCAACCAATTCCCAAAGCCCATGAACAGGCAACCAAGAAAGTGTCCAACAATGGAGGTTTTGGGAAACTCCTGACTCAAGCCATTCCATAAGCTAGTGCCTGTGATGCAGGCAGGTTCACCCATGTCCTTAGTTTTGTAGATATGAAACAAAAATTACAGCTAGCACACACCTTTAATTCCAGAATTTGGGAGACAGCGGCAGGCAGATCTCCATGAATTTGAAGCCTGCCCAGTCTACATAGTGAGTTCCAAGACAGTCAGGGCTATGTAGTGAGAGATTCTATCTAAAAAAAAAAAAAGAAAGAAACGAGACTTACAAAGAAGAATAGAACACAGTCTCAAAGGACTCGGAGCATACATTGCACACTGTTTATATGTAAAACATTTTGACTCAGAAAAGACAGGATGCACAACCACATATAAACACTTGTTAGGTAACTTTGCATGCTCAGGCTAATGCAGTGTCCTGAACCACGTGTCTGGGGTGGTCCCTTGGGCATGGACTCCTGGAAGGTAGTTATGTGTGTGGAAATGTGTGTGTCAGTGATTGTGCAAATAGTTCTTCCTTCTCCCACCCACCCCTCCCATCCCTGTGCGGGCAATGCTTTCGAATGCACAGTCTAGACCTGGTGACATGGGTAAGCTCTATATAGCTGGTTGGAATGAGAAGGGCCAGTGAAGGCATTAAAACTTCATAGGTCAAGAAACAGCAGGACATACAGCAAGCACCAACAGAGCCCTGGAGCGGTTTGTGTTTAGTCTTCCCAGACTCTCTAAGTGGACTTAGAGAATCCATTCAACGAAGGCACTCCAGTCTGAAGAGAAGAAGGCTGATGTCACCGGCAGCGTGGAACTGGCTCTACCCCACTCAGCTCTTCCTGGGCCTAGGTAGAGAGAGAAGGTGGGGATTCAGGCTGGGGATGGAAGAACTATACACCCATTAAAAACAAGTTTAAAATGGTTTTAACTGGAGAATTTGTGGAAAGTGCAGCAGCCGAGTTAAGATTGCTGAGCTGCATTCTCACTGATGGATTCTTTCGGAGCTGGCCTTTTGGGATCTGATCATTCAGTCCTCACCATAACCGCCCTGATGTTCAACCCACGCTCCTGCTGGAGGATACGCCTGCTCATCCAGCCCGTCTTACCTTCTTAGGGGAAACCAGATTATGTGGAGCCGTCAGAGAGCACCCGCTCCTGAAAAGAAATGGAACACATTTTATTGGCACAGCCAAGATGAAGTATGTCTTGAAATCTGTTTTACAAATAAACTCGCACATAAATTGTCCATTCGCTGCTCAGAAGCCTTTTTTTTTTTTTTTTTTTTTTGTTTGCGTTTGAAGAGCTGTCAGAGGTCCCTAATAAACACTGAGTCTTATTTAGTTTACTGGATATGTAATTCTTCTTTTCTTTGGAAATAATTATTTTTCAAGCAAGTGCAGCAGAAATATAACCAATAAACATCTAGCTATGACAGCATAAACAACCTTTATAGCAAGCCTATACACCGAGCGCTCCAATAAAAGCACCTCCGGTAAGAAGGGAGTGAGGAAATTGGCTGTCTTGTCCCTAGATGGAGCTCCTCCTCCTGAGGGTCCAGAGGACGGCTCATAGCTACTTCCACTTCTGTGCTAGGAGAAATGGCTGTCAGAGTGGCAGGCAAACAGTCCGACGGCCACGGTGGCCACAGGTTAAGGAGGAGTCTGGCCTCATGGTGTCCAATGTACCTACATGGTTTGGTGAAACCTGCCTCCCAAGGTCCACTGTGGGGTAAAATTCCCTACAGGACTCTCTGGAGGGGACATGGGAGGACTTCAGCCCGAGGGCACCCCCATTATCAGTTCAGGCAAGCTGTCACACGAGGTATGGCTGTACTTGTGCATGAACAAGGATGGCCTCTTTAGGAGACTCCCACCTCAGGATTCTGCTCAGGCCTGGGTCAACCTGGTCCTCACCTTTCCAGGACCCTGCAAGAGGGAGGCTTGTTCAGGCCCTTCCCAGCTAAGAGCCCAGGCTGCTCTCACTGTGCCCAAACTGTGGGGGCAGCATGGGGGGTGAAGGGGTGGGGCGAAGTCCTGCTGGGCCAAGTGAGCTCCAGGCTCCTCCTGAGGAGCTGTGAGCTGCCAGTCCTCAGCAGACTTGCAGGGCTCATTGGGGCTCATTTATGCTTTTATGGTAGCTCAGAAGATGTTATCGCAGCTTGAGAACTGAAATTAAAATATGTATCCTTCAGGTGCAAATCCTGTACTAACAGCTTTACCGCTGCTCTGCGGGGGGCTCCATTAATCTCTCACCAGTGAAATTCCTAAGGAAATTAATTCCCTCCAGTTGGGGTTATTCTCAACTGGTCTTTGGGGGCAGAGTAATTGGAATTTAAGAGTCTCTCTTAAAAGAAGGGAACCCTGGCCATTTTGCTTGAGTGGCAGCCCTGTTCAGCACCATGCTTTCTCCTCTCCCAACTCCCTCCAACATCTCTTTATGTTTCTCCCTTCTCTAAGTAGGGTTTCCGGATTTCTACCCATGGGAGGGAACTGGACTTTAGGCTTCATTTCGGCTGACTGGGTGTGGTCCTCTGCAGAATAGCACTGTGCCTGCTGAGTAAGATTTGGCCATAGGAATGCATGACACATCATTAAAAACCTTGTAAAAACATTACCCTGGCTGTTTAGGAGGAGTAAATATCAGCTGTCATTGTCCAGCCCAGGAAAATATGTCCTCCACCCTCACAAGTTTGCAACACCGTTAAGGGCTGGGAGCTAGCTCAGTCGGCAAGGTGTTTGCTGCTTGCCTTGTAAACCCGAGGACTTATGCTTCATCCTCAGAACCCACTGGAAAAAAGCTGACTGTGGTCGCGGGTTTGTAATCCCAATGCTGGGGATTGGGAAGGGGAGACAGACATCTAGATCCCTGGGGTCTGTTGACCGGCCAGTCTAACCTACTTGGAGAGTTTCAGGTCATTGAGACTTTGTCTCAAAAAACAAGGTGGACAGCTCCTGAAAGACAACATACACGATTGTCCCCTGGCCTCTACATGAATGAATGTGCACACACATGCACATATGCCATAGATGACTTGCAGTCATGAGATGGAGTTTCTTGGCTGCCTCCTCATTGACGTTTTCTCCTTCCTAGGCAAGGACTTCAGCTCCCTGGCCGGAATCCTGTTCCTATGCTCCAGAAGTACCTCACGGTGACCCAGGGGCAGCTTCACTGTCTCATTTGCAGAAGGTTTAGAAGCAGCTGCTGTGGTGGGAGGGCTGTTCCTGGTCAGGCAAACCCAACAGCACAGGATGGTATCTCATCAGAGGACATCGAAGGTCCAGGTGTCACTGGCTCTCAGGTGGGAATCCCAGCTCCTAAGAAGGCATCAGACACCAGTGAGTGATGTTTATACGTGACATCAGCAGAAGTCAGTGCCCAGAATGAGCCTACAAGGGACATGGGTCCAAATCAGCCCCAATCTCCTGCTTTCCCTTTTTACTTAGATTTGGAGCACCCACCTGCATAGAGGAAAGCCGAGTGTCTCAGTTAGAGTTACTTTTGCGGTGATCAAACACCACAACCAAAGCAACTTAGGGGAGAAAGGGTTTATTTCCCTCACAGTTTGACATCACTGTTCATCCCTGAAGGAAGTCAGTGAAAGGAAAATGGCGCTGGTGGCTGGCGCTGGTTACCCCGTGGAAAGGTCACAATCACAACAGAACCCAGTGGTACCTTTTTAGAGCTTTATTAGGAGGGAAAGGGGGGACGGAGAGAGACAGGCCTGGAGGAAAGGAAACACAGAAAGAGAGGCACAGAGAGAGAGAGAGAGAGAGAGAGAGAGAGAGAGAGAGAGCGAGCAGGCTGACGCGCAGAGATCACAGTCATGTCCGCGTGATTATGTGACCTCATAACCATGGGGCATGGGGCATGCAGGACATATGACCGGAAATGACTAGGTGGAGATGACTAAGTGTCCTGCTGGGCATGCACGACCATGGGGCGTGGTTGGAATTCCTATCAATCAGGGCAGGATCTTAAACAGGGCAGGAACCCAGAGGCAGGAGCTGATGCAGAGGCCATAGAGGGATGCTGCTTACTGGCTTGCTCATCGTGGTTTGCTTAGCCTGCCTTCTTACAAAACCCAGGCCCCCCAGTTTGCACATTGGGCTGGGCCCTCCCCCATCAATCACTAATAAAATAAATAAAATAAAATTTTAAAAAAGGGCACTAAGAAAATGCCCTTCAGGCTTGCCTGCAGCTCCATCTTAAGGAGGCGTTTTCTTAACTGATGTTCCCTCCTCTCAAGTGATTTTAGCATGTGTCAAGTTGACACAAAACTAGCCAGCATGGGGCTGGAGATGGCTCAGTGGTTAAGACCACTGACTGCTCTTCCAGAGGACCCGGGTTCAATTCCTAGTACCCACATGGCAGCTAACAACTGTCTGTCACTCCAGGATTTGACACCCTCACACAGACAAACATACAGGCAAAAACAACAATGCACATAAAATAAAAATAAATAAAACTAGCCAGCACACTAAGTGTGGAGTGTTCCGAACAGGCCCAAACCATTGACTCTGGAAGTGGCCAGTGTTTCCCTAAGGTTGTCAGAAGGAACGAGCTGGACTTTCCAGAGCAGCAAGATGAGGAGAGTTTGCAACCGTTAAAAGGGAGATCCTGGCATTGTTCTAGTGGCTGTGGGTGGGCAGCTTCCTTAGCAGTAAATGGGATGGGAGCAGTGATGGTATACTCTCTATCAGCTGGATCCTGAGGGAGAAGCATGCACCCCATGTAACTGCTTTGGGAGGCAGAAAAGTTCTACCCTCCAGTATGGATCCATATACAGCTATAACTTGGGTTCGCTAGCTTCCCAAGATGCAGCTTGGCCCATTCCAAGCTCACTAGTCTTAGATGTTGAAGTCAGCATTTTCTAGTCATAAAGTCACCTGCTGCCCCCTAGGTTTATCAATATTATCTGTGGTAACTGCAGAAAGGGAAGCTGGAGAGTTCCCCGGGACATTTCCTGCTCTTTCTCCCAAAATGATGAGCCCGTCGGCAGCTGGTATATGCCACTTTCAGCAAATTCCATTTAGAGGGGAAAATCAGAATTTGTAAAACTGCTAGATGAGAAGCAGGTGACTCCTTAAAATAATATAACTCTATAACACATCTCCTCCCTGAATTATGATTTTACTAACTTCATGTGACAGAGGCAGTCTGAGCTCTTTGAAGACAGGCAGAAGCAGGCACAGTGGTACAGTGGCTCTCAGGCTTCCTAATGCTGTGACCCTGTAATACAGGTCCTCATGTTGTGGTGACCCCCAACTGTAAAATTATTTTATTGCTACTCCATAGCTGTAACTTTTCTATTGTTGTGAATCATAATATCTGAAACACAAAATATCTTATATTCCACCCCAAAGGGGTCATGGCCCACAGGCTGAGAACCATTGAATTAGATGCTAAAGGGCCTCCTGTTATCACCCCAGCTCTCATTCTTTGCTAGCATGCTCTCACACTTTGGGGGAACTTTTTGGAGACCCTTTTCTATGCCGTATTCAGATTTATATGCTTAAATTAGAAATCAGAGCTGGTATTTTATTTTATTTTATTTTCGAGACAGAGTTTCTCTGTGTAGCTTTGCACCTTTTCTGGAACTCACTCTGTAGCCCAGGCTGGCCTCAAACTCACAGAGATCTGCCTGCCTCTGCCTCCCGAGTGCTGGGATTAAAGGTGTGTGCTACTACTGCCCGCCCGGCCACAGGTATTTTATTTTGTATTCTTTTATTAAGACAGGGTTTCACACTGAAACCCAGGCTCTCTGGAACTTACTATGTGGTCCAAGCTGACCCCAAACCCTTGAGCCTCCTGCCTTAGCCTCCAGAGAGCTGGGATTTCCCACCTGCCCCACCATTTCCTGGAATCCCAGTACTTAGGAGGCGGAGGCAAGAGGATCAGGAGATCCCAGCACAGCGAAGCTTGGCTACACAGGAAACTGGAGGCCATTCTGGGCTACTTGAGAGCGTATTTCAGTAACAATAGTAATACATTTATTATCAACTAGGCAGGGTGTCACATACAAATAATCCCAACATTTGGGAGCCAGAAGCAAGAGGATCATGAGTTCAAGGTCAGCCTTGGCTACACAGTGAGCTCTAGGCCATCACAGGTTACATGAAAACTTGTTTCAAAATAAACCCAGGGCAGGGCGGGACAGATACAGAGATACTGTGTGTACGGTCTCCCAGTGGTAAAACTTTGTAACCATGTAATACAATACTCATATTTGATGTGGATGTCTGTGCATGACCGACTGTCTTTCTGAGGTTTCTGTAGATTTACTGGTACTTGAGACAGGGTTTCTTTGGGTAGCCCTGGCTGTCCTGGAACCTGCTTTGTAGATCAGCCTGGTTTTAAACTCACAGAAAACCACCTGTTTCTGCCTCCTGAGTGCTGGGATTAAAGGTGTGGGCTACCACCACCAGCTTATGGTTATGTCTTTCTAGTCTTAGGTTGGGGTTTCTACCACCCCGGCAAAGAAGCAAAACAGTTTGTCCCGTTGCATTTGGAATACTGAGATTTACATTTTTTAGTAGCTGCATTTCTCAGGGTGTGGCATGTATGCGACATGGCTCCTAGGGCTGTTTGTAACCACAGGAGCAGGGTCAATAGAGAACATGAATGAGCCACGGCAAGGAACCCTTCTGCATAATTTAAAATGGCCTGGCGAACAAAAGTAAAAAGATGTAAATTTAATTTCCAATACGTCCAAAATAAAATATTATTTCAAACACGTTACTCAGGCTGACCTGGAGTTCACTGTGCAGCTCAGGCTGGACTCAAACTTAAGGCTTCTTCCTGTCTTAGCATGGGAAAAGGTGTGGAGAAGATTCCAGAGAGTCACTGCCCAGGAAAGGGAGGACATTTTGTAAGGGCAGTCAGGGAAGGCTTCAAGTAAGAGGGGCATGGAGGCTGGGCCTGGTGGGAAGGTTGTAGGAGCTCTGAAAAGGAGCCTAATGATACTTAGAGGAAATGAGGCCATTCAGGCCTTGCTGTACCAAGGCTGCAAAGGGTAACAGGCGTCCCAGGGCTGTACTGAAGGGTTGATATTGGGATTCAGAGAACTCCAGAGGTGTCTGAGATTCCTCCAGGACTGAGGTACAAGGGCTGTCAGGGTTGTGCTTCAAAACTACTGCCTCCTATTCTTAAGACTTCCCAGTTCATCTTTATGCCGCTTCATGTGAGATTTCAGCTTGCAAATGTTCTAATCTGACTTCACTAGGATTTACAATACACACACGATCACACCCCTTGCTACTGTAGATTTATGAGCTCCAGGGAAGGTCCTGAGCTACAACAGTCAGGGACCAAGACATCCAGCTAGTTAGCACAGAAACACAAGGCAGGAGAGTTCCACTAGCGGGACTCAGCGCCATGGGTGGTGCCTCCCGGCCCGAGGGCGGGGCGTACAGTGCCGGAGGGCGTGACCTAGTGGACCAGGGGTGTGCCCTGGCCGCAGGGGGCGTGGCTTCCCCGTGCGCAGCCTCCTCGCGCGTCCGTCCCGCCCTATCGAGCCTCCGGCGCTCGACTGCTGGTGTCTGGCGGCGGCAGCATGGCGGCGGGGGCGGCTGAAGCTGCTGAGGCGGCCGCGGCAGTGGCGGAGGTCGGCTCGGCCCGGCAGTTTGAGGAGCTGCTGCGCCTCAAAGCCAAGTACGCTGGGCGGCGAGAGGGCCGGGGGACCGGTGGGTGGCGGGCCGGGGCCTCTGGATCCGGGGACGGCCCGCCAGTGCGGCACGTCCGGAGCTGAGCTCGCGGCCCAACGGCGGCCCTGGCCGGGCCTCGGCGGGACCCGCTCCGGGCATGCGAGGGCAGGGCAGCGCGGCGCGGCGGCCCCCGTGAACAATGGATCCGCTTCCCGGAGACCCGTGTGTGGCGCCTCCTGAAGGACAGGCCTAGCTGGGCGTCCGGGGCTTTCCTGAATCGCCAGCTGGCCTAGGGAGGGTCTGCTGCGGCCGGGGGCGCGTGCCGCTCGCCTTTGGGCAAGACTTCCAAAGGCCAGTCCCGGGATGCGTAGGAAACGAGGACCTCGGAGAAGACGTGCACGTGGCTCCCTCCCTGGCATGCTGCCCCAGCCTTGGGCTGCAGAATAGTGGGGAGTTCCAGGGATGACTGCCTGGGATCCCCCAACCTTTCCTCAGCCGCTTATCTGCCAGTCACCCGGGGGCAGGTTTCCTAACCTCACCCTCAGCTTCCTCCTGGGTGAATGGGCCGGTGTCCCCAGGGTTGTTGTGATGGTTCCATTAAGGTGCTGCAGTGGTTGGCGTACCGGAAGCTCTCTCCACTAATGTGGGGTTTTGTATCTTCATAGAGCAGAGTGGGCAGGTGGGAGGGTAACTGGCGGATTTCTGCTACTCCATGCAGCATGGGGCAGAATTAGAATAGCTCATCCAGAGACAGGCGGTGTCCACCTAGTGCTTAATATACAAGAAGCCCTTAGGTCAGGCTCTAGCACCGAAAACCTTCTAGTGCTTTTGAATTTCAGGTTTACTTGGTACTTTTTTTTTTTTTTTCAAAGAAAAGGAAAAAGAATGATATTTACTCGTTGGTAGAAGCTGGGTTCTGATTGATCCAACATTATCTACCATTCTTCAGGCGGAGGCCTTGTGGAGGACGCTGGCAATGGCCTCATGGAGTGATGAGGGCTTGTGTCGACATGCCCTTAAAAGTTTGAACTTACATCACATCATCTGAGAAGATTCTTTTATGTGTGTGTGTATCACGAGCTTACCTTGTTTTTACATTTCATGTTTTAAATAGGTCTTAGTGGGTAAAAGTTTATATGCCATTTGTTCTGCAAGTTCAAGGTCAGCTTGGTCTTCATAGTGAACTTTAGGTTAGCCAGAGGGACATAGGGAGACCCTGTTTTCAAAAAACCAGGAAACAAACATCCACTCCTCCCAAGGGGGGGAAAAAAAACCCAACAAGAACAGCAACAGAACCCAAACCCATTTACATGTATTCTTGACACTGATGTATGCCTGAGATGACTCAGGAGATACTGTTTCCTTCTGCAGTGACTGATCTGAATGGGCGGCATGGGAAGTGCTGTGTGATACCCTGGGAGGGAGCTTCTTTGTGCGGATATGGAAGGCATGAAGAATACTAAATAGCACTTGGGATGCAGTTATCTCCACATTATTGCTTCTCAGTTTTAAAATTTGATGTGGGTTGAAATCTATTTTTATTATTTTTTTCATTCTTTTATGCATATGGCTGTTTTGCCTGCACGTGTGTCTGTGTACCATATGCACGCAGTGCCTTCAGAGGCCAGAAGAGGGCATTGGATCCTTTGGGAGTGGAGTTACAGACTGTTGTGTGCCCCTGTGTGGGTGCTGGGAGTTCAACCCAGGTCTTCTGGAAGAGCAATTAGTGCTCTTAATCACTGAGTCAACTACTCCCAAACCCCTTTTCTTCCTCCCTCCCTCCCTCCCTCCCTCCCTCCCTCCCTCCCTCCCTCCCTCCCTCCCTCCCTCCCTTCCTTCCTTCCTTCCTTCCTTCCTTTCTTTTTTTTGAGACAGAGTTTCTCTGTGTAACCTTGGCTGTCCTGGAACTTACTCTGTAGACCGGGCTGGCCCCGAACTCACAGAGATCCACTTGCTTCTGCCTGGAGTTCTGATTAAAGGTGTGTGTCACCACCACCTGGCTCAGAAATTTGCTTTTTATATTAAAGTCATCTAATCTGATATATGTATTAAGTTACTGAAATCTTAGCTCCTGTCTATACAGTGGGGGTGGGAGGTGGGTACTGGTACCATTTGTTGAGTAATTTAGAGGTTTGGTCCATTCATAAACCACTTAGAGTTCAGAATGATAGTGCTTAGTAAGTGGTAGTATAATTTGCAGATGAATAACTGGAGTAGTGGAATATTATAGTAGAACAACACATGGTTAGTGAGTGCTAATTGTTTCACTGATGGAAAACTGAGACTCATTATGTCTGCTAAAATATTCAGATATACTGGGGTGCAGTGCAGCTCAGTGGTGGGGTGCATCTTAAAGGCCTTAGATTTGAACACCAGTGCAGGAGGTGAGAGAGTCATGTTAGTGAGATTTTCAACTTGATCTTTCCATAAATGTCCTCAAACAATGCATTGGGCATATTGGCCTATTATGAGGTAGGGAGTGGTTGCATACACTATACAAGAGGATGATATCTCTGTATCATATATATGTGCTTCTAATTGGCATTCCATGCTTAAATGGAAAATAAGAGCTAGGCATGAAGATAGAAGAATATCTCACATTAAACGCATGCAATGATGTTATCAAAACACATTTTTGTTTGATCTTTCCAGCATCCCAGGATGTGAGTTATTACTGTTTATAGTTGTGGGAGTTCAAAGAAATCAGTCATGTTAATGCCAGTGGAACAGAGCTCAACTCTGTGCACACTTTGTTC
Source organism: Peromyscus californicus insignis (assembly GCF_007827085.1). NCBI lineage: Eukaryota > Metazoa > Chordata > Mammalia > Rodentia > Cricetidae > Peromyscus > Peromyscus californicus. The sequence continues at coordinate 65,802,733 of NW_026294562.1, read as the reverse complement.
TTCCTTCTCCTCCTCCTCTTTTTGAAGCAGGGACTTGTGTAATGGAGGCCAGCCTGGAACTTAAGATGTGGCTGAGGATGACCTTGAACTCCTGATCTTCTGCATCCACTTTCTGAGTTTTTTTCACATTGGGCTCATACAAAGTCTAATCGCCTGTTTTATTTTTTATTTTGCTGGGATTAAGCCCTGGACCTCTACCACTCAGCTACATCTGTATCCACCTATTGCAATTTTAAGAAGCAATCCAATATTGTCAGCATTTTCCTATGTCATTAAAAATTATTTGCAAATTTGATTTTTAATGGATTTTAAATATTTAAAAATATTTTTATATTTTAAAGTATTTTGTTTTGGCTACTTAAACGCTATTGTTAGATAATAGTTTTGTGGTTTTTTTTGCTTATTTTCTGTAGTAGTAGGAAGATAGCTGCCTTCATAAATCTTTGTATTTTTAATTCTTAGATAATACCTTATGGGTATGTACTTTCTGGAAGGTCTTGGTTTTAATTTCTACCAGCAGGGTAAGAACGTGCTTCTTTCACTTCTTTTTTGAATTCCTAACTGAAAAGTACATCCTACCATTCAAAAGTGTAATATTGCCCTTTTTTTTATTTTTGTTTTTGTTTTTTTGAGACAGGGTTTCTCTGTGTAGCTTTGGAGCCTTTCCTGGAACTCACTCTGTAGCCCAGGCTGGCCTCGAACTCACAGAGATCTTCCTGCCTCTGCCTCCCGAGTGTTGAGATTAAAGGCGTGTGCCACCACTGTCCAGCAATATTGCTCTTGTGTAGCAATAGAGTGCAGTGGTTGTAGCTGTCTTGGAAGCATGCTCTTGAGGTCCTGGAACCCCTCTAACCACTGATCTGTCACTGTGGCTCGCCTTATGCTTGGACTTTATGTGTGTAGATTTACACAGTTCCTACCCTGCGTCCATTCCATTCTCGGCCCTCCTGTTCTCTGTGGTGGTCAACAGTGATTTTCACCTTGGTAGGAGCTGCAGTCCCCAGGAGACCTGTCCATGGTCATTTCTGAGAGGGATCTAGATTAGGTTAATTGAGGTGGAAAGACCCATCCTGAATGTGCCTGGTACTCCACACCTGCCTCTGCTTCCCAAGTGCTGGGACTAAAGGTGTGCACTACCATGGCAGCAAAGTGTTTTTTTTTTTCCTTAATTTTTTTCCCTCAGAGTAAGCCCCTTAAGTTGCTTTGTCAGGTGTTCCACCTCTGCCCACCTGGACCAGTTACTAATACACTTCCCCCTTTGCTTGTAAGGATTTTATCTGCTCTGATTCCTCCCACTGCTCGTCAAGATCACCTTTGTTCCTCAGAAGCCAGGTCAGGGTTTACCTCAAGGAGGCCCTGCTCCAGCTTTTCTCTGTTTGAGTCATGAGGCAGTGATGCCAGTTTCACAGTCTTTGGAATCTTACTGTTTTCAAGAGTTACCTCAGGTCATTTTTTTAGCAGATGATCATGACCATGCTTGTTCTCGGTTTCTGTCACGTTCTCTAAACAAACGGATTAAGTTGTATTTGTTCGTGGTTTGTCATGCTCAGGAAGAGTGTGGGTGTGGGGGGTAGTTCAGTGCCCTCAACTTCAGACATGTTCTCAAGATAAAAGCCCCCTTTTTAAAAATGGCCAGCTTGATTTAAGCATGTCAGAGTGAAAATTGCATGACAGCACTAAGTGAGTGTAGCCAAGCTTTTTCCCTCTTCTGCTGCCCTCGCCACTCTCCACAGTCTTGGGTATTATGATTTTCCTTTAATCTGGCATCTTTGGCTTCTTTTCCAGGCTTGTCTATGTGGTTGTATGTATCTCTAGAGAGTCCTGTTATACAGTTGAGTTGTGTGTCATTGTTGGAATATAAGGTGCTTTGTTCTGTCTGGACATTTGGGTATATTATATATCAGACTGCTGTGTGTTCTTTGACAAGGCCTTGTTTGTGGACCTGCTTTTCTTCTCTTAGATGCTCTACTGGGTTGGGAGGTGTGGCCACAGCCTCCACAGGCTTATGAGGGAGGGTCTCAGTGTTCTATAGGCTAAAACTCAGTTCAGGTCCCTAGACAACTTTAAGGAGGACTGAAAAAATGTCTAGTTGAATGCCTGAGAAACAGAAACATTGCTTGATAGAGCAGTCTGCTATCGGCTGAGGCCTAAGAACTCACTCTTGTAAGATCTGCCAGATACAAGTCTGTCTGGTATAAATTGTAACCCATTTAGTGAATGGACAGTGTGCCCTTCTTTGCCTTAGGTGGAGCCTCCTATTTGCCTTTGTGTACTCTTAGAAGGCTTTGTCTTCATCAGTTCTAACTAGTCCCTGTGGTTGTGTGCGTGCAGGCCTCCCCCCCACCCCATTTTTGAGGTGATCTGACTGGCCCAGCCTGGCCTTGAACTACAGTGATGTGTATCCAGTTTGGCTTTGAACCCCTGATCATTCTCGTGCCTCAGCCTCTGGAGTGCTGGGGTTGGTTACAAGCATAAAGCTTCACACTAGGCTTCCTTCCATTTCTGTTTCAGCATATTACCTAGCTTACACCTGAGCAAAACCAGGACTTAAGGAATCTTCTGTCTAAGCCCTCCCCATCCCTACTTCTGACGTGTCCTTTAAGCCGTTCTTAATTCCTTGGCTCTGGATTGGAAGGCACTGTTCTCTTTGCTCTGGCTTCCTTTCCCAGCTTCTTGGAAACCTTACACCTACAGTTGCCTCAGATTTTCAGCTCTCTGTCTGCACTGGCATTGTCCCTGCACCATACAAATATCTGGAGATTGAAAAAAAAATTTTTTTTTTTCACCGAAGTCAGGCTGGGCCCTCCATGCTGTTGGATTCCTCTGTGCAGTCCAGATCTCTTGAGGTTGATTTCTGCCGTGGCCACTTCCAGATAGGTCACTGTACTGCTGTGGGGCTCCTGCTTCTTTAGCAGTTGGCATCATTCACTGTTTGTTGCTACCTTTCATGGTTCTTACACCTTCCTTCTTACCACTCTACTCTTGACTTCTCAAGACTCTGGATTTAAAACTCCTGAAGCCATCCCTCTTTTATTTTCCTCCGTCTGGCGAGACTTGATGAGACCCAGAGACACTGACCTCCAGTCTCCTCTGTCCTCTCTGTGACGTGGTTGGCTCTGTATTTCTCGATTGCCAGATCTGTAGAGAACCTCGGGTGAGCTTGAGCCTTGGTACTAATATTCCAGTAGACTTCCTTTCCTCCCAGTATGACACTTGACATCAGTGTCTAAGCCTTAAATTGTGGTCTGTCACCTTTTCCTGCCCCTTCTGGCTGAAACTTTCCTCATGCCCTTGTGTGTGTGAGAAGAACTTTTGTTGTGGATAGGGAGGGTCCCACTTCTCACCCGTGTTTTTTTTTTTTAAGATTTATTTTAATTTATATCTGTGTCTGTGTGAGTACATGTATATGTGTTCTGGCTTGTGGAGGCCAGAACCTTGGAGCTGGTGTTTGAGACCTTTGTGAATTGTGTGACATGCATGAGTGATGGGATCTGAACTATGGTCCTCACGAGGGAACAGCAAAGATTCCTAATGCTGAGCCATCTCTTCAGCCTCTTTATCTTTTCTTTTCTTTCCTCCCCTCCCCTCCCTTCTTTCTTTCTCTTTTTCTTTTTTTTTTCCCCAAGACTGGGTCTCGTGGACTATGGGGGTCCAGCCCCTCGATAGTCCCCTCCCAGGGTCCGGGAAGAATCTACAACCAGCTGATAATTAATCTTTGATATAAAAAAATGAATCTATGTACACGAAACTCCTTAGTCCATATACTTTATTATTCTGTGTCAGTTACAAGCTTATATTCTGCTCTCATATTTAGCTCCTTTCTTTCCTGATTTCTCTCTATATTTATCTGTGGTCCCCTCTAGGTTCTATCTTAACTCCTTCATCTTAGTTCTGCCCCTTCTAGGTTCTCATCCATCTTGTTCTTTCCCATATCATCTCCTCTCCCATCTCAGTTTGTTCATCTCAAGTTCTTACCCATCTAGTTCTTCCATATTTTCTCTTCTCTGTCCCCGTGCCCTGGAAGTTCTGGTATATATACACTTACAAGCAATATTCCCTTCTCAGTGCAAAGCCAGGCTTCCAGGGTCAAACGGAGGGGTGATAAGAATCACATAGGGAGGCAATAACCGTTAATTATCATTTGCCACCCCAAAGAAAAGTGACCAATGGGGAAATGAATTAACTAAAGGCTAAATTCAGGTAATATCTAAGAAGAGGGCTCTTATGTGCTCAACTATAGTCTTAAATGTGATTAGTAGAAAATGTTAAGAATCTATAAGTTGCTCGGTTAATGGGAAAACATAAAACTGTCTTCTTTTTTCCTGTGGCTCATATCTGTCCAAGCTATCTGCCATTTTTCTGCAGGGTGGGGGAAAGTGTGCTCAGTTGCTAGGCAACCTGTGTACAGCTAGATGCCTCTGGTGATAGTTAAAGGGAGCTCTGGAACTAGAGGTAAGGTTTGGGAAAGGAGGAAGAAAAGCTTAATTGGCACATCCGCCAGGCCTTCTCAAACAGGTAGCCTGGATGGTTAAGTCTGTTCTTAGAAAGTACAGAGGTATCTCTGATAAGGTACTTTCCTCCATCTGGGAATGGACCTGGCCGGATGCTGCCAGTGATGATAATTACAAGGAGGCTTCAACTGGGGTTCTGGCTGAGTATAGCTGTCAGCGCAGAAGGTTATCTAAATATTCCTAGAAGTGGTTAGGTAAGGAGTTAGAAGTCTCTAAAGTTAGTAAGGCTGTAAGAAGGAAGGGTCCGAGCTAAATTGTGTAAAGCTATTACTTAACGTCCACCTGACCTAGGTGGTGTCTCCTTGTGGAATTTATCTTAAACCAGGAGACTTGCATGTGGACTGTTATTACTGCTAGTCCTTGAAAGTGGCCAAGGGAGATATCTGATTCCAGAGAAAGCCTTTCCTGAGGCAGTTCTCCAAATACCTGGAATGTGTATGTCCAGAGAGTGATCAGTCCACACTGTTAGCCCTTCTTAGGAAAAAGTCAATTGGGAAAGCTATGAAGGCACACATGATTTTCATAACAGAAGACAGCTGATATATAACAAGCCAAATAACACCAAAAACTCCTTGGAATTTGGCTTCATCTGGAGGAATTCCATGATCCCTCCAGGTAGTAACTTTGCCATAACCAGCTGAGTTCTTATGATATAGTCCTGCGGCCCGCAGCAACTAGGTTTCTCTATGTAGCCCTTGAATTCAGAGATCTGCCTGCCTCTGCCTCTCAAGTATTGGGGTTAAAGGTGTGTGCCACCACCGCCCAGCCCCTTTATCATTTTGTATTCCATTCCTTGCTTATAGGTAAATATGTTTGCATCTTTTCTCTATATAACACATGTGTTTTTTTTCCCCCACCTTGGAGGAGGATTTTATTTGAAATTAGAATTCTGTAAATTCAAGTTTCAGTTAAATTTGAGGTTTCAAAGATATGTCTTTGTGAAGATAGTTTTGTATGAAAATAACTGAGATTGGTAACATTGAGGTGTCTAGGAAGTGAGCAATCTAATGGCTCCACTGCCAGTTCCTATGGAGATGCTCAGAGGGTCCGTTGGCAGTGTAATTGTAGAGGACATGTATGAGCAGTGGTCTCAGCTCTGCTTTCTTTCAACTTGCCTAACTGTTATGACTTTTGCTCTTCTGTGGTTATAATTGTACCCTTTTGTGACAATACTATGTGAGATTAATAGTAATAACGTGTCCACAGCCATTTCTAAGCAGCAGCTTTCTTGTACAGAAATTCAGTTTCCACTTTCATCATGGGTTTGAAAACATAATTGACATGTCTGTTAGTTGAGATGGATGGACATTTAGAACCACTTAATGGGGCTTAATCTTGACTCAGGAAATGTCATTAACTTGAATATTCATCTAAGAGTCTGAAGACTGTCAGTGATTCTGCGCGGTACAGCTGAATTCTTAGTTTCCTAGGTTGGAGAATTTAATCTACACCAGTATTTGCTTCCAGAATTATAATTTGAAAAAAATGTGTAGATGTAACCAACCGTCTTATTAAATAAGAAACAGCCGATTCAGAGAAGAAAGCCAAGAGGTCAGAACTAAGAGCCTTACCCTTCCTGCTTCAGCCAAGAGAGCTCTCCGAAAAGGAGCTACTTCCTGTGTGTTTGTCTTTATAGTCTTTCTGTTCTGCCTTCTCATTGGTTGTAAACCCAGACACATGACTGCCTCGTCACTGCCTGTCTATAGAGACTTCCAGGTCTTCTATGGTTGGGATTGAGATTAAAGGCGTGTGTCTCCAATGCTGGCTGTATCCTTTTACACACAGAAATCTACCTAGCTCTGTCTACCAAGTGCTGGGATTAAAGGCGTGCACCACCACCGCCACGCTCTTGCTATGGCTCTAATAGCTCTGACCCCCAGGCAACATTATTTATTAACATACAATTAAAATCACATTTCAGTACAAATAAAATACCACCATAAAAATGTGTTTTATTTATTTACAGGTCGCTCCTTGTGGTCCATTTCTGGGCACCATGGGCTCCACAGTGTGTACAGATGAACGATGTCATGGCAGAGTTAGCTAAAGAACACCCTCATGTTTCATTTGTGAAGGTACTATATATTTTCAGTCTTATGTTTTTTATTGATTTCTGACAGATGAGGTAAACTAGATTTTTAAAATGTAAAGGAAGAAGCTGTGAAATTCCAAATACTTCAACTTTGTATTGAATTCTGTTGTATTTGCTCTAAGTTATTCTGACAGATCGTTTAATGTTGCATTTCTCACATAGTGTAAAAATCCCTACAGAGTTGGCAAAGGACAGAAATGTTTGACAGTAAAAGCAGACCAGATAATTCACTGGATAATTTTGGTTTGATAATAGTTAATTAAGACTTCATTGAGAAAAATATCTATGATGTGGAAAATGATCCTAGAAAGTGTATGTATGAACAGGTTGCTGGGGTCCTCGGGAAGATGCTGCTATCTCTGCTGCTTCTGTCTATACTGAGCCCCTTGTTTTATTCAAGTCTTGGATTCTATATTCCTGCTGTCTATATTCTATATTCCTAGGTAGACTCTAGGAAGTTGATGGCTATGCTGGAGGTTAGCCTACTGGCTTTTATACCTGTAATCTGGTCAGGAGAATTTAGGAAACTGGTTTAGGTTTAAAAAAAGAAAGCAAAATAAATATTGAGAATAATGAATTATTGGGAAAGGAGATATACTCTGTATTCACACATCTTAATTCTTAGAGTTTATTTATTTACTTTGAGATAGGGTCTCAGCACAGGCTGGCCTCAAGATCTTAGTTTTCTCGCTTCCCAAGTGCTGGGATCAGCACCTTGTGCTCTGTGCTCCAATGCTGAATCCTCAGGATTTAAAAGAAAATCCAAAACTTTGTTTTTAAAACTATAAATTGTGAGTTCAAAATACATGTTGACATAGATACCCATATATGAGGTTAGAAACCATATGAAGTCCTGGGTGTCTAATTCCTTAATTCCTTTGTTGTAGGTGATTATGTTTTCTAATAGTCATTTGTATAGACAGCACTTGTGTTCTTTGAATAGGTATTGTATCCTGATGGCTCAAAATGCCAAGCGGTATAGCAAGGTGGACATTGAGAAGGCTCACTCCATGTCTTCCCTGCCAACCCTTTGTCCTTCCCCATAAGTAACCAGTTGTATTAATTTTGTATGAATTCTCTCTGTGTTTCTTTATGCAGATAGAGCAAATATGAATATAATAGTTAGCTTTTTAAAATTTAAGGACTTACTTAAAATTCTGATAAATGCATAATGTAACCTTAGAAGGTAACCCTAAAATGTCCAATATAAATAATAGAAGGGGACATTAAAACTGCATGTTTGGTCAGTGATAAAAGATAATGACTACAAGTGAAATGAATGATTAAACACTTCAATCATAGAATTAGTCAGGATGATGGTAATTGTTCCATGTCCTCTTTCATACGTATAATGTTACTGGTTTAGGTAACACACTGTTCTCAGCTGCCATCTGAATGATTTATTTAAAGTGACTATAGAATTGCTTCTCACATTGGTACCAGACTTGGCAGTGAGATTTTAAGTTGTTCAAGTGCTTAAGTGTCGCTGTGAGCCAAGAGTTGGAGCTGTGTAGTACTGCTGGATTGTCAGGGATACCTAAGCCTGACTGCACCTGCTGTTTAAGGGGATGGCAGCAGTACTTCTGTTAGTTAGGACTTCTGGAAATTTCTGGAGTAAGGCTAATCATGTTCTACCCCATCAGTGTCTTTTTATCTTTTCTTTGTGTGTGTTTGTTTGTATTTGTTTTTCGAGACAGGGTTTCCGTGTATAGCCCTGGCTGTCTTGGAACTCGCTCTATAGACCGGTCCAGCCTCGAACTCAGAGATTCACGGGGATTAAAGGTGTGCGCCGCCACTGCCCAGCTGCTATCTTTTCTTTTTGAGTTGGGAGTCTCACTATGTTGTCTAGGCTGGTCTCAAACTCTTGGACTCAAGCCAGCCTCCTACATCAGCCTCTTGTAGCTGGCACCTCAAGGATGTCCTACTACACCTACTTTTCCTTTTATTTGAGTTTTAAAAAAATGTAGTAGTTTGGCATTTTTGACTTGTGAAATGAAGTGATTGTTGCGTTCTTTGGTGATAGATTCACACAAAGTCATTTAAATAAGTGATTTTTTTTCTTAAATCAATTTTTTGGTTGGCCATCAAAATAAATGAAATTGTTATTATTTTGAAGCAGGGCTTTATATATCCTAGGCTGGCTTGGAACTTACTATGTAGCCATGAATGACTTTTGAGATTTTAATCTTTCTGCCTCTATCTCATGAGTGATGGGATTGTAGTGGGTGCCACCATGCCCTGGTTATATGGTGCTGGGGGTCAACCCAGGGCTTCCTGTATGGTAGGCCAGCACTCTACCAACTGAGCTATACCCCTAGCCTTAGGTGACCTTGAATAAGGTGTTTAAATGGACTAACTACCAAGAACTTAGTTTTCTAAATGATAAGATACCAGCTCCGAGAAATTAGCTACATGTTTCTAGTCAGTTGTGAAGCTTGTTCCCACTGAAAGCTGAGAGGCAAGGCTTTCACATTCATTCTCTGCGATTCCCTTGTTCCCTGACTTGTGATGTGGCTGTAAGATGCACTGGTGTTACCTTTATGATGGGCTATTTCTTTTCCCTGTCTCAATTGTTGCCATATCCAGTTGGATCCTGAAACTTGGGTCCCTCTGTAGGTTTTCACATCTAAGAACTTTGAGGAAATACATGAGTTACTTCCATTGCTAAATGCCTTACAAAAAAATTCAAGCTTAATTCAGAATAGAGTGAAATAGCAAATTAAAATATTAAGTACTTTTTCTTTTCAAAATATATAGTTGTTCTCTACCTAAAATGGAAGTATGCTTGATTGATCTGTGCATGTGAATGGGGATGGGTGGGTGGACAGATAAATTCATGATCTTCTGCTTCAGCCTCCAGCTGTTGAGTTTACAAGCTTGTGATACCATTCTAGTAGGAAAACATATTTATCAATTAATTATTTGATAAAATCTTTCAGAATATGATATTTGGAAGGGAGAGAAAGTAGGAAGGAGGAAGAAGGTCTATTTAAGGCTTTGTCAATGATGAAAAGATTGAATGCTTTGGGAAAAAAATCAGCTCCAGTTTGTAGGAAATCTGTCCTCCCCTTCTAAATTTCTCACTTGCCATGTGTCATAGTTGCTTTCCTATTGCTGTGATAAAATACTCTGACAAAAACAACTTGAGAAAAAAGTTTATTTAGCTCATAATTCCAGGTCCATCATGGCAGGGAAGTCAGCTGTAGAAGCTTGAGGCAGCAGCTCACATTACCTTCCTATTCAGAAATAGAACAAGAATGATGCACGCTCATGCTTGGCTCCCTTGTCCACTTACATAGCCTAGGATTCTCCTGCCTATGGAGTGGTGCCACCCACATTGAATGGGCCTTCCCACCTAAGTGCCATCAAGTTAAATTGACTAGTCTCCCCACAGTCATTCCCAGAGACCAGTCTTTGAGGTATGTGGAACTTTTGTCAAGATGAGAGTTAGTTAACACTGACCATTACTAACCATGCCTCTTCAGTATAAACTCCTTTAGAGATTAGAGTCAGCTGTTTAGGGAAGAGTTTTATGATGGTGCTCTAGTCAGTATTGTTTCATTGTAGAGTGCAGTGGTTCTCAACCTGGGGGTTGAACAACCCTTTTCCAGGGATCACCTAAGACCATCGGAAAACAGATACTTACATTATGGTTCATAACAGTAGCAAAATTAGAGTTATGAAGTAGAAACGAAAATAATTTTAGGATTGGGGGATCACCACAACATGAGGAACTATATTAAAGGGTCACAGCATTAAGGTTTAGAACCACTGGTATAGTGACTGCTGTGTTTGAAAGTCAAAGGTATGGAGGAATTACAAAGGTAAATTGCTGCCGGGCGGTGGTGGCGCACGCCTTTAATCCCAGCACTCGGGAGGCAGAGCCAGGTGGATCTCTGTGAGTTCGAGGCCAGCCTGGGCTACCAAGTGAGTTCCAGGAGAGGCGCAAAGCTACACGGAGAAACCCTGTCTCGAAAAAACCAAAAAAAAAAAAAAACAAAAAAAAACAAAGGTAAATTGCTGTGTTTTGTAGCCCCTCACCTTCCCTTGTAGTGTTGGGGACTGTACTCAGGACCTCACATTTATGGTAGGCAAGTGCTCTACTACTAAGTTACATTGAGGCCTATTGTCAGAGTCTTCAGGGATGGAGAGGTGGCTCAGCAGTTAAGAGCACTGTATACTCTTGCCAGGGACCTGGTTTCAGTTCCCAGCACCCACATGGTGGCTTTTAACTGCCTATAACTCCAGTGCCAGGGCATGACTGCCTTCTCTAACCTCTGTGGGCACCAGGCATTCACATGTTGCTCATATATATATTCAGACAAACACTCATACACATATGACAAAAATGCATAAATCTTAAAGGAAAAATAGGTTCCTTAATATCTGATTGATTCCTGCTCTGACATAAGCAAATGTCTTAAAGACAGAGTTCATGCTGCTTAGTGTTCAGATACCTGTACAATTGCTTTGTATAAAATGATTGAGATGACAGTGCTGGTTATTGCCAGGAGTAAACGAATTAGTGCACAAAACACCAGGCATTATCCAGCTTAGAGTAACTCAGCTGTGAGCCATTTCTGTGGCACTGACCTGCTTAACTGAAGTAAAAGAGTGAGGACCCTGTTGGACATGGTGACACACATCTTTAATCCCAGCATTCAAGCAGAGGCAGGTGGACCTCTGAGTTTGAGGCCATCCTGTTCTACATAGCAGGTTCTAGGCCAGCCAAGGCTTCATAGGGAACCCCTATTTCATATTCCTCCAAAAGAATGAGGACCCTCTATCTACTCACTTCTTACCCCTTCTGGGAACACCATGGGAAGGCTCTGCAGACCTTCTTGGGGGTAGGGAGCAAGTGGTTCCCACCATAGGCATCTTTGTGAAGATGCAGTCTGGGTAAATCCAATCCCTAAAGTGCAGTCTTTCTTGTGACTGTAGTAGTAGGAAGCTACATGTGGCATAATGACAGCACAGATTTTATAGTTCAACTTCATTTCTGAGCTGTACCATTTCTCTATATTTGAACATAAGTCATCCAAGTTACCTTTTACATTAGCCAGAGTTGTCTAGAGAACGAGCCAGTGGGACATGGAGATGTGTATAAGTAAGGAGATTTGCTATAGGAATTGGCTCACCTCACCATAGAACTTTAGAAGCCTTTTCAGGCTGGAGAAGCAGGGTTGGTGCTGTGCAGTCTGTGCCAGAGACCTGAGAACCAAAGAACTGATAGTGTAAAGCTTGAGCTTCAGTGGCGGGAGCACAAAGGCTCAATAACGTGGGTCTCTTATTCCAGGGGAGGAGATGGGTGTTCCAGCCACCCAACAAGAGAGTGAACTCACCACTTCTTTGTTGTTTTTGCCCGTTGAAGCCTTACTCCTTTGGGTGATGCTCTCACATTTTTGAGGATAAGTGAGTTTTCCTTATTCAGCCTGTCTCTCAGGTGAAACACCTTTATAGGCATGCCCACTAATGATGGTCTACTGGTTATCAGGCCTATTCATCTAGTCTGTAGAAGGGCTCATGGTATGGAGCTGGCTGTTCATGAAAGGTAGCTTTGAGCTCTTATACATGCAGGCATTTAAAAATATTTTCTATTTTCATTACTAAGACCATTACACGATATTAGAACCATATTTTCAAAGGATTTTGAGTGCTGCAAAGATTTCTTTCTATGGTGCTGGGGATTGTACCCAGGGCTACAGGCATGCTAGACAAATCCAGGGAGCCTCTACCCCAGCTCTACAGAGGTGTTAGGCCGTCAAATGGTGCTAATGGTTTGGAGAACTGTTGTGGCTTTAGTGGAAATCCTGTCCCTTCTTTTGTGGTTTGTCTCTTCCCATGGCCTCTGTGAGGAAGAGCTAGTCTTCTAGAAGCTGGTTTGAAGGAGGCACTTGTAGTGATCCTCAGGCAGGAATGGCAGCAGAGATCTAGTTAACACCTGTAGTCATGCGTTAACAGTTAGGGTGCTGTCTGTTCTGGTCCAAGAACATGTGTCCTTTTAATGTTGCTCAGGTGCACTGGAGGTAAGGTCTCTTTCTGAGTGACACTCAGCTCGTCAGAGAGTTAAAGAAAAGAGTAAGTTGCTGGGTGACATTGTGGGCATGCTTTTGAAAGCCCAGCTTTTACCGGCACCATTGGTCTGAGTATGGAATAGCACACGTGTTTCTAACTGCAGTCTGTTTTAAACCTTTATGTCAGGCTGCTTTCTCTTTTTGCTCTTTTATCACATGAGAGGACAACTGGTGCTAATTGAAGGGATAAAACCTTATCGTTAAGTACATTTGAAAAATGGAAACAATTAAAAACATTGTTGCAGAAGGCACTGACAGTATCTGTATAAAGCCTGTGAAAATGTGAGGCAGGCAGGCAGCCAGCAGGAGACCATGCAGGCTGAACAGTGCCTCTACAGGCCAGGCATCATTTCAGCACAGGTAGCCTGACTGGGGACAGCAGAGGTGAAAATCACATTTTAAGCCCAGTGGAAATCTTTCACTCTTGGAGAAATTCAGAATATATATTTTAAACACATTTAACAATATAATTTATCAATAAATTTTATTTCCTATAGGTATAATGTGAATACAGGTTTTTATTGGTTTCAAAAAGTTTATATTAAATTGACAGTCCTATGAGAGAAAAATATAATATATCTTGGTTTTTCCTCAAAGCATATTTATAAAGACCTACGTAAATAGCTTATAGTAATTGTGGTCTAATTATCTAGAAACTGGGTTTCTAAACTTTTTGAAACCCATGTGCCAGATACCACATCATACATTGTTTGATGAGGTGCCCCAAGGAAATGATCAGACCAAATACAGTCATCTTAGTCAAAATGAGTTTACATGTTTGAATAGACTGGAGAGCAAGTAACCAAGCAGGCTGTTTGTTTAGTGTCCAGCAGCCATGCAGGGGTTAAAAGTAAAATTTATCAGACATCAATAGTTTATTGAAGAAATACTCCTTTTTGCTTCATAATTTGCAGAAAGCTGCAACTGTCAGTCATGATGTACTGCCTCTTGAAATTAGTCAATAGAGCAAACAGCAAGAATTGCTGTGGGCAGAAAATAAGCACTGTAATCATGACATAACTGGGGTCAGTGATTTATGGATTTCAATATAGTAGTAGCTGCATATGATTGAAAATTTACTAGGTCACTAGTGCACCAAAAATTTTATTCACAGCCTCCAGGCATCTTTTGAAATGTGCAACAAAATAAAAACCTCTGAACCTGTTTTGACACTGCAGACTCCGTGGATGACATGCCAGCCCAGTGAGTCTCATTTAAATGTAAATGTGTCATAAACTTTTGTCCTATAGTCTTAAAACACCATGAACTTGAAGGGACAGTGCATGTGAAACTGATTTACATAGCAAAGTAGAGAAAGGACCAGTAATAATGAAGCTTGGATTCTTTTATTTTAAAGCTGGAAGCCGAAGCTGTTCCTGAAGTATCTGAAAAATATGAAATTAGTTCTGTTCCCACCTTCCTGTTCTTCAAGGTAAGGATGAAAGAGGCACCACAGATGGTCCATCCAAGTGGCTCCTGGGACTGTATGTTCTGATTCTTTTATCCTTTTCTGATCTCTTTGGTTGTTCCTGGCCTTGTACCTTTTTCTGGTATTCTCTCTTTGCACTGATGAGGACCATGCTTGTTACTTGCCATGAGCAGTAGGCAGTTCACAGATAGACCTGGAGCCTCCTGACCAGAATCCCGACTTCTCCTGCAGACTTAGTACTCCCTGACCCAGGTTTGAAGTGGGTTATTGAGGCCATGTGCCTGGATGTGAGGAGGCATCTGGCTGGTTCTAGTTGATTAATGACTCCTTGGGAAGTGATTGTAAATCTTTGCTTCAGGGCACCCATGGGTATTACACAGCTCTCCAAAACTTCATTTGTGTTCAGTAGGTCCATTCAAGCTGGTCTTGCTTTGAGATGTCAGTGCTTACCAAACATGCTCCAAAATGAGTGTTTCTAAGTGAGAAGTAGTACAAGCAATTGCTAATCAGACTCTTTCACTTCATTAACAACAGGGATGCCTTTAAAAGTTGGCTAGAGCTATGTATTTCCTTATAACCTTGGAGTCTAAAATATAGATAATGGTGAAGGAATGACACTTTATTCTAAATGACATTTCAAACTTCAGAATTCTCAGAAAGTCGACCGGTTAGATGGTGCACATGCCCCAGAGTTGACCAAAAAAGTCCAGCGCCACGTGTCTAGTGGATCCTTTCCTCCTAGTGCTAATGAGCATCTTAAAGAAGATCTCAACCTTCGCCTGAAAAAGTTGACTCACGCTGCCCCCTGCATGCTGTTCATGAAGGGAACACCTCAAGAACCACGCTGTGGTAAGAAGCTGATCCTAATGATGGGGACAGAGTTCCTGCCTGAGTGGATGCTGTGGGTGTGTGTGGAGTTAGGTGGGTCACATTTCCCGGTGTCATCATGCAAGGCAGTGGTAGCTGTCAGTGTGTACTATAGACTTGGAGGACACGGGAGTCCGAGGGGCATCTTCTTTGGAAATCACCAGGTTCAAGCTTCTGTGTTTCATATCTGAGTTCTCTGCTGTGAAGGTAACTTGTTCACCGGGTGGCAGAGCTGGGAGGCATTAGGTTCCAGCTGTCTGTTATATTGCTGTCTCTGTTAATGGGTTTTTTTGTTTGTTTGTTTGTTTTTTGAGACAGGGTTTCTCTGTGTAGTTTTGGTGCCTGTCCTGGATCTTGCTCTGTAGTCCATGCTGGCCTTGAACTCACTGAGATCTGCCTGGCTCTGCCTCCTAAGTGCTGGGATTAAAGGCGTGTGCCACCACTTCCCGGCTTGTTAATGGGTTCTTGACCTGTATAAGGTTGGTTTTTTTTTTTTTTTTTTTTAAGATTCGTGTGAGAGCGCAGGCATGAAGTGTGTGTGTGTGTGTGTGTGTCTGTGTCTGTCTCTCTGTCTGTCTGTCTCTCTGTCTGTCTGTGTGAGCATAGCATGTAGGCCAAGAGGCCAGAAGAAGTTGGATTGTTTAGAGCTGCAAGTAGAGGTGGTTGTGAGCTCCCCAACATGGGTGCTGAGAAAATCTGCAAGAAGCACTCTTAACCCCTGGGTCATCCCTCCAGCCCTTTTAAGATAATTCATTATTTGTCTGTTGGTCTGTCTGTGTGAATGTATGTGCATGCCAGAGGAGGGCATTGGGTATTTGTTTCCACTGTTCTTTGAGGCACCATGTGTGGAACCTGCTAGGCTGTCAAGTCCCAGTCGTAGTCCTGTCTCCTTCCTCCGGGAGTAGGAGTCACAGTTGTTGACTGGACGCTTGGCTTGTTATGTCCATGCTGGGATACACCTGCAGCCCTGATGGCTGTGCAGGGAGCACCCTCACTCCTGGGCATCTCTGGCTGTGCAGTTCGCTGTGAACAGTTGTCTTCTGGTCTCCTTCTCATCTTTTGGTTGAGATTTAGTAATTTAAAAGCTTGAGGGCTTTCATTAGGGCCTGGGTCTGCTCTGTGTCTTCTTGTTTTCTTTCTCTCTTGAGCTTGCCTGATGGCCTTTTTCACCTGCTGCTGTCACTTCTGGTTGATAGCTGCTAGTAGATTAAAGATCATTGAGTCTTGGCTTATAGTCACGTACTTTCTGTGCGTGAGGGTGCTTGTAATTTTACCCTTAAATAAGTTTGGTAATTATTTGACCCCTCTGGTATTGAGCTTATGTTGTTTTCTTTTTACTGTGCCTACTACAACATTATGCTGCATAATTGAGTTTTTAATGCCTTTTGATGATTCTGTTGAGACTTTAAGGATATTTGTTTCAACTGCACTGGAGGGGATTTATTAAGATAGGTAGCAGTAAAATTGGGTATGCTGTTGATAGGATTACTGAGTGTCCAGTGTGACTGGAAAGAGCTATGCTGCCATTCTGAGAGTGTTCAGGTTAAACTCTTCCTCTGTGGTCAGGAGGCGTTCTACTTCTAACAGTAAAGCATGGTGCTAAGTTGTATTAAAAAGATAAAGAAGTGATCCCTTCCTCTCTTAGTTCTGCCTGAAAGATTTCCCAGTTAAGCAATGACACGAAACAGGCCGTCTTCATAGTGCTCTCTTGTTACTTTATTTTGAATGGAGGTTGCAACTGTTGCCCTCTCTGGTGCTTAATGTAGTCTAGTTAAGGACTTACCTTCATTCTAGTTGGAAGGACAGTAAAAAGGCCTGTAAAAAACGTGTACAAGCCTGTATGGCAGGCTATCCATACAAAGCCAGAGTCAATCCAGTACTCTGTTCTTTTTTGAAATCCAACAGTAGCACTCTCTTAATCTTTTCTAGTAACCTAGTGAGATTGGCAGGAGGCAGAATTGACTGGGAGTGTCGCCAGGCAGCAGAGAAGGGGCTTTGTGTCACTTGCTGTGCTGCAGCCCTGCACTGAAGTTGGCCCTGATCAAGAACTGGGTACAAGTCAGGTACCCCTTGGCCTTCAGCTGCTCTGCAGGTGCTGGGTGGGCTTAGTCTTGCAAGGCCTTTCAGTGCAGCGGCTGTCTAATTTTTCAAACACATTAGTGGCAAACATAGAAATAGTCATTTTAAAAAATTAACTTTTAGGTTAGCATACATTAGACTGATATCATCTTTTCCCCTCCCCCACACTATCTCAAGTCCCTTCCGGTTCCAGCTGGTTCTCCTCCTTCCTTTTTTAGTTCCTTGCAAGTTTTCATGTTGCTTGTACTTCATCCCTCTCTTTCCCATCCACTTAGAGTTCCTCCTTCCCTCCCCCCTTCCCTTTCCAGTACTGTGACACACACACACACACACACACACACACACACACACACACACACACACAGAGAGAGAGACAGACAGACAGAGAGAGAGAGAGAGAGAGAGAGAGAGAGAGAGAGAGAGAGAGAGAGAGACAGTCAGTCACAGGTGTGTGTACACATACACAAATGGACACAAAATTTTAAATCTAGTTTCTGCACACAAGGGAAAATGTGTTACTTGTCTTTCTGAATTTGACTTATCTAGAATTAGTCTTTCATTTCACTAAACCGAATTTATGACCTATTTCTTGAGTTTTTATGTTGTGACATTTAGACTACAAATAGAATAAAAAGATTTAAACATTTTAGAGCAATCTGAAAACAAGATTTTATGGATATTTAGATAATGAAAGAAAAAAAGTAAAGAGATTGTTAGATGCATAAGGTTTTAAACTGCAGTTTTTTCTGTTTGGATGCCATCTTCGTAACTTTTCTAACAGTTTTAGTAGGTTTCTCTGTCCTGATCTTTTGCTGTCTTGTTATGTGTCGTCTTCTTCATGTGCGGCTTCCCTTCTGGTCTTGCTTTCTGAGCCTGCTTGGTGTAGAACTGTTTGTGCTTCATATTTACAGTCAGTGAAGAGAGTAGACTAGGCCTTCCTGAAAACAGTTCGTCTCTGTGAGCTCGGGAGGCTTCTCTCATGTAGCAGAGTGCTCTTTAGAGTGCTCTGCCGTGAGCACTGCTTTGTTCCTGGTCAGCATCTGTAGTGGAGGAGAGCTACACTTGCATTGGAATGGTAGCCCTGACCTTGCTTTGTGTTACCCAGAAAACTTGAACAACATTACAGTGTATATCCAGGAGAGAGGGGGAGCCTGTTTGTCCTAGAACTAGTATAGGCCCCGGCTCCACCTTCTGCTGTACTTTTAGCCTCCATCTGTAGAATTTATGGTGACTTAAAAGCCGGGATTGAGAAGGTCTCAGGCCACAGACCTGCATTTTCTCTCTTCTGGTTTCTCATGAGGATAGGAAGAGAGCTTGCTTACCTTTGAGGAAGTTTCCTGAAGCACTGAGGTCCTTCAGTGTGGTAATGAGGTTATTGGGGGAATCTTGTAGCTATTGCAGCTAAAGCTGGTAGGTGTTTGGCTATAGGAGCTTCAACAGTGAGAGTCAGATGCAAGGCACAAGTGCAGAAATCCTCTTAAGGGTCTATTTTAGGTAGTTATTAAATGTGGCAGTTAGACTTATTACTCATGTCATGAGTGGAAATGACTGCAGATAGAAATGGTGATTTTGTGGTAAATGAGTTTTTTTTTTTAACTTTTAAGTGCTTCTATTGCATGCATGCATTTTTTCTTCAAGAGTGTATAAATGTTTTGTTATTAGAATAAAGCCCTATTACTACTTTATCCTTAAGCATAACATTTCCAATCTGCCACTTTAACCCTTAAAAATGAAACCCTACCAATCAATCTTTCTAGTCTGCATGTAATTGCCTAAAGCCAAAATAAAGCCTTTTCTCAGCCAGTTACAGTAGAAACGAGCTAATATATTGGGAGCAGAATAACCATCAGCAGTCAGCCGTTAGCTGTTTACTAATGAACTCCCAGATGAGTGCAAACATTCAGAAACAGTGTTTGACTTCAGGCTGTGCATGAACACCACACTTGAGTTGTAGGAAAAGCAGCTTATGTGCTGCACACTCATCCTGGTGCTTCATCTCCGCAGACTGCAGAGCCGGGAAGCGGCTGGGGCTCAGCTCTAGATCTGTGCTTTTAATAGTAAATGCACTTTGGGTGACGTCTGGTAAAACCATTGCAGTTAATATTATGTTGGATTTTATGATTTGATTTTATTTGAAAATAATTGCTGATGTGAGGAAATCCTAGAGGAATTTTTAATTGGAAGAATAGGTTGTGTTTCAGTGAATTAAAGAATATGTTTCAGAGAATGGTGAAGTGAGGAAGAAGAAGGTGCTTCAGACTTGGAGATGTAATTGATAAGAATTAGCATCTGGAAACAAAAGTAACCCTTTTTTTCAGCCTGGACTGATAGGTTCTTAACACTGATGCTTACAGCCTTTCTTCAGGTTGATAAGAGTCATGTTCACATCCTTCTTCATTGTGAACATTTCACCAAAGTCTAATAAACTCCTGGGACATAAATTTGTCACTATAGTGTAGAAAAAAAAAATCATACTACACACTGTAGGGAATGTAAATAATCTTAGGAAAACATCTGTCAGGTTGTAACATAAGCTGAGAAGGAATGGTGTCAGTCTATAGACAGTTCATATGTACCAGCAAAGATGACTTCAACATTTACTGTACTGTGCCTACTTCAGACCCAAAGAGAGCACTTCTGACTTCCATCCATCCTGCTCAGAGGTGAAGATGAGAAGTACCTGCAAAAGTGTGTGGTGGGCTCACTAGAGTGGTAGGAAGGACTACACCTGGGTCTCACTGTGGTTAAAATAGCTGTCCTAGGTATTCTGGTCAGTCCTCTGATGGAGAGGGAGGGAGGCGGCCATGGAGGGCTTTGTGCTATGTCAGGGTGGAGTCTTGCCAGGCTTTCAGAGTTCTGCTCTTCGGCCAGTGCGGTGTCTCCAGTTCAAGAGCAGCTTTGATAAATACACAGCCCACTTTTCACTGCAGTTATGTTAACATATATGTTAAATTCTCGTTGTGTGAAGCTCTAAGTCATATGAGGGGTTTTAGCATTTATTTTCCTCTTAAACTATCCAGTTATGCTGATTCAATCACTCTGCAGGCAAGGTGGGCATTTCTGTCCCCTGGATACAGTGTGGTATGTAAGAGATGCTGAATTCTCTTATTTCCTTGTTCTGTTGCAGGTTTCAGCAAGCAGATGGTGGAAATCCTTCACAAACACAATATTCAGTTCAGCAGTTTTGATATCTTCTCAGATGAGGAAGTTCGACAGGGGCTCAAAACATACTCTAACTGGCCCACCTATCCTCAGCTCTATGTTTCTGGAGAGCTCATAGGGGGACTTGACATAATTAAGGTTAGAGTCTTTATAAAGACATTTTGTTTTGAGCACACTTTTCTAAAGTGTTGTAATAAATTGAAAGCATGTTTTCTTATTGCACCTAAGGATTTACTAAGGAGAATACAGTATTTCTGATAGACATTTGTCAGTATTTCACATTGGAGGTGGTCAAGGTGGTATATGTTGTAATAATGTCCTTCTTTCAGGAGCTGGAAGCATCAGAAGAGCTAGATACAATTTGTCCCAAAACTCCCAAGTTAGAGGAGAGGTAAGTACTAGAAAGCTGACAGCAGTGTGCCCTGAGTGTCTTCACAGCCTATAAATCCTATTACCGCATTGACCTTTCTGAGGAGACACCAAGCATTTGGTGTTTGCCTGTTGGGGTCATAACTTGGTGGTTGTTTCTCAGCATCTAGTCTTGGAAACTTGGATGCTCTCTCTGTTTTGGACTGGAGATGTTTTAGCACAGTTTATCGACTATGGAGAACATAGTGTCATGGCCTGTGTGATCTGGTCACTTGACTGTCATCAGTTTTATTCTGCAAGGAAGTTTGGACCCATGGTACTTCCACAATGTGAAGAGAGTGAAGAGAAAATTATGTGACCCATTGTCCCTATACTGATTTTCCCTAAAGATTTGCGACTAAACTTTGTTTCAAATTTGGGTGATTAACATTCCTGACAGCAAGTTAGAGTGTGCTTTTTGACAGGTGGCATATAAAACAGGAAGTATTAAATTCAAATGAAAACTGTTATTTTTAGCAGTTAGCGATGGCTGGAGGGCTAAGATTGGCCTTCTTACCTTTGCGGCTGGCAGCCCTGCTCTGGGCTGAGGAGCATTATGCAGCATCGTGATGGGAAAATGTTCACTGATCCATCTTGGGAACTTCTAGATGGCTCAATATATAGTGCCCACCCCATCGAATAATTCCTTACAGAATTGGTTATTATTATTTTTTTAGTACTACAAGTTGATGGGCTTAAATTGCAACTTGAAGGAACGTTTCTTGCCTTAAAAAGCCACATTATGTTTTACAGTGGCTCAGGGAGAGAAGGAAATAAAGGAAAGTGTCAATGCATTTGCTTGTGGAATAGCACTCAAAGCTGTGAGCTGTCATCCTGCTCCCCCTCAGACATGCCTGCTACTCAGGAAGCAGAGCAGAAGTGGTGGGTAATAACTGAGCTGAGCCATTTGATATCAATTTTTTCTCTTCAGGCTCAAAGTGCTGACCAATAAAGCTTCTGTGATGCTCTTTATGAAAGGAAACAAACAGGTAAGGAACTCAAAAATGGTTTTATTTGTAATTTCTTTTGATGTTAACATCTGCAGCAAGGGGACAGTTAAGTCTTTTTTTCTAGTTTAGCTAATGAAGCTGTAGTGGTATCAGGAAGTTATCCGAGCCTTAATTGGTGCTTATGGAGATCAAACAAAGTAATCTCCATTTCGCTTGACTTTATCATCAGCGTCTCAGCAGGGTGCATTGCTTTCTGCTGCCAAACTTGGTCAGCTGAAGTGGTCAACACTGAGAGCACTTAGCTGATTCTCTCAATTGCTGTCCCAGTCCCCTTGGTTTGAGAGTGTGGACTGTGGGTGCTTGTACATTCCTGGTAGTCCTGAGCTTCTTGGGTTTAGGTCCTTAGATCCTCAGAGTAGGAAATAAACCCTGACAGTGGCCCTTGTGCTCTGTGGTACCTGGTTGATAAGTGAGTAGCACTACCACAGTTCTCATTTGTAATACGATGGTTCTTATGCTTGATGAAAGTACATACTGAATTTTCATTAGTTTGATAGTTCCCCTTGCACTCATCAGTTGGCGAAGAGCTTATTCTCTTCTGGGTTGGGATTAGATTGGTAATTTTGAAAAGCTAGTCCTATCACTTCTCTCGCATTTTACAGTTTTAACAGTTGAGTTTCAGCTGTTCAGCTTTAGGCAGGCAAAGCTATGCAGTTTGCTTTCCTTTCAGGATAAGGAGACTAAAGCTCAGAAGGGTGAGGTGGTGGAGTGAGGGTCTGTCCAGGTTCTGGATGAGCCACCCTGGGCAGGTGATGCCACAAGAGGCCTTTGCCTCCCTTTGCCTTTCTGTGAATGGACCTAATGATGCCATAGGACTGTTTTAACGTCAGGTTGCTGTGGTACCAACACAGTGAAGCCCATTAGTTAAAACAACTAACTAGTTAATGTAACTAGTATGATGGAAGTAATAATAAGACAATGCAATTTTAGCATGTTGGTAGCACTGTGTTAGGACATAAACTTGGTGACTGGGACAGTGCACTTATTAAAAATAAACATGATGTTAATAACTTATAGTAGTGATTAAGTGGCACTCTTTTGCTCCATTGTTTTGGCACTCTTTTGCTCATTATTTTGAAAGCTGACTTTGGTTCTCCACATTTCTTGTGGCTGTCCAGGAAGAATTTGCATTTCTTGGAAATGGTGTCCTGGGAGCTTTTAAGATGTTCTGTATTGTCAGGCTTCTTTCCCAAGGTAGCTGGGGCTTGGGGAATCTGTGGCCTGAAATAAAGCATAAGATTTCAATCACTTCAGATGAGCTGATGCCACATTGCAAAGAGAAGTATAAAAGGTGTGATTAAAGGTCCATGGGATCTGAAAACAATTAGTTTAGTTCCTGCCACTGACTTGACTATGTTCTATCACCTTGCATAACACAAGGAAAGAGACAGGTGAGTCTGTGTAGATGATCTGGGTTTGACTGAGGGGAACTTCTGACCTCAAGGATTTTCAGCTGCTATGTGTCCCTCATCTTATAAGGTTAAAGCCAGAGTCAGTCTGTAAGTTGTTTGGGATGATGTCAGCCGGGGCCAGTACTTCAGAGTGAATGGAAGAAGTATGGGAGCTGGGTAAACACAGTGGCTGGGGTGCCAACTTGAGCATTCGCTGCAGCCACACTTACTGAGTCTGTGAAAAAAAATGTACAATGTACTTTTTTTTATATATATAATTTAGGAAGCAAAATGTGGATTCAGCAAACAAATTCTGGAAATACTGAATAGTACTGGGTATGTAAATCTTGTTTTCAAATAGTATACTTAAAAAAAAATCCAGCTTTTCAGTTCTGCCACTGATACATTAGAGTTTTAATGTCAAATCTATTTGCATGGTATTTATTTATTGACATATATTGTCTTTTTTTTAATAGTGGTTTTTGTTATTGTTGTTGTTTTAAAATGCTTTATCTTAGACCAAATTGGAATTTTCTGGCCTCGGTTCTCACTATGCATAAAGACATGCAGGGAGATGTTCATATATTCTAAATGTTATTTAGAAGCCTGTGTTTTCAGGGCTGGAGAGATGGCTTAGTGTTTGTGTGTGTACTGCTCTGCAGAAGGTGAGAGTTGGGTTCCCAGCACCCATACTAGGCATCTCACAGCTGCCTATAACTCAGGTCCTGGGGGTGGGAGGCATCTGGCCTCATTCGCCTGGAGTAGGGTGAGCTGTTAAGTCTTTGTTCCTGTGGTGGAGCTGCTGGGGTGGCTGCCAGGCGGGGATTCCCCAATTGATTTTTTTGTGGTTAAAACCAACCCATTTATGTGGAGATGTTTAGCACATGTTCTTTTGGATTTTCAAACGTTTTGTTTATTTCCTGTTTCATGATTGCTTCAGATTGCAGTGTGTGTTCTGATCATACTTTGAATAGATAACTTATTCTCTGAAGTTGCAGATCTGCATCAGGATCGAAGGCAGTAAAGCGCACAATCTGAATATAGCCTTTAAAAAAATGGCTCTTCTTAGGCCGGGCGTTGGTGGCGCACGCCTTTAATCCCAGCACTCGGGAGGCAGAGCCAGGCGGATCTTTGTGAGTTCGAGGCCAGCCTGGGCTACCAGTGAGTTCCAGGAGAGGCGCAAAGCTACACAAAGAAACCCTGTCTCGAAAAACCAAAAAAAAAAAAAAAGGCTCTTCTTAAGAAATGCTGGGGGCAAGCAAGGTGGCTTAGAGGGTAAAGGTGCTTGTCCCCAAGACTGATGACCTAAACTTGATCCCTGGGACACAAATAGAGAGAACTGACTCCTACAGATTGTCCTCTGACCTCCACACAAATGCCTTGGCCTTCCACTATCCCCATAAATACATAAGAGAATTTTGGCAGCTCCTGCTGTAGCTAGTTTTGTCCATCAAAGACTAGTAATTTTGTCTTAGGATGACAAGCCCGATGATAAAGTCATACCCCTTGCTTTATAGTAGACTTTCTGTAGTAAGTTTTGTTAGCAGGGAATGATTTTCTTGACTGTATTAAAAACATTAGGTAGGTTTTTATGTTTTTTGTTTAAAGTGAGCACCTGTTAAAAAGCTTTCTCCCTTTTTCAGGGTTGATTATGAAACTTTTGATATACTGGAGGATGAAGAAGTAAGTTCTGGGTTCTCTGTTTCATCCCATGTTTTAGCTTTAGTCACAGGGTCTGGTGGAATGACTTCAGGATTCCTGTCATTTCTTTAGGTGCGGCAGGGATTAAAAACATTCTCGAACTGGCCAACCTACCCTCAGCTGTATGTGAGAGGGGAGCTTGTTGGGGGATTGGATATTGTTAAGGTAAGTGCTTTTCATTGCTATTCTCAAGAACTGAAAATTGGAGTTGTTAAGCATCCAGCTTTAGTGTTGTCTGGCTCATCTTTTCTGCATCCTCACATTCAGCATCCTCTGTGTATGTGTCTTAGTGTCTCATGCTTACTCCTGCTCTGACCTGTCTTCAAATCCTTCGAATGCTGCCAGCTGCCAAGGAGAGCTAAACTCTGCACCTGAAGGTCCAGATGAACTCAGGACCCTGCGGTGCTAACTGCAACACAGCCGCCTTCCCTATTTTCTTGTCTATTAGACATCTTTACTCGGTTCCCCCAACTTTAGAATTTCTTGTATCATCTGTAATTAAATCTTTTTTTCTCCATCCTTCAGAATCCAACTTCCTTGTAAATTTGTACACTTTTCCTGCCAGAAACATCTGTCCCAAAACTCTTAAGCTCCTTCGTTTTTTGTTATTGTAATTGTTTCTCTGGGCCATTTTCCTTTTCCCTATCCTACCTCAGGTACAGGAGTGAGGATGAGGAGTAGGAGACTGAGGCAAGAGTCTCTTGGTCCCCATGCCATATGGCTGCGGGTCACCTCTGCCAAGTGACAGGACTGTTAGCTGGTAGAGTGTAATTCTGTTTAAAGCAGGTACTGTATGTTACATGCTTCTTATTTTTCTGTTGAGACAAGATCTCATTCTGTAGTCCAGGCTGTCTTTGAGCTCCTTCTGTAGACAGGGCTGGCCTTGTAGCAGTCTTTTTGTCTGTCTCTGTCTTCCTAGTGCTGAAGTTACAGGTGTGAGTTGCTAGAGCTGGCCTTACATTCCTTCAAATCCTTCCTGATGCTCTGTTTATTTTAGGAACTTGATAAATGGTTATTAGGCAGTTAAAAAACTTGTTTCTTGTCTTTTAAATGGAGCTACCATTTTTTTTTTTTGTACTAGAAGGTGGCCTTATCTACTAGTAACTACTTGTTAGCTGTGTTGGTTAATGTAAACATATAAAGGAAAGCTGCAGCTTTGGTAGACCCATCTCATCCCGCTGCCTTGGATAGTGTGTTGAAGGGACATGTGTGACTCATGACAGTAGGGGCAGCTTCTCAAGGGCTGGAGACCACCCTCAGGCCTTCTGATTGTTTGGGGGAAAGTTTCTCTGAGTTTCAAGTAGAAAACAATTTTTTAAAATAGTTAAACATTATAAAATAAAAGCTTTAAAAACAGGCTTTTGCCAGGCGGTGTTGGCACATGCCTTTAATCCCAGCACTCAGGAGGCAGAGGCAGGCCTTGTCTGCAGAACTAGTTCCAGGACAGCCAGAGCTACACAGAGAAACCCTGTCTTGAAAAACTAAAACCAAAAAACCAGAAAAACAGGCTTTCACAATGTGAAGAAACTCAATATTTGGACCAGCTAACATGTCTATGAAATCAGGGCCCGAGGTAGCTGCAGGGCTGGCTGCTCTGTCTTGCTGGTTCAGGGCTGCTTTGTTTCCTGCCCAGTGTAGAGTTTGATGGCCCTTTGAAAATAAGGTAGGGAAAAAAAAAGAAAAGAACTGTAGCTTTTGAGTAGCCTTGAAGCAACAAGGTAAGTGTGCATTTGTTACTTTAATATCTAGGTGCATACACATCAAATGTAGGTAGGTATCTTAGTAAGATACAAACTGTCTTTTGAGTCTAGATGCTTTTGAACCTGTTGTCTGAATGTCTCACAGCCCGTGCCTTAGCCATGAGGTCTTGGGAGACCAGGAAGTAGTTTTAAACTTTTGGGATACTCTATGATCTTTGCTCAGAACATGTGCATTTGCAAGTTGGTGCTACTTCTCCCATTTTTTCTTGAAGGTTTTTGGAGCTGTCGCTTTGTATTTCCTAGAGTGCAGTTTTTCATCTGTTCATTAGTGTACATTCCATATGTTAATTCTGATTAGCCTCTGTTAGAGCTTTGGTACTTTTTGTTTTTGTTGACTGGGTCAGTAACTCTGACTTGTTCAGTCAGGTGTCCTGGAAAAGGCTGCTATTGACAGACACTAGGGGAAGTGAGGAGTGCTTGGACTTGGAGCCTTTGTTTGAGTGATTTAAAATGCCTAGCGAAGATGTCTGAGCTGTCTGCTCTCAGAGGAGAGAGAAGCTCTTCAGTGTATCAGAATCAGAGGGAAAGATTCTTATTATTATGTGGAGTTCATCTGCTTCTCACCATAGGTTAGTTATAAACTTGGAGATTAGAAAAATGGACTATGGTGCAGCAGACTGTTAGCTTGTGCACAAGGAAGAGAGAGAAGGCTGCCTGATTTGTTGTGTGCCTGAACTATGGCTGGCTGGGCTCAGTGGTTAACTTTGTAACCTGAGATTGTTTTGCCAACCCTCCTATCTGTGGGTTCTAGATGTGCAGATTCAACCACTGAAGATAACTCTCTCTCTCTCTCTCTCTCTCTCCCCCTCTCTTCCTCTCTCCCCCCCTCTCTCCTTCTCCCTCTCCCTCTCCCTCTCTCTCACTCACTCACTCACTCACTCACTCAGCTGGACTTGGTGGTATGTACATGCTTTTAATCTTAGCACTTGACAGGCAGAGACAGGCAGATCTCTTTGAGTTCAAGGTCAGCCTGATCTACAGAGTGAGTTCTGGACAGCCAGAGCTACATAATGAGACCCTGTCTCAACATTTTCTAGTCTGTTGTGAACATGTACTGAGGGAGTTCTTGCAGGTGTCATGTCAGGCAGAGAAGCAAACCAAGAAGAGGGAGAATGAGAACTTGGTTCAGATTGTCTTGTCAACCTGGATCAAACTTCAGGGAGTCTGATGCTGGGCGAGTTATTGCCAGTGTATTTAAACCCAGTATAATTTAGAAAAAAGTTCCTGGTGTAATACAGTCCCTGGTGCACAATGAAGATAATTGCATCGAAACTCAAGCACATGTCATTTCTTCAAAGAAGATGGGTTCTAGAGACAGGCTACCTGTGCTAGCTTAAGGGCCTAAGGAAGGATCTAGCCTGGTTCAGTCATACAGATAGCAAAGAGGTTATTTGGGCTATTAGCCACCTCTGGTCCTGGTTCTGGGAACTTGGGGGAGCCCCTGGCTATACGGATAATGTAAGGGTCCATTTAGATTATTAGGTATCTTAGGTTCTGGTTGTGGGAGCTTGGGGGAGCCCCTGGCTATACAGATAATGTAAGGGTCCATTTAGATTATTAGGTATCTCAGGTTCTGGTTGTGGGAGCTTGGGGAGCCTATGGCTATACAAGTAATATAATGGTCATTTAGATTACTAGCCACCTCTGGTCCTGGTTGTAGAAGATTGATATGGCCTGGCACAACAGATAACGCTGATCACCAAGCTATTAATCACCTCCACTTCCCAGCTTTCTGGATAGAAGAACAGGTTTTCCAGCTTTTACATTGAAAAAAAAAAAAAAAATCCTGCACGCTTAACATTCCTAGTTTCCCTGGAGATCTGTGGGTACACGGACCTTCATGCTCCCAACAATGTTCCAGTGTTTTCCTGTCATTATTTCCCAAGCAACACAGCATAATAACATTCACATTATAACTTGGAGACCAAGTTCAGCATTCGAGTGGTGTGGACTGTGTCTTCTACACACCATCTTCTGTAAAGACTATTCTTGGTCTGTAGTGAATCCACAGTCAGTCTCCATGAATACAAAGGTGGCTGTATTTGCTTGAAAATAAATTCTAGCATATAGTTTATGTTCATTTTTACTTGTGCAGAGAAAGAGGAGAGGGGAGAGAAGAGGGAGACTTGAACCCAGGGCCTTGGCATGTTAGGCCAACGCTCTACTGCTGTGCCTTGTACTTTGATTTATGGTGTAAGAATGTTGACATGTTGAAAACTTGCAAGTTTATCTCAGTAGATACCCTTTTGGTGTCAGATACGGGTAAAAGCTTATTGCTTAGCTACATTTTTTTTTGCATGATTGTACACTCACGCATACCTGCTTTTTTTTTTTTTAATTTTTAGGAACTGAAAGACAACGGTGAATTGCTGCCTATATTGAAAGGAGAAAATTAATAAATGTTAAGCATGGTGTCCAAGGACTGCAAGAAATATTTAATTACAGTGGAACAGTTGATGGTTTGGTCCTGAGAAGTGGACTAGGAGTAGAAATTGGTCTCACCCAGCTATGCTCTGCCTTTCAGAGCTGTGCTGAAGAAACATGTTACATTTTCCATGAAACATAGAAGGCAATAAACTCTTCAGATTCAGCTAAAAATGATTATGTGTAGAATTTATGTGTGGAATGTCTTTGTAACGTACAGTCACTGTCACTAATTCCTTTAAAGCTCTCTCTTAACACATGGGCCTCTTGTAGCAATTAGGGAAGGCCGTCAGGAAATAAGGGCCTCTCACAAAGAAAGCAGTGTGCAGTAGAGCTTAGCAAACTCCAGTGCCAGCCCAATGGCTCCCCTCACTGGCCAGAGAGCTCTTCACAGCCTTGGAAAATGCAACCAAACGGCTTATTCTGCTGACAGCGATGATGTTTACCCAGACCACCTTCAGAAAGCCAGAACACTTTTGTCCCAACATCCGTTAGAGGGAACAGTAGTGACCAAGAGTAAGGAAGCACCCTTCAGTCTTACAGGACTACAAATTATTTGGATCATTGCAGTGAATATACTAATTATGCCTTCCGATAAGTAGAGAATATTCCAAGAGCCATGAAATTCTTTTCCTTTTTAAATTAAGTTTTCCATTCATTTACATATCAGCCACAGATTCCCCCATCCTCCCTCCTCCCACCTCCAGCCCTTCCCCCCAACCCACTCCCCACTCCCACCCCCTCCAAGGCAAGGTCTCCCATGGGTAGTCAGCAGAGCCTGGTACATTCAGTTGAGGCAGGTCCAAGCCCCTCCTCCCTGCACAGTGTCCCACCATAGGCACCAAGCTCCAAAAGGCCGGCTCATGCACCAGGGACGGGTCCCGATCCCACTGCCTGGGGGTCCCCTAAACAATTCAAGCCAAACAACTATCTCACTTATCCAGAGGGCCTAGTCCAGTACCACAGGAGCTCCTCAGCTATTGGTTCACAGTTTAAGTGTTTCCACTAGTTTGGCTAGTTGTCTCTGCACTCCTTCCAATCATGGTCTTGATATCTCTTGCTTATAGAATCCTTCCTCTCTCTCATCGACTGGACCCCTGTAACTCCACCTGGGACCCGGCTGTGGATCTCTGCATCTGCTTCCATCAGTCACTGGATGAGGGTTCTGTGATGTCAGCTAGGGTATTCAGCCATCCGATCACCAGAGTAGGTCAGCTCAGGCACCTTCTCGACTACTGCCAGTGGATTCCTGGGGACCTCCCTAGCACTCTGCTTTTTCCTATTCCCATGGTGCCTTCACCCATCATGGTATCTCCTTCCCTGCTCTCCCCACTCTGCTCCTGATCCAGCTCGAACCTCCTGCTCCTCTAAGCTCTCATTCCCCGTCCCTTGCCTTTCATTACCCCCCCCCCCCCCAGCTTGGAGGGGGTAGATCCCATCCACCCCTCCCTTGTTGGGCGATCCCTGTGTCCCTCCCAGGGTCCTCCCTACCAGCCTGTCTCCCTGGAGCTGTGGGTTGCAGTCTAGTTATCCCTCGCTTCACATCTAGTATCCACTTATGAGTGAGTACATACCATGTTTGTCTTTCTGAATCTGGGTTACCTCACTCAGGATGATATTTTCTAGTTCCATCCATTTACCTGCAAACCTCATGATGTCATTGTTTTTCTCTGCTGAGTAGTACTCCATTGTGCATATGTGCCACATTTTCTTTATCCATTCTTGAATTGAATTTTAAATGTATATTTTTCCACCCTGACTTTACATATGTGAGAAACCCTTGTCCCATCATGCTTTGCTGGCACAAGCCTTACTTAGGATTTCTGAATTCACAGCTGTGGGATCTGGGCATTTGCTGCCTGTGGGATGTTCTTAAATGATCTTAGCCTGCTGCTTGGGGCTGTGAGCACTGTCTGTAAGAAGGAAAGGGGTGTGTCCAGTAATTGGAATGAACACAGGGAGGGAGTACAGACCCAGCCTCTCCAGAGCTCTTGAGCTGCTGTTCCTAACCTCGGTCCTGTGATGTGCAAGGCGGAGGCACTGAAGTAGCCCACGTTTTAAAGGTGGTTGGGCCTGGCTTCCTAGGACAGGATGCCTATGAGGGGATTTTCTGGAGAACAAGGCTCTTTATTTCCACTTAAATGAAAATCAGTGTGTAAGTAAAACTTAAATGCAGATAGATGTTCTTACCAAGGTGTGACTTCCCATGTGCCTCATGGAGGTCTGACTATATTAGTCACTCTTCTATGGCTGAGTTAAACACTTGTGACCAAGGCATTTTATAGAAGAAAGGATTTATTTGGGCAGGGATTTATGATGTAAGCCATAGGCATGGTGTCTGGAGCAGAAGCTGAGGATTCACATCTTGAACCTTAAGCATGAAGCAGAGATAGAGGACTTAAATGATGTAACCCATAAACTCCCAGAGCCTGTCCCAGTGACATACTTCCTCACACAAGGCCACCTAAACCTCCTGAAGAGCACCATCAACTGGGGATGAAGGGCTAAAGCTGGAGACCATGGGAACATCTGCAGGAAGGTTTTCTTAGGCTCCCAAACTGAAATTATTTGTACATGGCTTTTAGGATTTTTTTTTTTAAATCTACAAATGCTCACTGTCCTATTCCACCTTATCCTAAGTATTCTAGCTTCATCTCTGTTACTGTGAGATCACCATGACAAAAACTAACTTGGGTGAGAAATGGTTTATTTGGTTACAGTACCAGACCCACAGCTCATTATTGTACAGAAGTCAGGTCAGGAGCTTGAAGCAAGCAGCAAGAACAAGGCGAGAATGCATGCGTGCATTCCTTGTGGCTTTTACACAGTTCAGGGCCCAGTCTTCAGAACAGTGCCATTCACAGTGGGCTGGCTCTTCCTGCCTCAGCTAACCTAATTAAGACAGTCCCTTGCACACACACCCACACTGGAAAATCCTCACGTAGATTTTCTTCTCAGGTGTTTGACAAGACTCGCCAACACATACCTTTGTGACTATAGATTGATATACTGTTCCTCCACATTGAAATAAAATGTCTAACTTTTAATATAAGTAACCAAACCAATTTAATATATTTTTATTTGAAAATTTCATAGAACGGGTTTTGATCATGTTTGCCCTCTACTCTTCTCCCCAACTCCTTCCAGGACTACCCATCCTCCCTGCCCCCTTCTTTGTGTCTTATTTATCCCCTCTCTTCCTCTCCTCCCTTCCTTATTATCTTACCCTAGTTTATTTTATTAATTCCTAATTAATTTTATTTTAATAATTCCTTAAATTCTGTTATTGGTTCTCTTGACCCCAGGATAAGTAGGTGGTAACAGTGAGGCAGGGAGCCATTGGGGTGATTAAGAGATCTTGACTGGTGGCTGCTCCTAGCCTGATTTTATTAGATGTAATTTGGAAGTAAAGAGTTTAGGGGGTCCAGTTGAACTTCCGTTGTCAGACTTTCTAGCAGAAGAGAGTTTGTGAATGGGCTGAAGACAGCCTGCTTTTGTCAAAGTTGAAGTCCAGCGACATCCACTTACTTCCTGGGGAAAGGCTGCAGTATTGTTTGGATGTTTTATTTGGTGCCTGTTTGAGGAGACTGCCAAGTGTGTGCTGTGTGGAGCTGAGCAAGTTTGGACATGTCTTGGGACACCAGTTTCCCTAGGGAGTGGTCCTAGGTGATCTGGTATGGCTGGCTTCTGCAGCCTCCAGGGTGTGATGTGGGATTCATTATGAATGGGGGCTGAGAGTGAAGTCTGGAAACACTAAGGACTGCCAGCCCTGGAGGGGCTCTCAACAGAGACTCATGCCACTGTGGCTTAATTTACCTGTCACCAGGGAAACCAGTTCCCCCATGAGCAGGATTCCCCTAGAAGACGCTGGCTAAGTAGGAATTAGAGGGCCTCACACTAACTACTGGTCAGTCAGTGTGTTTATATATCTGAAAATAACTTCCTTGATAGAGAAGGGTTCTTAGGAATTTGTGTCTGCTTTGGGAGATAAGCCTGTAGGAATGGACTTTTGTTGTGGATTATTTAACTATGTAAAGATGTGTTACATTTGTTTATGCTGTAGAATATTACTTTAACTGTGTAAAGGTGTGTTTATGATGCATTTGTTTAATTATGAAAAGATGTGTTTCACCTTTCCTGCCTAAAGCACCTGAACGGCCAATAGCTAGGCAGGAGAGGGATCGGCAGGGCTGGCAGTCAGAATAAATACAAGGAGAAATCTAGGCTCAAAAGAAGTGTGAAGAGATTGAGGAGGAGACGGACATGCCTGGGGCCAGAAGCCAGGCAGCTACTAGCCAGCCAGCCAGAAGCAATGAAAGCAAGATATACGGAAGGAAAGAAAAGTAAAACGCTTCGAGGCAAAAGATAAAGAGAAAACAGGTTAAGTTAAAAGAACTAGCCAGAAATGTACCTAAAGAGCATTCATAGCTAATAAGAAGTCTCCGTGTTATGGTTGGGGGCAGGTTGGTGGCTGAAAGAGAAAGCCTGGTACAGACTTTCCCCTCAACTCTGCTTTTGTAATAAGTAGGGAGTGGAACTGTGGGGTAGGAGGGTCAAGGCAATGAAAGCCTATCTTGGTGGCGAGGTTTTCCTTTGGAGTTGGGGGAGTTGGGGGACACTAACCTGCAGCCATCAGGAGAGGGCTTTCCATGTAGGTGTGACTCACATACTCGAAGCACACTCTCTGGCAAAGATGCGTGTTAAGTCACTCATGGCCATTCCAAAGTTCTTGCCCTTGTCTCTTTTCTGGCCTTCAGACACATTTGTCCTGCTCAGCCAAGTGGCTCTTATGACTACTAGTGACCTCCTAAGGTCATGGTTGGTTTGACCTTGTTCTGCCTGTAACTGAATGTGTGGACCTGCCCTGTACTCAGTTACTTTCCTGGTTACTGTGATGGAGTACCTGACAAGCACTTCCTGGACAAGCACTTCCTTTCAGGAAGTGCGGAGAGATGCATGCTGGTCCTCACCTGACTGGCTTTCTCTCTCTCTCTTTCCTTCCTTCCTTGTTTTTGTTCTTGTTTTTTGTTTTTTTAAGACAGGGTTTCTCTGTGTAACAGCTCTGGCTATCCTGGAATTAGCTTTGTAGACCAGGCTGGCCTCGAATTCACAGAGATCTGCCTGCCCCCACCTCCTGAGTGCTGGGATTAAAGGTGTGCACCACCACTGCCCAATATTTTCAGTTTGAAAGCTCAGCCCACAGTATGCTGTGGTCCACATTCAGGGTTAAACCTTCTGGAAACACAGATACACTCAGAGTTGTGTCTCTTAGGTAAATCT
This sequence comes from Peromyscus californicus insignis, assembly GCF_007827085.1. NCBI lineage: Eukaryota > Metazoa > Chordata > Mammalia > Rodentia > Cricetidae > Peromyscus > Peromyscus californicus. The sequence goes on along the minus strand of NW_026294562.1, from coordinate 65,768,545 downwards.
AAATCCAGTCAAGTTGACAAGATGAACCCCATAGGGCACACTGGAGTTTCTGAGGTGTGTGGTACAGTGCACCTTCAGAGCTGCCCTTGAGTTCCAGGGTGGGAGCCCCTCACCAACCACTGTCTTCCTTGTCAAGTCCATAGCCTTGACTTCTCAGTAGGTAAGACTCATTGGTATCTTCAGTCTTTACAAAAGTGCTTATTTAATTCTGCTGAGGAGTTTGAAGTTGAGATTGATTTTCTTTTTTTTTTAAATAGCAAGCATACACACACACACACACACACACACACACACACACACACACACACACACATTTTAGTTTGTCATTTAATATAACTACATTATTTAAGTGACTGCTCAGTGCTGGGCCCCAAATGGGGCCACCTCTTCCAAGGCCCAGAGAACATTCCAGAAGAGGGTGTGGAAGTACTAGGAACTGAAAGATACTACTACAGTCAAGAGGGTAGGAGGTGGGGCTGCGTGGGAAGAAGAGTCAGGAAGAGGAGGGGAGTGGGTGCAGAGGGTGTGAATTGTATGCAAGACCAATATTGTCAAAAGTCAATGACAGTTCTCCAGAAAATTCACCTCCCAGATTGTGGAATATGTTCAGGTATGTGGTTTATGCAGAGGTGCACATACAACATCTACCCTGACAGTTGAAGCTCAAAGCTGAAGATTTGCTGCTCTTCGTGACACACGTGTAATCTGGACCCTCAGAGGTGTAGGCAGAAGGATTAGCAGGTGGATGGAGGCCCAAGATATGTGAGACCTTGTCTCAAAGGGTTTAAACAAAGGCTTTCGGGTTGGCACAGGACTTAGGAGCACACATAGCTCTTACAGAGGGCCCTAGTTTGAGTCCCGGTGCCCATGTCAGGGGCATACGTGTCCTCTGAGGGCAGCTGTGAAGAGCTGCACACAAGCACGTGCACATACCCATGGACAGCCAGACACACACATAATTAAAAGTGAAAAAATTCTAAGAAAGAAAAGGCAAACAAAACCCTCCAAATAGTTAAGATTTCAACATGAAACAAGAGTCCATTTCTGAATAAGTTTTCAAATCATTTTTCTTGAAAATGGACAGCTGGGACTTGTTACCAAATTCAAGCATTTCTGGATAGAAATGAGTTAGTACTTGGTAAACACATCCCCCTTTTGCTGCACGTATCTGATGTTAAGTTGTAGCAATGGTCCAGCGGAAGTGACCCACTTGAGTGGTGCATCGTTCTTCACAGTGTGTGGTTTTAAGAGTAGTTGTCACAGCTGTCGCATAGTCACAGATGTTCAGATTGAAGGGCTTCAGGTAAGCTGGTTTTAGGGGCTGGACATAGACTAGGTCATCATGGACCCCTTGTCCCAAGCCTGGCACCCCTGCAGGAATAATATTGTAAGATCCTCTGCACAGGCCCATGGTGAGGAGCTGTGGGTTTTTTTCTTTTAGATTTGTATATTATATGTGCATACCTGTTTTGTCTACATGTGTATTTAGGTACCATGTGTGTGCTTGGTGCCTGTGGAGGTCAGAAGAGTGTAGCTGGAGTTTTCTCTGGTCCCGCCTAGGCCTGCAGCCGCTCAGACTCAGAGGCTTATATTATTTTCAAACTATATGGCCTAATGGTTCAGGCTTCTCTTTAGCTAGCTCTTATATCTTAAATTAGCCCATTTCTATAAATCTATACTTTGCCACGTGGCTTGTGGATTACCAGTATCTTTACATCTTGCGTCTCCTGGCGGCAGCTAGCAGCGTCTCCTCTGTTCTGCCTTTCTCTTTCCTCTCTCTCTAGCTGAGATGTCCCACCTAACCTTATTGTGCCTCACCATTGGCCAAACAGCTTAATATATCAGCCAGTCAGAGCAACACATGTTCACAGCATACAGAATGACCTCATCCATCAGAAGAGGGTATCAGATTCCCTGGAACCGGAGTTAGGGATGTTTGTGAACCTTCATTTGGGTGCTGGGAACCAAACCCATGTCCTCTGCAAGAGCAACGGGTGTTCTTAGCTGCTGAACTATCTCTCCAGGACTCTACTTACTATGTTTTTCATACAGGGAGCCCAGGCTGGGGCAGGATGCTTTACTGGTGGTTCTCTCCTGCCTTTGCCTCCTATGTATGCTGTCAGGTCTGGTAGGAGCTGCTGTTCAAACCAGGCACCTGACGTCCAGCCCTGGGCTATGTCTGAAGCACTGTGTATGTTCTGTAGGAGAGCTGTGCCATCTAGCAGAGATGGAAAAGCCTCTGGTTTCTGATACTGGTGTGTGTGTGTGTGTGTGTGTGTGTGTGTGTGTGTGTGTGTGTGTGTGTGTAACCCTTGTGTTAGGAGGAGTAGGGTGGCTTTTCAAAAGCTCGTGACCTGGTATATTCTGACTCTAAATGTCCTTTTCAATGCTGCCCCACTTCCATCTAAATGGTTAATTATTAAACACTCCTAATAATTCCTTAGAGCGCCACCCTTCTGTTGAGGAAGCTGCAGTTTCCCCACATGAACACTAGAGGGGGAGCTTTGCCTGGCTGATGGCCATGGAGCCAAGGTCAGGTCTGAGCGTTCTCCCTGCAAACCCTGGTTCTGGACCTGGGCTTGGAGAGCTTGTCTGAGAAGAGACAAGGATTGGTAATTGTGGGCATTAAACTAGTTTTTATGCTATCAAGCCCAGTTTGTCCCCCAAAGCAATGGCCATGGTGTGCTGAAAAGCTAGAAGGAACTTGGGTGCCCTCAGAATCCTCTGTCTCTTTCTCCTCCCCATTTTAAAACTTTGATTTTCTGTGTTGTCGAGGCAGTGTCTCCCTCTGTAGCTGTGTCTGCTAATCATGTCGGAAGGGTCGTGTCCACAAATCATGAGAGCCTAGCACACAAGGTGTACACATGCAGCCGAGGACAGTGGGGTCCAGGCTGGCCCTGGATGAAAGCTTGAGCTTGGAGGTGGTGGCCACAGTTTCTAGGGAAGCCTTGCACCAGTGTTCTGTCCCAGTGTGTACTCCACAACTAAAGACACTGGGATGTAAGTCTGGACATGAAGAGGGCACTGCAGGGCACTCTGGGGACTGACGGTGGGTTTTGTCTCTCCTGCCACCTGCCACTGAGACCCAGTGCCTGGAGTTCCCTGGCGTTCCTCTTCAAGGCTGTTCTTGTCCACTCCCTGGGAAAGAGCCTCTGCTTCCAGGGGGGCCTGCATGCAGCACCTGCTGTGTGAACTGTGGGTCTCTTGATCAGGAAGCAGGTCTCTAATGGTGATATGGAAATCGAATTTTTCTTCTGGCGCCCTCCTCACTTGTGGCTTTGGTTTGTGGGAGTGTCGTGATTAAGGCCAAAATCATGAGCATGGGTATTTTCTTACCCTCTGGAGTGCACAGTGAGTTAAATGCAAGCCCAAGAGTGTTTAACGTGTATGTGTCACATTTGTCTAGCATTCTCTGTGGGAATGGTGGGGGTAGTGCACAAAGTGGGGTGTCACTTGGTCTGCATGCTCTCTTCACATTTCCTTTCGTATGGAATGGGTAGAACACGGACTACAGGTGGGTGGGCTGCTTCCAGGTGCTGTGTGAAAGGGGCAGGTTGGTTCAGACAAGGTATGCAGCTCACTTCTGTAGTAGGCTGCTGGGCTGCTGAGATCGGGTTCTTGCTCTGTGCAATATCATTATGACTTGATAGGGGGATATGGTTGCTGGGCTGACACTTGGTCCCAGGTGTGGCATGCTGTCCCCTCACATCCTGTGACTAGCATCTGCCCTGACCCTGGAGAATTGCAACTGTCCCTCTCTCAAGTTACATAAGTGGGCTGTTGATTCCTCACATCCTGGGGGTGGGGGGCGCGGGCGATGGGGTGGTTAGGGCATATGGAGCCAGGGGACCCATGGCTAAATCCCAGCCACACTATGTGCTGTGTAACCTTGCTGGGTCTTACTCTGAGTTTGAGCTTCCGTACATCATGTCCACTAGGATTCTGCTCTGGGGCATGTGCCCACTGCCATCAAGGGAGTTCTGCTCATGAGCTTGCCGCTGCTGCACCATAGGACGTAGGTTTGGAGGTGGGACAGGAGGTTGGAGATGATGGCAGCAGAGCCCTCTGAGTGCACACTTGAGGTTTTCCAGGCCGTAGGTAAAGAGGCAGTTCTGCTTCTTCATCATGTGTCCTGCCTGAGGAGGGTCCAGCCTGCTGGGCTCTTCTAACTGACCCTCCCTGCAGTCCTCTCTCTAATTTTGGTTAAGGGGTTCATGGAGGAGTTGGCACTTGACCGACTCACAGTGTCACTTGTCACGAGCCTTGTTCAGGAGCCATTCTTACCAGGGCACACGTTCCACTTACGGCTGCCATACAACAACCAACATACCCATGGTGTTGTCGGGCAGTGACCCAAGTATTGGATTCAACAGAAGTCACTGTCTTTTCAGTCCCGCTTTAGGTGGGGAAACAGGTTAAGCAAGTTGCTCAAACTCATAGTACTTGGTGTAGCTGGGAATTGACCCTGGGTCTCAAGCCATGCCTCCAACTGCCCTCTTATCCCCACAGGATGTGGAGCTATAGTTCAAATGTGTAGCTTGGGAGGGAGGACAGTTGCAATCCCTGAGGATCAGGGCCAGTGCTAGGTAAAGGATGAGAGGGGCTGCCTCCTCTTCACTGGAGTAAGAGAAGCCAAAGATGAGATAATTCCAGAGGGTGGAGCACACGCTTCCAGCAGCCAGGGGAGCAGGATTGAGTTCCCAAACACAGGAACAAAACGCATGCCCCCTGTCCAGTCACCTTGACAAACAGCTACCAAGTGAATTAGGGTGCCCAGAGCCTTTGGGTGCTGTTCTCCCCCAGGGCAGACTGCCACCTCCTTGGCATTTTGTTCTGATCTCTTTCACCTCAAGGGCCTTGGTGTACACAGGGGTGATAAACAGCCTGCAGAATCCAGCACTGGCTGTAGGCTTTGGAGATCTGTGGAGAAGAGTGCCTGCCCCGTTAACACCTGCTCCTGAAGCTTAATAAGTTGGGGAACGATGCACCGTTGGAGGGGTCATCCCCAGACTGTAGGATCCTAGATCATCCAGGGCTGGCCACTTGCTCCCTCTGTGGCTGCCAGGGGTTGTACAGTCCCGGTTCTACTCCAGTTTTGAGATGTCAGCGTCAGGATAAGGTTGACCCCCAGACTGGCTGGGTGGGACCCTGACCTTGACTGCTGGAGGTCTCCGGTGTCCAGTCATGACTTGGGTGGGTCACTCCCCAACGCCAAGACCGGTGATGGTGGGCAATGCTGGGGTTCCTGTGCTAATTCAGCTTCTCTGCCTCCGAGGTCTGGCTGAGACCGCCTGTGACTTTGCAGGAAATAGCCTGGTGTCCTCCGTATCTGGTCACCACTGGACTCGGAATGTCAGCAGCAACTCCTGGCTTCAGGAGGCGGCTGCAGGTGGTGACCGTGTGCGTCCACACGAGGGCGCTGCACACCGCGGGCCGATCAGCCGTGTCTCCTGTAGGGGCGGCCCTTGGGCACCAGGGGGCGCGCAAGGACCGAGGAGAGCACAGCACTGGCAGGAGTCCTCCCGCCCCCGCTCCTCGCCCCAACCGCGTGCGCGCGTGTGTTAAGGCCGCATATCCTGCAACTCTACTAACCTCTTTCCTTTACAGATCAAGCGTGTGGAAGACTGCGGATGATTTTCTGGGGATTAGAGTTCACAGACTCGTGTGGCTGTTAACCTTTCGCCTGCCCTGTTGCCTGTTAGAAAATTAGAGCCAAGCCCCGTGACCTCTATCCCCTGATCCTTGAAAGCCTCTTAGATGGCACTGCTGACCGTGCACCCTGTAGGTGCCAGCATCAGCCCCGTGGAGTGAAGCCTATCTGCTGGGCAGCCATCAGTCTAGTCTAGGCTTTCAGGTGTATGCATGGAACACCCCACCCCCACTCCCTGGCTCCACCTCGTGGACGATGCACCACTGAATAAGGTGCCACTATTTCATTGCGTCATGAGACCTGACCTACTGTCCCCATGATCTGTCACGGCCTAAAGACGTTTGTCAGGTGACATGACCCTCTTCTGCTCTCTACACTGTACTGTTTGGAAGTCACAGAGACAGCCCACACCTGAGGGGTACCTTTATGGGGAGCTACAAAACTTCTCTGGGCTTCTGTTCAGAAATTTTTGGGTATTTGTCTTTTTCCCCAGCTTATTCATTTGTCTAGCTATTTGTTTACATCAGGGTGTACTTACAGATATTTTATACCTGTTGTGGAGTTCTGTTCTCTGGGCGTGACATGGCCACTGCCGTCTCAAAATCATTAGCAGCTGCAATTATCTGCATGAGACCCTTGCCACTAACATTCCCTCGGTGGGTGGGGCTGATAAGGTGTGGCTCGGGCTGTGCTTGTGAGCAGGCTATAACTGATCATCATTTAGGGGGCTCTCTTCTTCAGAGGTCTAGCTGCCCATAAATTGCCCATGTTCCTGTAAGTAACTCGAATTAAACCTAATGATTATTCAAGCTAGACTTTTTTTTTTTAAAAGATTTATTTATTATGTATACAGTATTCCCTGTAGGCCAGAAGAGGGACCAGATCTCATTACAGGTGGTTGTGAGCCACCATGTGGTTGCTGGGAATTGAACTCAGGACCTTTGGAAGAACAGTCAGTGCTCTTAACCACTGAGCCATCTCTCCAGCCCTCAAGCTAGACTTTGATGACATCGCTTCTTTGGTCTGTTGTTGGTGCCCTGTTTGGAGTGTGTCATCTCCTCAGGAAAAGTTTAACAACATTGCCCAGGGAAGGAGGGGCATGATCATACGAGTGTGGGAGGGGTGGTTGGTGCTATGCACAAGGCATCTCTCTCTCTCTCTCTCTCTCTCTCTCTCTCTCTCTCTCTCTTCCTTTCCCCCTTCTCTCTCTGTGTATATCCCAATTTTTGTCTGTTTTGAGGTAAATTCAAAGTTGGCTTAGGATAAACACTGTGGCCAAAACAAGCTGGGGATGGTCACTTGCCATAACCTTGTCACTGTAGTGGGAAGGGCTGGACCTGGATGGCATGTTGTTATGGCTTTATTTGTCCCTGGTCCTGGCCCTGCTCTCTCTCTGTTCTCATGGCTGTGGTCATGTCAAGAGTTTCTGGAACACAGGTGTGTCTCCTGTTGGTCTCCCCTATCAGCCCCAGCCAGTGCCCTTGCTCAGCTGATCAGATCTTTGCCTTCTCAAGTGAGGTCCCCACTGGGCACATCCTCAGTGCCTTGCACTGGCTCCCAGTAGCGCTGACACAGACAGGGACTTCTGGGTGTCCTGTAGAGACCTTCTCATCTGATTGCCAGGTGCTTGGAGCCTCGTCTAAAGTGCCAGTGAGTGTTATTTGTTGGGAGCTGGCTTTGCTCTCTTGGGGCACACCCTAGCCTCCTCGGATAGCCATCTGCCTGGGGTCATGGATGCAAGCTAATCCTGTCTGTCTTGGAGGAAGGCGTTAGCTTGGCAGTTAACAAAGGATTTTAATTAAAGACGAAAGAATCATTTTGGCAAACTAGCTTAGTCCCTTACTCAAGTGACCTGTCAAAGTTATAAGTTTGGTTAATTTCCACATCAGCCTCACTGTTTGGGGGAATTCACCCTAGAGTCTGCAGGAGACAGAACCCCAGGACCAGGCATCCTGGGGAGAGCTCTTCTCCTTTCCCTCTTCCTCTGTGGACTCCCCCAAAGCTATGTCCATCTCGACTCTGGGAAGTCACTCTTCACCCCAGGTTGCCAATGGGTCCTGAGCTTGTCTTGACCCTGTCTCCAGGCATGTGGCTTCCTTTTCACGCTGGCCCAGCCTGGCACAACATGGCTGTTCTCAGCCGCCTTGTGCTTTCTGCATGTGCAGGTTAGTTTTTGTTAATTTGACACAAACCTACACACACCTGGGAAGAGGGAATCTCAGCAGAGGAATTGCCTATACCAGACTGACTTGTGAGTGTGCCTGTGTGTGGTGATACATTGTGTACCGTAATAAACTTTGCCTGAAGATCAGAGGACAGAACAAGCCACTAGATTAAACATAGAGGCCAGGCAGTGGTGGCACACACTTTTAATCCTAGCACTCGGGAGGCAGAGATCCGTTTGGATCTCTGTGAGTTCAAAGCCACCCTGGACAACAGGAGATTGACTCAGTCTAGGAGAGAAAACAGAGCCAGGCAGTGGTGGCACACACCTTTAATCCCAGTACTGGGAAGCACACACTCCTTTAATCCCAGGAAGTGATGGCTGGGCAGAGAAAGGTATATAAGGTGCGAGGAGACAGGAACTAGAGGCTTTTTCAGGCTGAAGCCCTTTCGGTTGGAGTCCTTTTCAGGCTGAGGAGTTCTAGAGGTGAGAGGTGGCTGTGGCTTGTTCCTTTGTCTCTCTGATCTTTCAGCATTCACCCCAATATCAGGCTCTGGGCTTTTTATGATTAAAAGACCATTTAGAAGTTTGTGTTACACCTGTGAGGAGGCATTTTTGTGACGGCTGATGGATGGAGAAGGGCTCAGCCTACTGAGGGCGATGCCATCTCTAGGGAGGTGGGCCTGCTCTGTGTAAGAAAGCAGGCTGAGTAAGTTAGGGTAAGCAAGCCAGTTAGCAGTCCTCCTCTGTGGCCTCTGCCTGGAGCTCCTAACCTGGCTTTCCACGATGGAGGACTGTAACCTGTACGATGTAATAAGGCCTTTCCTTCCCAGGTTGCTTTGGGTCATGGTGTGTATAACAGCCATAGAAAAGCCCAGACACTCCATGTACCAGCCAAGAGGACTGTGGGAACATTTGACTCCATCCCCCAATGCTAGGAATTAAACCCACAGCCTGACAAGCATGCTACCACCGAGTTATATCCCTACCTGTCTAGGAACTTTCTGAGATGGTTGTTGGTCCCCAGAGACCAGAAGGAAATGGTGACTTTCAGCCAGTTTTCCCCAAGAGGAGCATCTTACAAAACTGAATGCATAGCTCAGTGGTAGGGCACTTGCTCAGTAGTGCAAAGGCCCTGGAATTTATTCCCGGCCCTGCAAATTAAAACCGCATAACACAGCAACATAGCTCGCCACCCGTTTAGATGTGACTTGCAAACCTCACTTGAACTTGCCAGTCCTGTGTATCATTATCTGTTGTGCATCATGCTTACTTCTGTGGACCATGTGTGTACCTCATGCACCTGCTTTCTCAGTCAGTTACAGAGCAGGCTGCTTCCATGAGACTCCCTGCTCTGGCCCGTGCTACCCAAGTCTCTCCCCTAACCTCACAGGCCAGGACACAGGTAACCCCACTCTCCTTTCCCCTCCCAGGCTCCATCCAGAGGACTGTCCATGATAGTGGTAGATGTGGCTCCTGAGACATGGCTGGCCCTCTGTCCCTGCACCCTGGCCTGCTTCTGCGTGGCCCGCCCCTCCTCCGATGTCCTCTCACACTCCTGTCCTCTTATGCTGCACCCTTCCTTACGAAGACCTCTCTTTGTCTCTCTGCCTCTCTTCCTGTTTGACTTTTTCTCCACTGGTATCTATCTTTTTTTTTTTTTTTTCAAGACAGAGTTTCTCTGTGTAGCTTTGCGCCTTTCCTGGATCTCGCTCTGTAGACCAGGCTGGCCTTGAACTCACAGAGATCCGCCTGGCTCTGCCTCCCGAGTGCTGGGATTAAAGGCGTGCGCCGCCACTGCCCGGCGTGCTGGTATCTATCTTGATCCCCGTTTTTCTCTCCCCTTGTCCCTCCTGTATATTTGGTCCGTCCCTTCCGTCCCTCTGAACACTCTGCTCTCACTGAGCAGAGGTCACAGTTCAGAGGACGGTGGCTGCCCCTCGACCTGCATCCCTACTTTCTTCCATTCCTCTCCCCAGCTGGCTCTAGAGGTCTGTGTGGAGTTAGGGAGCCATGCCACCTGGTTCAACAGCATCACTTGGTGAAGGTCCCAGGGCTGGTTTTGTTTTCTTTATTTTTTGTTGTTTTTTTGGTAATTCAGGCTGGCCTCGAACTCTCAGTCCTTCTGACCTCCTCCCAAGTTCTATGAAAACAGGCATATGCCACCGCAGCCACACCCATCTCTGGCTGTCTTTTAAAATCAAGTATGATGGTATAGCCCTCACCCCAGGCACCAGAGAGTCAACCGTGACCCGGGCAAGTTGCTCATTGAAAATGGAGCTGGGTGCATCTTTTGTTACCTTGCAAAAAATATGAGTCATTGATTTTGGATGTAGCTCACAATAGAAACTGTGAGAAAGGCGTCGGGTCTTAGAGAGCTCGCCTTTGTGCTTTCTGAGGAGCTCTGACGACCCCAGGGGCTAGGGAAGGGCTGTTCCTTTCTGGAGGAACACCGGATTTATTGGAGCAGCCTCTTACAGAGGTGTCTGGGAAGACGAGGCTCCACTACAAAGCTCGCTGGTTCTCAGTGAGAAGTTGGATCTGCAGAATGTTGCGAAGGCAGTTTGGCTTCATTACCTCTAAGTGCCTGGTGCATTACAGATGTAGGCAGAACCCGGAGGCCCTGAGTGGGCTAATGGAAGTGCTCTTTTACTGTGGGACATTCCAGAATGCGTTTTCATAAACATAAATATAAAAATCTTATCACTCCTGAAAGCACCTTGTCATTTTTAATCCCCTGTTCCTCGAAGCCCAGCTTCTAATGAAGTGGGGCTGCCGCAAGACTGTGCTTCTGGGTAGGCTGCGGCTCTGTGTGGTCCCGGCGGCCCTGGCTCTGTGTGGTCCTAGTGACCTACCTGGCCAGCCCCTCTCTGGGGTCAGGTAGCTGCTGAAGTCCTTTGCTCCTACAGGGCTGTGCCAGGAGTGAGCTGGCAGTGGCGTCGTTTCTTGAGCTGTCATGTGTTAGAGGCACTGACTTCAGCCTGGATGTCGCTCAGAAGGGAGACCATTGAGCTTTGTAAGTCACACACATGTCCGAGGGTCTTACGGGAGCTCCTGGAGGTGGAAGAGGTTGGGACACTTTGCTCTAAGTGTTTTTAGTTCCTTTTACTGAGAGCCATGCCGGGTGATAAAATATTGTCATGTCGCTATGGCCGTGGGTCCTGTGATTGCCGCTTTCCCTGCATCGCTCTTAACTTGTCCAACAGGCACCTGACTTTCATTGTTCCCCAGGAATGTCTTTGTCCAGGAGGGCCACCCTCCCTGTCAGGCCCTTTAGGGCCAGGGCCCTCAGAAGGGTAAATGGCATGGGAGAAGAGGAAAAGGAGAATGGAGAGAAGAATCCAAGTAACATCCTTCCCAGTGGGATCTTCTCAGATAATGGAAGGACCCAAAAGGGGAGGCCAGCTGTGTGAGTAGCGGAAGGCCACAGCTGCTGCACACCAGCCATAAAAGCTTCTCTTGTGCAGGATGGGGATGCTCGTCGTGGGACCTTGATGCCAAGGGACTCTTTCCTCCCCAAACCTGACTTCACGTGAGAGCAACATCTCAAGCAACCATGTCTCAGCACCCACAGTGCTATGAGGGAAAGGCTTGACAGTGATGTATATGGTCCCCCGGGCTGTGTGCTGACAGACAGCCTCATGCCCACTGGCTGGGACTGGAAGCTGCTTCTCCATGCGCCTTCCTCCCTACAAAAATGTGGATGTTTATAGAGCTCTTAGCTCAGGCAATTGCTGCTCTCTCTCAGGCCACCCTATTGGTCCTTGAGCAACAGCCTCTATTTTCTGGAAAATGGAGATGATATCCCCCAAGCCTGTTTCCTCCTGGACTCAGGGTTGAAAGGGGACCTGGTCTTAGATGTGATCTTGGAGAGTCTCGTTGTGGAGCTGTATTTTCAAAGCAGCCCACGGAGGCTACGGGAGGGCCACTGCCCTGTGAGCCGGCTTTATCACTGAGGAGCATATCCAGAGTCTTGGGGAAGGGAGGACACGTCCCCTTCTTTTCCGCTGGGAGCACCAAGACTTGAGAAAGTAAAGGCACTATCGTCGCACTCAAGGGGAGCCTCACTTTCGTTTCCTGATGCTGTTACACCCAGCCCATTATGCACCATGAGGAAGGAGAAAGACACCACTTATGGGTTCCAAATATTTTTTAATAAATCATCGCTGATCGATCAGGGCTGCAGGACAAGGACTTGGGAATCTTCTTTCTCCTGACAGCCCCAAGCAGGGGTTTATAAGCACAAAAATTGCAAAATTTGTTGCCAAGTTGCAGTTACAATTTTCACCAATCAGGAATCAAAGATTAGGGACTTTCCTTGTGTGTTCCATCACTGTCAACTGACATACCATGCAAGCCTTTCAGTCCAGCCAATCAGATTCATTTGTTCTTTCTGTGGTTGGGAACGGACATAACGTCTTAGAGAACTAAGGGGCCTAACAGACTGTTTCTATCATCTAAGGAGGAGGTTGGTCAGCCACTGGGATGTTCTCAGCTCCTCTAGGGCTTGGGAATTTGTACTTTATTTCACTCTACAGGTAAAATGGAGTCTGAAGTCAAAATGGCAGCACTTAGGCCAAGGTGCCTTTGCCTGCTGCCTTCAATGTTGTGATTAAATACCTTGATAAAAGCTACCTAAGGGAGAAAGGGCTTTTTTGAATTACGTTTCTAGGCTATAGTCCATCATTTCAAGAAAGCTGAAGCAGGAGAAACTTGAAGCTGCTGGTCACATTATATCCAAGGTCAAGAGCATAAAGCAATAATTAATGCGGGTGTGCTGGGGTTTGGTTTGCCTTCTCATTCTTACCCAGCTCAGAATCCTTTTCCTAGAAAATGGTGCCACACACAGTGGGCATATCTTCCTTTCTCGATTAATGTAATCAAGATAATCCTCCACAGAGATGCTCACAGGTCAGTCTAATCGAGACAGTCCCTCATCGAGACTCTGGTTTTGCTAAATTGACAATTAAAACTAACTGTCATAGAACTCAAGCTTGAATACGTGGGCAGTGACTGAGATATGGCTCACACCAGGAAATGAGTGCCTTGGGGACTTGGGGATGTATGGTAGGGGATTCGATGGTATTGGGAGCTGAGGATGGGTAATTTTGAAGAAAGAGGCCCAGTTTCTGAAAGGGGGAAACTGCTTTGTCATTTTCTAGGGATTAGGGGAGCTCCTGGGGCTTTTAGTGCTAGGAGAGTGTAGATGGATTTTTATTTGGGCTGCTAATTCACAAAAAAAAGACACAGAGACTTATTATTAATTATGAAAGCTCAGCCTATAGCTTAGGCTTGCCCCACTAGCTCTTATAACTTAAATTAATCCATTTCTATTTATCTACGTGTTGCCACGTGACTCATGGCTTTTATCTCTCCTCCTGCATGTCTTGCTCTCTCTCTGTGTCTGTCTGGCTACCTGTCTTTCTTCTTCCCAGAGCTCTCTCTTCCTGCCTATACCTTCTGCCTAGCTATTGGTTGTTTAGCTTTTTACAAAACTAATTATAGTGACACATCTTCACACAGTGTAAAGGAATATTCCAGAACATTTCCCCCTTTTTGTCTAAATAAAAAAAGAAAGGTTTTAACTCTAACACAGTAAAACTATATACAATAAAAAAAATTGTCAGGTAAGAATTACATTTACAATGCCCAGTCCATTGGCATTGTATTTGGCAAATTTAGAAAAAATATTCCATAATCTACCCTTTCTTGATGAGTCCAAAGTTTTATACCTAAACCATTTCTATCAAAACTTGTATTACCATCTAAAACTATTTTTTAGACCTCAAAACATTTTATTAGATAAACAACTTAAGCTTTTATGTCTCTCGACCCTATAAATTTTATATCTCTTATGTAAGTTTCTTTTCTGAATTTGTTAACAAGGAAAACTGTAAAACTATAACTACCTAGTTTTCAACCCCATCAAATACCCGAGAAGGATATAATATTACCTGAGTAAACAGAAAGTACAGAGCAAGCAACTTCCAAAACTATAGAAATGACAGACATCTGACTGCCTGGATAGTCACTCCAAGTCTTCTCTGCAATGTTGGGGCATCCATCTTTAGCCTACAGGCCTAGAATATCTGACAGATTTTTCTGTGAAGCAGGAATTTGGAAGGACTGTTCTACTTTGTCTTGGCAAAGTTTGGCAGATACTTTCCTTTGTGTCCTATTTGTCTAATTTGGACAGTAGCTGTCAGCACTTGAGGCAAGGGCAGTGTCTTTGCCCAGTGGCTAGCTTTGCCACAAAGAAAGCAAACTCCATATGGAGGTTCTTTGATGCCCATCATCTTTTTTTGAAGTAGATTGGTGCTGTCAGGAGCAGATGTGTCTCACAATCATGAAAAGCTTAATGGTATTATAACATTTTAAATTCCATAGTCTGTAGGTATCTGAGGTGTTTGAAGATCACCTATCTATCTAAAATTTATCTCTGCATGACCTTGAAAACATACCTAACGTGACTATAAGTTTGATAGATGACTAACTACTAACTTGTTTTTGTGTATTATCCTAAAGAGCTTTCAAGGACTAAAACTTTACATTGCATTTTTGAATGAGCTGCAGAGGTACAATACCTTAAACAAGAATAAAAACATATATGTGTATAACAAAATAACCTTAAATTTGTATAGCAGAAGTAACCTTAAATTTCTATCAATTTACAAAAATCCATTCCAATGTAAAGTATTTGAGACTAGTTGTTCAAAAGTGGATTCAACTATCCATGCTTTTATCCCATCATTTCTACACTATACCTCCCCCTTTTGTCCCTTCAGAAAGAGATCCCAGAATCTAATCTCCTTTGTTCAGTTTTCTCTCCAATCATGACCAGTAACAGCTTGTAAACAACCCCCCTAAATGATGACAAACATCCATAACCCACCGAACAACCAAAAACCATCCATCCCACCTCTTGGGAATGTGGGCGTCATGTTCTCTAGACTTCTTTCTGTTGTCTGGGGGCAACAACATCTTTAGGGGATCCTGAGAAAATTAAGATAATGTTCAAGTCTTGGGAGAGCTAGTTGTTGTCTAGTCTCAGTGTGATGGGAAAATGCAGGGCTTATCATCTGAAGGCTGGGTGGAGTAGTCTGTGAGACTGCATCATCTCAACCAGCAGCCTTGAAGCTGTTCTGGATATAGAACTCTGAGGAAACTGCAATAGAGGGGCATTCTGAGAGGCTGGATCACCTGGGCTACATGTTTTCATTGGTGTCTAGTCCCCTGAAAACATACAAACTTTCAAAGGTAAGATACCTATTTGCATTAACACAAGTATGGATTATACATTGTGCACAAGCCAGCCAAAGATGATTTTTCTGTATTATGTTTGAGTAGGTAAAATATATGTCGCATGTCTTGTAGTCTTTCTTGGCTTTCCCCCTCATATATGTAGCCAAGATCCTCAGATGGTCTCCATTGATCAAATTTGATCTTTATTAATTTGGAAGAGAACCATGACTTTTGTTTCCTGTGGACAAAAAGGCATAACCACTCCCATAATGCAACACATTGTCCAACTTCCATTTTGAAGCCAAGCTATCCCTAAAGTATCTAGGCTGGTTTAATTCAGCAGTCCCTTCCACAATCCAGTGTCTCTGAGCATCTGTCCTTCTCTGTTTATTAGCATTAAAAAAATTCACAGTTAACAAGGCACCAGACTCTCTGTGTATTTTGCATCTTTATGTGGCTTATCCTTTTTATATTTTATTCTGTCTTTAAAGACTTTATCTTATTTATAAACTATTTTTTATTACTTTAGACTCATTTTATTTTTTTTTAAGCCTATGCACAGTTTTTAAACACACTGTAACCTGCTTAGAGTTTTTTTTCTGTCTGGATCTGTCTTTACTGAGTACCTGTAGCATTCTCTGGCCAAGTGAGACAAATCTGAAATTGATATATCAGCTGCTGCAAGGGTAAGCTTAACACATGGTGCTGGCACATGGCGCTAGTGTCTGACTCCAGCCTTCAGGCAGTGGCTGGTAGTGGTGTCTCTGTATGTGGAGCACTGGCCCACCTGAGAGACTGCAGGACTAGAAAGCCACATCCCACTCCTTGTCCAGAACTTGTCTTAGTTTTCTCAGGCCCAGTGTTTGGATATTTGAGCCCCACATTGCATGCCATATGTAGATGGATTTTTCTTTGGGCCACCAGCTCACAAAAAAATGACACAGAGACCTTCTATTAATTATGAAAGTTTGGCCTATAGCTTAGGCGTGTTCTAGTTCTTCTAACTTAAATTAGCCCATTTCTGTTGATCTACCTGTTGCCACATGACTCATGGCTTTTACCTCTCCTCCTGCATGTCTTACTTTCTCTCTGTGTCCGGCTAGTGACCCACCTCTCTTCTTCCCAGAGCTCTCTCTGTCCAGAAGTCCCTGCTTTATCTCCCACCTAGCTATTGGCCATTCAGCTCTTTTATTAAACCAATCACAGTGACACATCTTCACACAGTGAAAAGGAATATTCCACAGCAGGAGAGTCACGAGTAAACGAGCACAAATGGTAAGCTATGGGTGAGGGATGGACAGATGGACAGATCTGAAGAGCGGGAATCTGAGATTAGGAGAGTAGATCTGAGAGAGGGAAGGTGGATCTAAGGGAGAGTGGGTGGATCTGAGAGAGGGAGGGCAGATCTGAGAGAGGGAGGGTAGATCTGAGGGAGAGAGGGTGGGTCTGAGGGAGGGAGGGTGGATTTGAGGGAAGGAGGCTGGGTTTAAGGGAGGGAGGGCAGATCTGAGGTAGGGTACTGAGCTGGGATGGTGGATTTGTGGAGAAAAGGATGGATCTGAGTAGGGAGGATGGGTCTGAGGTGGGAAGCTGATCTAAGAAGAGGATGGATCTGAGGAGATAAGGTAGATTTGAGGAGAGGGGGGATCTGAGGAGGGAGAATGAATCTGAGGGGAGAGAATGGACCTGAGGAGGGAGGCTGAGCTGAGGAAGAAAGATGGATGTGAGGAGAGAAGTTGATCTGAGGAGAGGAGTCCGGATCTGACTGAGAAGGTGCTGGTAGGTAGTAGCTAGGAAGCTCTTCTTGGCCATTGCCTGCACCTACATATTTTAAAATAAATCTTTAATATTTGATAAAATACGTGTATTATGAGATTCACTGTCTTCAGTAATTTTAGTGTTACATGTATTCATACTGTTTTGTCTTGTGAGCTCCTTCAAGAGCTCTATGCAATTCCCATTTCTCATGACTAGCATACTGGTGCCCTTTGACATGCCAAGGATCTCAGAAAAAAAGCTAGTCTGACCTTCTCCCAATTCCCCAATTAACCTCTTTGCAATTGAGAGCTGAGACTCACTATTCATTCCAGATTCTGAATCGGTTTGTAATGTATGAGAAGCTCTTATGTTAACCTGCCGTGAGGAAGTTCTCACTCAGTAGCCTTTTAAGAGGGATTCTTGAGCCGGGCGGTGGTGGCGCACGCCTTTAATCCCAGCACTCGGGAGGCAGAGGCAGGCGGATCTCTGCGAGTTCGAGGCCAGCCTGGGCTACCAAGTGAGTCCCAGGAAAGGCGCAAAGCTACAGAGAAACCCTGCCTCGAAAAACCAAAAAAAAAAAAAAAAAAAAAAAAAAAAAAAAAAAAAAAAAAAAAAAAAAAAAGAGGGATTCTTGAAAGTCTGAAGCATTCCCTCAGGTTCTGTTCAACGTTCTTGTTACGCGATGGACACAAAAAACACCCACTATTTGAATGTCCTTGTTTTCCTATAAGCTCAGGGTTACTATATCAGGACACCCTCAAACAAGGTAGATGGATTCACAAGAGTAGGTTTGAAATTTCTGTGGAGTCTGCAGGGGGCTACATGACCCTCCCAGGCTGGGCTGCCCATTGTCATTGTCACTGTAGACATGACAAGCAGGAGAGCAGGACAGTAAGCCCTTTCCTGGCCTCCTGAGGATGAAACCTCTGAGTGTGGGACCAGAGGGCATAAACCATTGGCTGCCCCCTCCTGTGGGTGCCTGCTGGCCTGCTGCCCAAGCCCCTCCTCCAACGCATCTCTTACTGGTTTAAAGATCTTTCTTGTCGGGATTTTGCATCTGTAGTTTACAACTGCACAGTTTGGATTCCTGGGAGACAGACCCTATAATTTGAACCTTCCCTCACTGTGTCTTGTTTCCTTGTGGATTTTGGCAGCTTTATTTGTGAGGGTTTTAGATTGGAAGCTGGGACTGGCAGGGAGGCTTGCCCTACATGGGGGCAACTCTAATCAACTTTCTCTGTGAGTTTTCCCAGACTCCACAGTGCTCATTTAAGTCCCAGACTTGCCACAGGGCCAGGGCTCTGCATTTTTACAGGGGGCGCTTCCTTTGTCTAAAGCCTAGGTCGGAAGCGTTTTCCACCTGTGGGGTTTCCCACTGAGCTCCCTCTGCTGAGGCAGCCTTATGTGCACTGACCTTGTAACAGTTCGCTAATTCCCACAGGGATTTGGAGCCGGACCACCAATCAGTACCCATTACAGATGTGGCACCTTCTTGTTTCTGCCCCTGCAGATTTCTTGTTAATTTCTTGTGAACTCAGATTCATAGTTAAAGATTATTTGCATATCCTGCTCTGCATTTCCTGGCCATCTCATTGGAAATTTTTTCTGGAAGGTTTGGCCTGCAGAGTTGACTCACTTGTTTTCAGCTCCAACACCGCCCTAGGCTGACACCACCCTGGGCTGCTTAGCCGGGCATTTTCCGTGCTGTCTCGTTTCACGTCACAGAACTTAGGCCAACTTGTGTTTCTGCTTCCCAAATGAGGAACCAGAGGACTGGAGCAGGTGGGTGGAGGGGCAGGAATCCAGCAGCTGCTCTCCTGCAATAGGGAGAGTCGGGCAGCAGAAACTCAGGCTCTTTGTGTCTCCAGGTGGCAGCCCCCACCCGCAAAGGTTGCAGTGAGTCTTTAGCCAGGGTGATTCCTGGGCCCCTGGGGCCAGCAAGGGAGGGTAAATGCCCATTGTTCTTTGGTGGCAACCTGCTCTATTTGGAGACGTGGGTGACCCTTTGGTTTGTTTTCGTGGGCAAACTGGGGGAGCAGCTGAGCCTGCCAGGGTTTTCTAAGGGCTGCCCTTCAGTCTGTGCAGAGACCCCAAGCTTCATGCTGTCCTTTCTCTTTGTCTGGCTGTTTCAAAGACTGGCCATGGGCTTCCACCTCTCCCTTTCTCCATTTCCTTTCCTTTCTCTGTCCTTCCTTCCATGTCTCCTTCTCTCCTCTATTAATTCCCTCTCTTCCTCCCCTCCCTCCCTTCTTTCTGTCTTTCCTTCCTTCTTTCTTTCCTTCTTTCCCTCTCTCCCTCCCTCCCTCCTCTCCCTCCCTCCTTCCTTTCTTCCCTCCCTCTGTTCTCCCTTTCCCCTTTCTGCCTCTCCTTCTTCTGTCTGTCCAGACTCTCCCTCTCTAGTGACTCAGGCCTTGTAGGCTGCAGGCTGATAACACAGCAGCAGGTACCAACATGCTACTGTCCCATTCTGTGCTCCGAATAGCAGAGGAGCATTAAGTTCCCTCTGTGATCTGTGCATTGGATGGTAGGTGTCCAGTTGTCTTCCCATGCTCATCCTAGGTCAGGGTCAGCCGTGGGTTTAGTCAGTGACCCTTGGTACTGGAATGTCCTCCTTGGCAGGAATAAGGCTGCATTCTGTACCCCTAGGTTTATCAGGAACTGTTAGTTGTCTAACATATCCTCGACCACTTGCAGGGGTGTGAAGTCTAGTGTTCTTTGTTTTCCTGTGAGTCTTTGGACTGTTGCCTCATCCCCCAGCGCTCTGTCCATAGTGGACAGCAGATGGGGCAAAAGCCTCTTTCACAAAGCTGAGTGACTTTGATGGGCATCGTTTGTTGAGCAGTCCTGAGAATCTGGCTAGGGGGAGTCATAGCAGTTGCTCCTGGTGGCCAACCAGCAGCCAAGCCCATTACGGGCTGCTTGTAATCCCTGGAAGAGAGCATGGGGAGCTCTTGCCCATCCTCCTTGTAGATACAGGTGCTCAGTGGTAGGCTTCCATGCTGTCCCATCTTCTGACCCAGACAGCAAGGCTGTGGAAACATGCTGAGAGTCTGGTATCCATCTGTAAACACTGTTATTTCATGTTAGAAGTGCTGGTCAGGAGACAACCACTTCCTGAGGGTCACAAAGGGTTCATGAAGCCAACACAAAGGGTGGCGGCTGAGAAGACAAGCCCAGAGGCACTTTTCTGTTTCTTGTGGCTTTCCATCATTCATAGGCACTGAGATTTATTCCGTACTTTTGTCCTCATTTTCCTGCAAAGATAATTACTTGGGATGTGCTCGAGTGTGCTGTGTTCCATCTCCATGTTCCCTGACTTGGAGAATGTGAAGGTATTATAAATAAGTGCAATAAGAAGCAGAGTCTGCACAGAATGAAACAAAAGGCCTTTCTTTCTAATTGCTTCTGTTAATCTTGCACACATCTTCATTAGGGTTTTAGAATATTGGAAAGATGCATCAAGGTTGGCAATTAAAGGCTCCGCATCAATATGGGTTCCTAGGTCTCTCTCAGCTGGCAGCCGAGGGTGAGAGGCTTCAGAAGGCCAGTCTGCCTGCTGTCTCTGCCTCTCTGTGAGACTGGAGCATGCTGCCTGGCATATTTCAAGGCATAGAGGTAGTCACAGGGCTGCTCCAGGGCTTGAGCAATCCAGGTGTCAAGCCAGCAGTAGATGTGTGCATGTTAGCCTTGCAGTCAGACTGAAGGAGACAGGAAGTGATGATTCTGAGAGTTGAGTCTAGGTGTGTGATGCTTGGGAGGGATCTGAGCCAAAGTGTTAACTGTTTTCCCTTAGAGCTGAGGCATCCCAGCTCCGGGTGGTGATGGGAGGTAGGAGCTGTGGAGTATCTGATCCAAGAACAGTTTGGGTGCTTGTAAGACATATAATCTAGGCACTTTTTTTCATTATATCTCCCTGGGTCCTCTTGGAAAACTAAGGTGCACTGTCCTGTTTCCCTGAGGGACTCAGGTTCTGCAGCGTCTCTTGATACCAGCGGGTCAGTGAGGGACAAGGCCTGGCACTCGGGCCTTCCTCCAGGAGGTTGCCTCAAACTTCAAGCTGCAGACAGACTTGCCCCTGTGCCAGTGGAGGAGAGACCAGGGCCAGGGGAGATGGGGGGAACAGGGAGAGGTGGAAGACAGACAGGCAGATGGCAGCGCTAGCCTGCCTACCTCCACATACTGCTCAATGTGAGCATTTGGTTTCTAGAGCCGAGAGTGAGGAATTAGGAAAACTTTTAAGAGAAAAACACTTCAGTAGCAGTTTATTGGTCTAATTGAGGAAAGAGTTATGGAAATTTATTTTCTGAAGAAATGGGGGCGGTATTTAATTAGACACTGATAAATGGGTTCACACTCTTTCTTGTCTTCCTCAGAATTTGGAATGGCTTTCTTTTCTTCATGCCACTGCTGTGGTGAGTGGCATTAGCTCATTTTGGTTTATTTTTTCACCATTTTCATCCTGTTAATTAACTCAGTAAGGCAGATGTGGCATTTATAAAGGCACGGGAGTGTTCTGTGCAGGGTGCTCCCATCTACCGAGGAAGGTGTTTGAGCGGGGAAGTGTAGGAGGCACAGCTGAGAGAGGAGCAGAGTCAGGGTTCTCATCCCCTCAACCCTCCCTTCCACTGGGAAGAGGTTAGGCTTCCCTGGTCTTCCCACAGGAGCATCCTTCCCCAGGTTGATGTGCGTTTGGAAACAAGTTCAACGACAGGAAGAAGGTTCTAAAGGGAATGTCTCTTGGCCTGGAGCTCTGGTGGCTTGTTAGGTGCAGATGTGTATGATATACTGTGTCCTACCAGTCTGCCCATGGCACCGCTCTGGGGGAAGTGCCTACAGATCTGTACCTGTCTCCAGATGACGGCTCCTCCTGTCACCACCACATCTTCTCTGGCCCTTGGTGCGATTGTAACAATAACAATAAACGCTCAGGTTGGATATGTAGGCGCTGGTATTCTGGGTCTTTCTCTGTGACAAGTAATCAGTCTTGAGTGAATCAGACCTCAGGGCAGTCTTGTGAGGGATAATCAGCCATGCACAGCTGAGCAGAAAACAGAGAGCAAGGGTATTAGGGTCTTGACCAAAGCCAGAGGAATCGTAAGTCCTGGTTGGAGAGCAACAGGAATCACAAACACCAGGCTTAACTCATTGTGCCAGTGTGGGATTTATTCCAGACATCCTGGAACATGAGGTCATTGTGAGTCTTCTGCCGGCAGGCACTGTGCTAGGTTCTGTGAGCAGGCATGAGCATGGAGAGCCCCTCCACAATCAGAGTGCCCATGGGAGCAGGGCTGAAGTGGCCTCATGGGCTGAAGTGGCCTTCAGTAGCTAGCTGGACCTATGATAGTCTCTTGTACTCAGTGGAAAGCTGCCTGAGTTCAGGCTGAAGAGGTTGTCAGCAGACAGGGATTCCTGGGATGCATAGAGCAGAGGTTGGGCCCCACTAGAGCTCTTGGATGTCAGCTCCAAATCATCCTCTTTCCTCTGTGTGGCTTGGGTGAGCTACTCGCCTTCTCTGTACTTCTGCCTTCCTGGCTGGGGAGATGTGGTGGCAGTCCCAATGCAGAAACTGCTGGGAGGTTCAGGAAATGCTGATAGCCCACAGCATAGGCACTGAGCTCTCAAAACTCCAATTAGCCTGTAAAGTACCTAGGAGTGCATGATGTCATGGTTTGAATGTGAATGTCCCCATGGGCCCATGGGTGGCACTCTTTTGGGAAGTTGGGAAACCTTTAGGAGATGGGTCCTGCCTGGAGGAAGGGAGGCTTCCTATTCTATTTCTGTTTCCTGATCCACCCAGACGTGAGCCAGCAGCCTTATACCCTGCTGCCGCCACAGCTGAGAGCTATGTGCATGCCATGTCTTCCTGGCCATGATGTGTGAGCTAAAATAAGTTCTTTCCTTCAGCTGCTTCTTAGAAGTTATCCAGTTACAGCTGTGGGAAAAGTAACCAATGCATGCATTTTCTTATTTTTTCGCCCCTTCCTAGTAGTGGTGATTGAACCTACCTGTTTGTGCAGGTTAGACAGCCAGTCACTGAGCCATCTCCCTCAGCCCTGATACACATAGCTGCTTTTGTCCTTACGAAAGTCACATGAACTCACTGCTCAAGCCATACATAAGTGATCATACCTAAAATAGACCAAAAGCCTGCTTCATGCTCTGCCTTGCCTCTCTCCATCTCCTCAGAGGGAAACCAGGAAGCCCTCCAGGCCTTTCCAGGTATCTGGTCGTTTACAGGGAGATATGGCCATATGCTTTCTTCGGTTTATTTCAAAAGCTTTCAGGTCGCTCACTGCTCCTTATGCTGTCAACCCCCTTCCTCAGACACACACATGGCATCATCGTGTTTGGGATGGTTCATGTAATTGGAGGTACATCATCAGCTTTTCCCCAATTATCTTCCCCACAGCATGTTCTACCTGGGTTTATTCACTGATTCCCTACTTGATGAATATTTGCATGCCTGCCTTGCATCTCTCTCTTACCCCCACTTTTCAGGTGCAAGGAAGATGGAGTTACACTTGATCATTCATTGTCAATTTGGGCCTGGTTTGGATTAAAGAAAAGCATAACTCGTTTCATGTCTGCCCAGGGATCTAAGAGGTGTCTGGTCATCAGTGTTTTCCATCTCTGGGATATTCCAGTAGGCTAGGAGGGTCACCCCTAAAGAATGCCAGACTGGGCTGTAGTTGTCTAGTTTTTTTTGTGCACCAACTATTCCAGTCACTATTTAGAAGTCTCATGTATTAAGAGAATTAGCTATAAATTGTGGTTGATATGCGTTTAGGGGAAGATGTCCAGGCTGGGGTAGTCCTTGCGTCACCTGTGAGGGAAAGCAGCATCCTGCTCCATGGCTATCTGTCATCACAGGAAGGAAGACACCGTAAGGAGGAGACTGGAAGTTTCTCTCACTGGCTCTGGAGGACAGAGATAAGTCAGATGGACTGCTGTGAAGGATTATCTTCTTAATTGAAACATGCCCATCCTGGAGGAAGACTTGTTAAGATTCAGAAAATTCCAGGCCATGGGGTGCCCAATCACAATTGGTATATCTA
Organism: Peromyscus californicus insignis; assembly: GCF_007827085.1. Classification (NCBI taxonomy): domain Eukaryota; kingdom Metazoa; phylum Chordata; class Mammalia; order Rodentia; family Cricetidae; genus Peromyscus; species Peromyscus californicus. The sequence goes on along the minus strand of NW_026294562.1, from coordinate 65,744,676 downwards.
CAAGATAACGCTCATGGCTAAGGCTCAGAGAACATCAGAAGGAGGGACAGAAAGACTGTAAGAGCCAGAGGACCAGGGCATCTGCTGTGAGACTGTGTCTTCCATTTATGACGGGCAAGGTGCACCCATGAAATCTCAACAATATGGTTGCCTAGACAAGACATAAATGATGACGGCACCAGTTGACATGCCAGTGTGGATGGGGGAAATCTTGCACAGTCCCAACACTAGATGAAGAGTTGCAGGCAATCAATAGCTACTGAGAGTGGGATCATCAGTCTTCTCTGTGGATGAGTCAGTCAGCTGATAGGTCACTCAGTCCCAGTGGTCAGCTCTGACATATGAACACCACTAAATGGACTTTGCAGATTGTGTGTGTGCATAACAATATTAATCAAAAGAAGAGGTCAATGATTTGATTTGAGGTGGGTGGTGACATGTGAAGTGAGTGGAGTTGGAGGAGGAGAGGGAAGAGTGGAAATGGTGTAAATACAGTACTTAGGCATAGCTTTCTTTGAAAAATGACTCAGAAATTTCTAACTTGAAATATTCTATCCTAGAGAGGCTCCTTAAGATTCAGGATAAAAACATCTCACAAGTCTCAGGAAGTCCCTGAAACTTAGAGGATTCACAGGGCTCCCCTATCCCCAAAGTTATATAAGCAGTAAGGACTGCTAGTGAGAAAGCAGACTCTCTGACCTGTCAGGCTACCTGTAAGTTCCTCAGAGAGTTCTGGGGTTGTAGCTTTCTTGAGCTGTCACCCATGCTGGGTGGGCTTTTTGGGGAGGCAGCTGTTCTTGAGTTGTCCCTGCTCTTGCAAGTAGCCCCTCATCCATATTCCTGTAAGAAGCCCCAATAAACCCATTGGCTCATCAAACTGGACTTTGGCAGAACGTTCTCTTTGGTCTCTCATTGGTGCTCTATCTGGGGTGAATAGAATTCTTCACGTCTCCCTACATAAAGTCTCCCAATTGGGCGTAATTAAACCAGTCTTGGTTACAAGATGTGAGTGGATGTTGAAACCTGAAGTATGACCTGGTGAAGAGTGGGATGAGCTCTAAGCTTGGGAAGTGGATAGGGGAGCATTGATCACTGGTTCCTGTGACAACGTCATTTTAAAAGGAGGAGGAAGCAACCCTGTTCAAACAAGAGGCAAAATCCAGGTCAGGGTGGTGTGTAGCCCATGGGACCCAGCAATGAGTGCAAGGTGTTGGGACCAGACGGTGTGGCTTTGGAGCCCTGTCTGCTCCCCGGGGGAACTGCTGTTTATCATCCAGCCTTCCTGGCCAGGCTGAGGACATCTCAAAGTCAGGCCTGTGAGGGGAAGAAACAATGTCCATGTAGTTTCAAGCAAAAAATGACAATTCCTTGGAAGAGAATCTGAGCCCTAGGAAGTCACCAGAAGACTACACACCTGGGAAGATGATACCATATTTGAGGCAGCTTTAACTTCAGGCTTCTTTCTTAACAGCCTTGACAGAAATAAGACTCCTCAGATGGGAACAGAGGCTACTTGCTCAGGCCTCAGTGAGTATCAGGAACCCACCCTGAGTCAAGACCTGAGCCCGTATCTTTCCTGAGGAGCCATGAGATGCCAGAGTAGCTAGGCACAGGAAGGAGGGAATAGATATATGGCTGCAGTGAGGACTATGGGTGAGCCTGTGAGGAGCTCAGAGTTGTCCCTGTTATGGGTCTTGATGAGAGGTGATCGTCTAGGGTGCTGCCGAGTTCATTCTGTGGGACTGACGAGGAATTGCATGTCCTGGGAAGAAGACTCATGAGGCAAAGGCAAAAGGGACAGGAAGATGGCAGGTCACTGATGGGAGGGATGCAGGAGCGGCCTCTACCCGAGTGTGAGATGCCGGAGAGAACAAGGGCAGAGGGCTGCAGATGCAGGGCACACAGGAAGAGTGAACTTCGTGTGAAAGGACAAAGAGCTCCCACTGCGATTGTGGGAAAGGCCTCAGAAGTGGAGGTCCACCCCAGCCTGGGGCCCTTCCTTTTCTGGCCCACCTCCCTTTCTCCCAAGTTGGTCCAGCTTGCTGGCCCATTAGCAACTACTTGTACACTGTAATGTCTTCAGTGTAGTGTGTGTGTGTGTGTGTGTGTGTGTGTGTGTGTGTGGTGTGGTGTGTTGGAGTTGGGGGCAACCCTGGAATCAAGGAGCAGCCCTTCTTAAAGGGGCCAGGCCCCTATTTTCCTCTGAGTCTCCTTCATCCCTAGAGAGGCAGGGGACATATGTGCTCCTGGGCAGGACAGCTGACTCCTCCAGCCAGTCTTGGAGCTCAGTGGTTTTCACACAGTGATGCTGATTCCCCCTGTGTGGACACTGCTGTGGTTCCGATTAGGCTGCCTCGTGCCCCGTTGATGAATACAATGCTGTTTCCTGCTCTGGGTGGTTATTGGATTTGTGTTTTCTGTAAATGTTGTTTCTCTTGTATTGTAGTCTAATCAAATGGCTGCCAGCAACACGGCCTCAGAAACAGCTCTTCTGACTATGAGGATATTTTTCCAGCTAAAAGCCGTGCATGGCCTTGTTCATGTATATTTCATCACTGCTTTGTTGGGAATTATTCACATTAGAAAAAAGAAATATGTTGCTGGGGAGAAAAAAAAAACCCAAAGCAACACAGTGTGAAACCAACAGGCTTCCCCTGTGCATTTCCCACGGAGGTGGTGTGTACCTGTAGGCCTCAGAGGGCACCCAGGATCAGCTCTCAGGTACAGCTGGAGCTGGCATATACTGGACCCAGTCCCTTTTCCCAGAATCTTCTGGAATCTGAGACCAAGCCAGTGTGTCTTTTTTTTTTTAAATTTTATTCTTCTCACATATATTACATCCTGACCACAGTTTCCCTTCCCTCCTCTCCGTCTGCCCCACCACCTCCCCTCTCTTCCAGATATACATCCCACCCCATATCCCCTCAGAAAAGAGCAAGCCTCCCAGGGACATCAACCAAACATGGCGTAATATTCTACAATAATACCAGGTGTACCCACCATATCAAAGTGAATGAGGCGATCCAGTAGGGGGAAAAGTGTCTCACAAGCAGGCAATATCCCCACTTCCACTGTTAGGAGTCCCAGGAGAACACCAAGCTACTCACATATGCAGAGGATCTAGGTCAGATCCCTACAGGCTCCCTGATCTCTGTGAGTCCCCAGGAGTCACAGTTAGTTGATTCTGTGGGTTGTGTTCTCATGGTGTCCTTGTCTCCTCAGGTTCCTCTGATCTTTCCTTCCCCTTCTCACAGGACTCCCTGAGCTCTGCCTAATGTTTGGCTGTGGGACTCTGCATCTGCTCCCATAGGTTGCTGGATGAAGTCTCTCTGGTCTCTTTGATGACAACTCTGTTAGGCTCCGGTCCTAGAATGCTCTTCAGGCAGGACAAACTGTAGGTCAAAGGTTTTGTTCCTGGGTTGGTGTTCCAATCCCTCTACTTGAGCCCTTGCCTGGTTACAGAAGATGACCGGTTCAGGCTCTGTGTCCCCCATTCCTAGGAGTCTTTGCTAGGGTCACCCTCATAGATTCCATGGAGTTTCCACTGAACTAGATTTCCACCTCATCCCCGAAATGCCCCCCAAGTCCAGTCATTTCTTCTAGTATTCTCCTTCCTTTCCCCCACTTGATCCCCAGGCCAGTGTGTCTTGACTTGCTTCTTGCTCTGCAGGTCTGCAGGTGTAATGAAAGTACCATCACAATGACGTGAGAGTCCTTATTGGGACAAGCAGTTCTGAATGTCCAGTGTTGGGGCTGTAGAAGGAGACTATAGAATTTTGTAAAATGCTTTTTATTGTTATACATTAACTACACACAATAATGTGCCTCGTTATGACATTTTCAAATGAGTATAGAATGTGTTTTGATCATATTCACCCTTGCCCATTACCCTTTCTTGTCCCCAGCCTACTGATGGTATTTCCCTTCCCCTTCCCAAATACCTCCCCTCCCTCCTCCCCACTCCCTTTCTTTTTTGGTCATTTGAAACAAAGTTTCTCTGTGTAGCTCTGACTGTCCTGGAACTCATTTTGTAGACCAGGCTGGCCTTGAACTCACAGAGATACACCTGCCTCTGTCTCTGAGTGCTGGGACTAAAGGCGTGTGCCACCACCACACCTGGCTCATTTTTTTTTTTATCCTAGTGAGTTTCATTAGTTTTTTTGTCCTTTTCCTTCCTTCCTTCCTTCCTTCCTTCCTTCCTTCCTTCCTTCCTTCCTTCCTTCCTTCCTTCCTTCCTTTCTTTCTTTTGAAACAAACTTCCATGTCTTTAGGGACGTGAGTGGAAGTTTGTTTACAGGAGCATGTGAACCTTATTAATGGGAGGCTGGGGAATCTTACCAACCAAAGACCTCAAATTCTTGAACTCTTTTCTCTTACCTGAACTTCCTTCTTTCTCTAGACCTGCCATGGTGTTGGCAGGGAACTGCTAGCATCCTCCTGTGTTCAGAGGAAGCAGTTTCCACGCCTTTCCTTTGCACATACATTCTCCTCCCCATGTGCTTGCTGATACAGGAGGGTACACAGGTGCTGCTTCTCCACTCATGGTGCTGGATGTTGGCCACTTGTTAGTTTCCTGGGGCTGGCTTAACAACTTTCCAGAAGTTGGGCAGTGTGGAGCATCAGAAACTACTTTTTCTTGGTCTTGAAACACAGAAGCTCGAAGTCAAGGGATAGGCAGAGCAGAGCTCCCTCTAGGGGTCCTGAGGAGGGTCTGTCCTTGGCCCTGTTGATAGCTGGTTCTGGCAGGGTATCTCCAGTTTCTGTCTCTATCTGTATCTTCTCTTACTTCATCTCTTTCAAGTACATCAGTGCAGGGACCACCCAGAGGAACTAGAAAGACTTACCTTAGGATCCCTAGTTACACCTATGTGGTGGTTTGAATGAAAATGGCCCCTATGGACTCATAGGAAGTGGCATTATTGGAGTAGGTATGGCCTTGATGGAAGAAGTGTGTCACAGGGGGGCGGGCTTTGAGATTTCAGAAGCTTAAGTCAGGCCCAGTATCACTCTCTTGTCTGGCTATCTGCTGATCCAGGTGTAGAACTCTCATCTACCTCTCCAGCGCCGTGTCTGCCCGTGTACCACCATGCTTCCCACCATGATGACCACAGACTAACCTTTGAACTGTAAGCTAGCTCCAGTTAAATGCTTTCCTTTGTAAGAGTTGCTGTGGTCACGGTATCTCTTCCCAGCAACAGAAACCCTAATGAAGACACCCTGTAATGGCCCTGTTTTCATATAAGGTTGTATTCCCAGTTCTGGGGAATAGGACATGGGCTTAATTTGGGGGAGGGCACCATTCAACCCACCACATCCACCAAGATGCCTGTAAGGTTGTAGGTACTGGAGAGCATCCCTAGTTGGAACTGTGGGTGTCAATGGTGGAGGAAGACAACTGGCCAGCTTTACTGAGCTGGAAGATCATTGTGGCAGAGCAAGTGAAAGTCACAGCCAGACAGGAAGAGGATGCTCTGTAGGACAATAGCAATGGAGAAGTCACTGGAGGTGGAATCTGAGTCTCATGCTCTTTAGTCAGATTTGATCACTTAACTTAGACAGGCTTGAAGTAGGCCTGGGGCTCAAGGCGTGAAATTCCTGCAGTATGAAAGAAGGTAGCTGGCATTACTTACAGTGTGGGGTCTCTGATAGGACTGGTTGAGACTTCCTCCCAAAGGACTTTTCTCCATAGCAGGGAGCCAATTTGACTTTAGGTGACTCCCTCAAATGTTCCCGTGGGAATGTTTCTATTCCCCTGGCTTGCAGGGGCTGAGCTGGGTTAGATAAGGCTTTTTCTGCAGGGATGTTGGTTCATGGAGAAAGCTGCCTTTTCCCCATGGCTTCTGGGCCAATATGGGGTCTGGAGGATGGGCATGAAGTCTACAGGTGCTGCCACCAGAGGCCTGGTGGCAGCAGGGGCAGGATTTGTATAAATGCATCTGATTCCTGCAATGTAGTGCTGAGGATGGAGATTCTGTAGTGGGTTTTACGGGGAGTGGTTCACCTCTCAGGTTCAGAATCAGCAACACAGCCTCCCCTCAGAGCTGCTTTGGACTGTTCCTTCCTCCAGCCCTTCAGGCCCTGGTGGTTGTAGCTGAAGTTTTCCTGTGTCCCGGCCTGCTGGTGGTCAGGACAAGTCTCTCTCCCCTGCTGGTCCTGCAGCCGCTTTTCTCAGTTCTGCCTTCACATCTTGCTTCCTCTTTGTCTGACTGGTGACTCCTGACTCAGCCTTCCTGTTCCCAGAATTCTCCTCTCTGCTTATCTCACCTGTACTATATACTTCCTGCCTGGCTACTAGCCAATTAGCGTTTTATTTATCAACCAATCAGAGCAGCACATTCACAGCATACAGAAAGATATCTTCTGAGGGGCATCTCTACGCTATGAAGTTTGTGCTGTTTAGGGGCACCATTTCCTATTCTTGGCTGTTCCCCTGGGAACTGGACCTTTCTTCATAAAAACAATTAAATATTATGTTTTATGTCTGTGTTCGTGAAGACATACAGAACACGGAAGCTGGGGTTCTCATTACCGTGGGGGGGTGATTGAAATATTCCTGTGAGGGACAACACCCCTGCAGTGCCTGGCACAGGCTGGACCCTGAGGTAGCTGGCCCGAGCGTTGAGAAAGTGGTGACTCCTGACCCTGGTGCTTTGGTTTCTTGATCTGGGGCTTCCACAGTTCTAAATCTAATGACTTTTATTACTCGAGGAATTTTACACTGCCTATTAGCATAGCAGTTGGGAACTTAATTGGTAAAATTAAGGACTCGCGCTTAAGAACTTACAGTAAATATTCACTAATAGATTGATAGGAGCGAGCCTCCTGGGGCATCTGCTGCAGCTATTTCTATCAGAATGCGGCCCGCAAGGTGGGAGGAAGCTTCAACTCCCCCAGGGGCACCTACTTCCTGGCCTAAGATACTTTGGGGCTTCTTTATCCAGTGAAGTTGATTCTCAAGATGAATCATCACAGCACAAGCTCACAAGCAAAGCACTTGGTTCTCACTGCTGTGCACTCATCCAGACCCCTGGGCACCTCTGCTGAATTCACAAGGGTACTTCCAGGGAGGGGGAACTGAGGGTGTGTGATGGGCAATTGTCACTGTCAACTGTTGCGAGCTTAGAATCACCACGGAAATGAACACTTGGGTGTGTCCATGGGACTGTTTTTGGAAGAGTTTACTAGAAGGGGGAAGCCCCACTCTGAATGTGGGCGGCAGCATCTTGTGAACTGGAATCTCAGACTGTATCAGGAGAAAGCAAGCTGAGTGCCAGCATTCAGCTCTCCCTTCTTTCTGACTGTGGAGGCAGGGTGACCAGCGGTGACACTCTGAGCACCACAGTAGCCTCTAACCCCTCAAATGCTGAGCTGGAATAAACTCATCTGTAGTGGATGTCTGTTCTACCCTGTGACCTTGCAGTACCAGCTCCTGGGGCATGGCCTCGGGGCTACCCTCAAGACCAGAGAGGCACACAGAATGCCTCTCTTCTCCCTTGTGGGCTTAGATGACTACTCAGGCTACAGAACAGTGTGGGACAGTACCCCAGCCTTCCAGGACCCTGGGGCGATTCTCCTATTCTGTTTGGTGAGTTTTCCTTCCTAATAAATTCCATTTGCCCTTTAAGCAGACACCCGTGGATTTCTCATTATACTCAGCCTTCTGTAAGTTTCTTTTTGTCAGAATTTTTTGTTACAGGGATGAGAAAATACTTGGAATACTTGCCCTGAATGATGGAATCAGAGGGTGAAGGGAGAGAGCCCACGACCACAGGCATCCTCTCTGCTTTCCATCCACAATGGTGTGCACATTTCCAGAGATGATTAGCGAAGTGCGCCAGACCCAGCTTGACTGTGGGCGGCACTATCCTACAGGTTGGAGAATGGGGGCGGGGGACTAACAGGGGAAAAGAAAGAAAGGCAGTTAGTGTGGTGGTCTCTGCGGTCACTTCCTGCCCACACGACATGAGCAGCCTCACCTTGCCATAATGGATAGAAACCCCTGAAGCCATGAGATAATACACCTTTTCTCTTCTTGAGCTGTTTGTCAGGCATTCTTTCACAACAACTAGAAACCTGACTAGGGCATGCCATTATCTTGGTGGTCCCTCTCACTAACACTTCCTTAGCATGCAGGATGCAGGAGAGATGTGGGGGAAGTCACCCCCACAGTATGCAGACCCACATAAGCAGGCCTCAGTACCTGTGAGGTCTGCACCCCTGCCCAGAGCACCAGGTGAGGTTACAGTGGCTCTTGGGTCTTCCTGTCTATAAATCCATGTTTCCTAGGACGATTTCAAATGGACTCCAATGGGAGGGAGTCCAGGAACGTTCTAATAATAACAAAACCAAACCTCTTTATCTGTCTGCTCTGGTCACACCCTGTGCATTTTCAGGACTTATTCTCTCTTACCCATCAGGAAGGTTCTTTTCAGGCTCTGCGATGTTGAACAAAACTTGTTTCTGGTCTTTCCAGTGACAGCTGTGTCACAAGGGCGTCCCTGTTTCTATGGGTAGAGTCTTCCCTTGGCTTTACTGTGCTTGGCGAGGAAGGCAAATCCAGAGAGGCTCCCTCAGGACAGAACCTGGAGCTGCCCTGGCAGTGTCTCCCATGTTCTGCAGCCCCCTTCCAGGGGTTTGAGAAAGATGGGGGCTGGCACAGCTTCAGGAGTGGTGTGGGAGAGTGGGCATGGAGCTGCTGCTATAGGGCAGGCACTTGACTGCAGCCCACTGGTTCTTCTGAGACAATGCGTCTTTTTTCAGAGCTGCCTGTTTAGTGACGGAGTGACCAAGGCTGGGTTCCAATGAGTGCTGGGCTGCTGTGAGCAGTAGGTGAGACTTCACCAGGAAATAGCTGAGGCATACTGGAGATGACTGACTTCTGTATCCTACTTGCCACATCCTCTGTCCATTCTCGTTTGGCTGAGTCTCAGCATCTCCAAAAGAGCTTTATTGTTTTATAAATTATTTGCTAATTAATTAATGTGGGGTGTGTGTGTGTGTATGTGTGTGTGTGTGTGTGTGTGTGTGTGTGTGTGTGTGTGTGTGTGTGTGTGTGTAACTGCCCTGGTTGTCCTGGAACTCAATCTGTAGGCCAAGTTGGCCTTGATCTCAGAGATCTGCCTGTCTCTGCCTCCCAAGTGCTGGGATTAAAGGCGTGCACTACCACTGCCCAGCTTGAAGAGTTTTTGATGCTCATATCTAAGCTCTGCCACCCCCTGTGTTTTAAGAGAGGTGAGGAGGATCTGGAATATGTACAGTTAACAATCTTGCCACTACTGGCCCTCCACAGTTTTAAAGTTTTTGGTCTTGCTTTATCTAGCTGGATCAAAGAAAAGTAGAAAAGACCTAAGTGACAGTTGAGCATTCCCGCTGTAGGAATGACAGCAGCCAGGACCTGGACCCCAGCTCAGGCTCCTTAGTTCATTTCAGGACTGTCAGAGGCAGAAGTCCTTGGTCCCCAGAGGTCCTGTGGTGGAGCCCCATGAAATGTGAGGCCAGGAAATTGAGATCAGGAGGTGGTACTCATGTGCGCAGGGCTGCCCTGTGTTTTCCTCTCATACGAACCTAGCTTCTGGGGCACATATGAGGACCATAGGTCACCCTTCTTTTGTGGGCAGCATAGTACCAGGTACCTTTGGGCCTTCTACTGCCTGGCATTGACTCAGGCCTTGCGGCTGTCACTGCTGCAGGAGATGGTTGCCTCCCGGGTCCTTCCAGGCTTCTAGTCCTGTACCCTACAGCTGAAGAGATGCTCAGAGATCTACAAGCCTCTGACACTCCTTAATAATGCAGCCCAGGGGCAGCTGCAAGACCATCAGTTAAAACAGACCACTGACTTCTAGCACAAAACCAATGCCACTGAAGCCACTGGGAGAAGCCTGGAGGTGGAGCCTTCCATGTATCTCAGTGGGCCAGGGTCACGTGGTCTTCTCCACTCTGGTGGTTTATGCAAACCAGTGCTGTTTCCTTTGTGGGCTGGGAGGGCAAAGGAGGTGGCCAAGGGAACTGGTTAGGTCATTCTGGGTAAATTCTTCTGGCCTGGTGTGGCTGGGGCTGTGAAGTACGGGGGATTGTGTGGGACAGAGACTCTTCTCCAGATAGTGACACCAAATATCAGCCATGCTTACAGCAGTCTCCGTCAGCTTCCAGACAGACAGCCCTGGGAATCCTGAAGGGTTGGAGTCGTCACATTCTATCTGCATCACCTTCATTTTATGCCCTTGTTTTGTGGGTGTTTGTTTAGCAAATTTAACTGAGTCAAAGCTGATTTGCCAGGCAGTGTTGCACACATACTAGTGGGTGGAGCTGGAGCAGCTTTTCTGGGGGGTGTTTTAGTAAAATCCACCAAGGCTCACACCCCACTTTGAGCTCAGGATTTCTCCTCTGGGAGTTTCTTACGAACATCCTCAGTGTTCCTCTGTGAAATTGCACATCCCCACAGGGCTCATCGCATCAGAAGCCTGCAAACAGCCTGAGCATTCCCCAGGATGAGGTAGTGCAAACGAAATACTACGGATCCACCCACTGACACGTCATTATTAAGGTTCAATACTCAGGGGCTGGGGAGACAGCTTGGTGAGTAAAGTACTTTCCATGCAAGTGTGAGGACTGGCGTTGGGGTCCCCAGCACCCATGTGAAAACTGGGCAGGTATGGCAGTCTGCCTGATCTTAGCGCTCAGGAGAGGAGACAGTGGATCCCTAGAGCAAGCTGGCTATGGACATTAATCCAGTTGATGAGCTCTGGGCTCTAGTGAGAGACTGTCTCAGTATACAAGGTAGGGAGTGATGGAGGAAGACACCCAGTGACAATCTTGGGCCTCTACATGCGCATACACACATACATGTGTACCTGCACATGCATGTGCCCATATACATGCAAAACGTGCATCCACACAAACACACGCACTACACACACATTGAAAAATGATTCAACATTCAAAAGAAATCAATCATGCTGAGGATATAACTCAGATGGTAGACTGCTTGTCTTGTTTACACAGGCCTTGTGCTTGGTTTCCAGCACAGCAAAAAAGATTATTGCTGGTGTGGTGGCACATACCTTTAATCCTAGCACTTAGGATTAAAGCACCACAGAGGCAGGTGGATTTCTGTGAGTTTAAAGCCAGTTTTGTCTAGAGAGCAAGTTTCAGTCCAGCCAAGAGTTAGCTAGTGAGACTTTGTCTCAAAACAAAACAAAATAACCACCCAAAACCAACCAAAATACCAAAAACAACAAAAAAATTACAAAAAATTGATCACATGGGAAGAACTTATAATAGATGTAATTCCAAAAGGCATCTAAAAGAGGATACAATGAACCTCATTTTGGTTCAGAAAAAGAAAAGTAGTATCCTTGAGAATGCCAGGAGGTACATAGAGGAACTGTGTCCTTGTGAATGTCTCTGGAACATGTCTGAATTGGAAAGTATTTACTATGTATCACTGTTGGAGGATCGTTCCTGGGGAGGGGGTGGTGAGGGTTGCTATTAACTTGCATTTTTTTTTTTTACACTTTTAAAAAACTTTAGCCACAGTCTACACTGTTTACATTCTAGACTGAATCTGGAGGTTCTGTTATAATTGAATCCACAGCTCATGCATGAAGGCTTGGCTGCCAGCTGGTGGTGGTTTTGGTGGAAACCTTAAGGGGTAGAGTCTCGATGGAGAAGCAGGTCACTGGAGGTGTGCCATGAAGAGGTCTAGGAATCCTGGCCTACCTGCACCTCTCCTCCGCTGTCTCTCTCCCCACATCCTGGCCATCATGAAGTGAGCTGCTCTCCTCTCCCACACCCTCCTTCCAGCCATTTTTGCCCCACTGTGGGCTTAGAAGCAATAGAACTGTGGAGAGCTAAGTGTTTGCAGACTGAAATCTCTGAACTGTGAACTGGTGTAAATAAATACACAGGACAAATATCAAATAAATAAGTATTTACCACGCATTTTGCCACAGTGGCACGAAGCTGACGGGTCGGTGCTGTTCTCTGGAGTCCACGCCACTGAGGTGCTGGTGCTGGTACTGGGAGCTCTTGTGGACTCTTGCTCAGCAGACGCTTCCCAGGGCCGGAGGAGCAGGTCAGGCTTGGGCCGAGTGCTCTGCTGGAGCCCCGCTGGCTGCTGACTTGAGCTGTGAAGAGAGAGGCAGTTCTCGGTGGACTGGTCCAGCTGTACCTGACATCCATTTTTCTCTGCAGGTCTTTGGTTCATGGTCAGCTCTTGGAGCCCCTGATCCTTGCTTCCTGGGGCCTCGATTTTACTACCTGGTACCCACATCTGACTCTGCTTCCTCTCTCTGTGTTTCTCTACCTTCTCATCTGTCTTCTCTTCTTTATTGTGTGAAGTATCTGTAACATAAAACATACAGCCTGGTCCACTTCTAAGTGTACAGTTCACACAGCTGTGCGGCCATCATTATTGTCTATCCAGTGTTTCATCTTCAGACTCTGAAATTGTCCCCATAAAATGCTGGCTCCTATTTCCCTCCCCAGTCCATGACACCCACCTTACTACTTTCTGTCTCTGTGATCTGACAACTCTAGGGACCTCATCCAAATGGAATCACAAAACATTTGCCTTTGTTTTTGTACGATTTCATTTAGCACGATGCCCTTGAGATCTGTCCATGTTGTAGCATGTGTCAGAATTCTCTTCCCTTTGAAAATGAATACTATCCCATTGCATGGATGGACCATTTCCCAAGTTTCATGTCTGCTAAGCCTTATGGGAAGCCTGTAAGAATGGCTCCTGGCTCGGCGCGCTGACTGCTTGGTACAGGTGAGGATCATGAGTCTCAGAGAGGATGGTGTCTTGCTCAAGGTCACATCACTGGGCAGTGTTGGGGATAATGGGCTCCAGTTTCACAGATGAGGTAATATACTTGAACTAGCCCTCAGGTCAGTCTTGGGACTTCTGAAGGGTTCACCTCTTACAAAGTGTCTGGGCAAGGAAGAAAGTGTCACCACAGTGATACTTAGCATGAACTATAGAATGGACTCTTGTGAATGAAAGAAGTCACAGACAGGGAGGGGAGGCATCTTTCTGAAAGATTTATGGCTGCTACTGGCCCATGGCCTGAGACGCAAGGTCACCTGCCCTCGGTTGGGACTTCAGCACATGGTGCCAGCCTTGGGTTTGGATCCTGTGCTTGTGGGTCCAAAGCTGACTGAGGTGAAAGGGACAGAGTTTCTGGGCACAAGAGGATTAGTGGGCATCGTGGAAAAGGAAGAGAGTTACGAGCTTCTGGGAAGCCATCTTTCAAGTGGGAGACAGGGCAGGACAAGAAGAAGGCATGATTTAAGAGACATTTCTTCTCTCAGCGCCTGATGGGGTTCATCATCTGTCTCCTCCATAGAGAGCTTCCCGAAGCAAGCATGGATCTTCAGGCAGACAGACTTTGCTCTCTGGCAATGCGTGACCAGGGAGACATTTGTTCAGGGCACAGAAAGTATCCTGCAATCAACTCCCCACAAAATCATGGCTCTGCTGCAGACTCACCATTAGGAGGCATTTTTTTTTTTTTTTTTTGGTTTTTCGAGACAGGATTTCTCTGTGTAGCTTTGCGCCTTTCCTGGAACTCACTTGGTACCCCAGGCTGGCCTCGAACTCACAGAGATCCGCCTGGCTCTGCCTCCCAAGTGCTGGGATTAAAGGCGTGCACCACCACCGCCCGGCTAGGAGGCATATCTTTTTAATAATGGAATATTTCCAGTGACTCTGGCCTGGCCAGCCTGAACACATAGTAGGACACTAGGGGCATGTGTGTGTGTGTGTGTGTGTGTGTGTGTGTGTGTGTGTGTGTGTTTGTCCACCCCAGAGCCTGCCTTGGCCAGTGGAGGAGAACAGCCATTAGCATGGCACATACTCCAGTAGAACACTACCCTCTGCACCATGGTCAGGATACCCACAGAATATATTCCTGCCCCAGAGGAGGGTAATGGCTTTCTTTCATTTCATGAGTCATCACAGATACAGAAATATAAACACAGGTGTTGTGTGGAGTTCATGCCTATAATGTACTGGCAATGTTAAAGGTCAGAAGATTGGGCAGGCATTCTTAACCACAAGCACAGCCACAGAGCCCAGCCAAGCTATAGACATAAGGTGTCATCTGCTGTTTAGCCTTGACATTGAGATGCTCAGGATATGTGTATGTGTGTGTGTGTGTATGTGTGTGTGTGTGTGTGTGTGTGTGTGTGTGTGTGTGTGTGTGTGTATGTGTGTGTGTGTGTGTGTGTGTGTGTATGTATGTATGTCACATACACACAGAGAGAGAGAGAGAGAGAGAGAGAGAGAGAGAGAGAGAGAGAGAGAATATCTCTGTGTGTATACTGATGTATGGGACGTGTTTGAGGCTTTTAAGCTGAATAAACATCCAACTGTGCTAACCTACAAAATGGAAATTCATATGAGCCAATCTGGGTAAATGTGGGTATACTAAATTCTAGAAACATTTATTTTGTCTGACTATAAAATGTGTTAAAATTCTTGTCAGGAGTTGGAAACCAGAGAAAAGTTGAAAGAAGTTGAGTGAAGAGGTCAGGGCTATAGCACACCCCAGGGATCCTTCCGCTGGGTCAGCGTGTTTTCCCAGGCTCCTGTCCTCTGCCAGCTTCAGCTCTCAAGTTGTGCTGCCTGGTTTCATGTCAACTTGACACAGGCTAGAGTCATCTAAAAAGAGGGAAACTCAATGGAGAAAATACCTCCATAAAATCCAGATGTAGTCTGTTGAGTGGTCGAGAGACAGCCCGAACTGACCTACTCTGGTGATGGGATGGCCAAACACCCTAATTGTTGTGCTAGAAACCTCATCCAACTACTGAGGGATCTGGATGCAGAAATCCATGACTAGGCCCCGGGTGGATCTCTGGGAGTCCAATTAGCGAGAATGAGGAGGGTTTATATGAGCGAGAATTGTTGAGACCAAGGTTGGATAAAGCACAGGGACAAATAGCCAAATGAATGGAAACACATGAACTATGAACCAATGGCTCAGGGGTCCCCACTGGATCAGGCCCTCTGAATGGATGAGACAGTTGATTGACTTGATCTGTTTGGGAGGCACCCAGGCAGTGGGACCAGATCTTGTGCTCATTGCATGAGTTGGCTGTTTGAAACCTGGGGCCTATGCAGGATTGTTTGGCTCGGCCTGGGAGGAGGGGACTAGACCTACCTGGACTGAGTCTACCAGGTTGACCTCAGTCTGTGGGGAAGGCTTTGCCCTGGAGGAGATGGGAATGGGGGGGGGGGGGGGTTGGGGGGAAGGTGAGGGGGACGGGAGGGGGGAGAACAAGGGAATCCGTGGCTGATATGTAGAACTGAATTGTATTGCAAAATAAATTAATAAAAAAAAAAAAGAAAAAAAAATCCAGATGTAAGGCATTTTCTTAATTGGTGATTGATGGGAGAGGGCCCAGCCCATCATGGGTGGTGCCATCCCTCAGCTGGTGGCCCTAGATTCTAAATGAAAGTTGGCTCAGCAAGCCATGAGGATCAAGCCAGTAAGCAGCACCCCTCTGCATCAGCTCCTGCTTCCAGTCTCTGCCCTGAATTCCTATCCTGACTTCCTTTGATGATGAACAGTGATGTGGAAGTGTAAGCTGAATCAGCCCATTCCTCCCCAAGTTGCTTTGGTCATGGTGTTTCGTGGAAGAGATTGTAACCCTGACTAGAACAGAAGTCATTGACACTGTGACTCTCAGGCCTCTACACAAAATGCTGCTCCTCTGCTCTCCAGCCCCTGCTGACTTTGTCCTTTATGATACCCAGAGTCCCAGTATCCTTAGTGTATGTCTTAGTGTTGTGAGATATTTGTACATTGTGTGAAGATGTATTGCTGTGATTGGTATCATAAAAAGCTAAACAGCCAATAGCTAGACAGGAGGTATAGTTGGGATTTCCGGGGAGAGAAAGGAAGAGGAGGGGGAATGGAGGCATACAGGAGATGCCAATGAGACACGGAGGGAGCTGGACATAGAGAATGAAAGAAAAGTAAAAAGCCATATGGTAAAACGTAGATGAATAGAAACAGGTCAGTTTAAGTTTAAGAGCTAGTGGGACAAGCCTAAGCTAAGGCTGAGCTTTCATAAATAATAATAAGTCTCTGTGTCATTACTTGTGAGCCGGCGGCCAAAAGAAAAAATCCATCTACATCTTTGGGTTTTTATTGCTGTGAAGAGACACCATGATCATGACAACTCTTATAAAGGAAAACATTTCATTGGGGCTGGCTTACAGTTCAAAGGTTTAGTCCACTATCATCATGGCAGGAAAGCATGGCAGCATGCAGGCAGACATGGTCCTGAAGTGGTAGCTGAGAGTTCTACATCTGGATCCACAGGCAGCAGGAAGAGAGAGCACCACTGGGCCTGGGTGAATTTTGAAATCTCAAAGCCCACACTCAGTGACACTTCCTCCAACAAGGCCATACCTACTCCAACAAGGTCACACCTTCTAATAGTACTACTCCCTATGAGCCTATGGGGGACATTTTTCATTCAAAGCATCCCATATGACATGGCCTGGGTTGTGCCCCTTAATGGCCAATTTCAGTGCCTTATCCAATAAGGAGCCAGCAGTACTTGGGGCAGGTTGAGAGTGAGCAGGGGAAGAAGTGAGAATCGGGGGAGACTTTTCCCCTGCTGCCTGTTCCTGGGTGTGTTCCCTGGCAGCCCCTCCTTAACATTTCCTGGGTCCACAAACCTCATCCTTCCCTTAGCAACTGGTCCTCCATTGCTTGTTGATGGTGATGGCTGGTCCCTGGGAGCCTCGTCTCCTGAGGTGAGGTCTGTATCTCCCATGGGTCCTGCTTTGCTGCCATTAGTCAGACTTGGGCCACCCCAAGACACAGTCACACAGGTGTCCCTATGGCTTCCTTAGAGTGCTCACATGGAGTGAACACCCAGGCAGGGCTTCCACAGTCAAGTTCAAGGGCAGGCTGTGTTGGCTTTGCATGATGTGTAAGTGGTCTGCTCAGGCCTCTCGCTGAAATTGTATGCTATGGTTAAGACTGAGCTCAACTTGACAGGATCTAGAATGACCTAGGAGATGTATCTCTGGGCATGCATGCCTATGAGGAATTTTCTAGGCAGGCTTAATTGAGGAGTGAAGGTCCACCCTAGATGTGGGTGGCATCATTCTGTGCTCTGAGGTCACAGCCTGAATAAAGGAGAGAGTGAGCTGTGCACAGGGGTTCATCTCTCTGCCTCCTGACTGTCAGTACAATATGACCACTGCCTTACATGTCAGCTGCCATGCTTTCCCGGCCATGTTGGGGCACACCCTCCAACTGTGAACCAAAATAAACGCCCCTTCCTGAAGTGGGTTTGTCAGGTATTGCATCACAGCAGTCAGAAAAGCAGCTCACACACCATAGCACCAGTGTCTGGAGACATTGCCGGCATGGTTGACCTTAGCAGGCCATGGCGTTGTCTGGCTGACGTCTACATTTAGTAATAAAAAGTTCACAGATACAATAACTAGGAATTCTCTGATTCCAGGAGGATTGTCCTTGGCCTCTCTAAACTGATTAGTCTGTCTGCTTCTTCAGAGCCCATGTCCTTACTTCACAGTCAGTGACTCCCTTCAAGTCACACATTTTGTCAATAGTTAAAGTGTGTTTTTTGTTTTTTATGCCTCTAAAAATACACTAGACTCCCATTATATAGCTGTCTTCATCTGGCTCCAGCTCTACACCTCCCCTGGGTCTCACATCCCATGCGAGTGCAAAACCACCAAGTTCTCATCGTGCTTAAACAAGGCACTGATGCATCATGAGGCAGCTGTTCCATCTCCCCGGGGATCAGCACCTTGGCTGTTGCTTACAAGGATTCAGAAGATGGGTACCATTGTGCAACGTCAGAGCCCACCACTTTTACCAGTTGGCACAATTTGAATTAAAACCCAACCAGCCCTCCTACCTGACTGATTAATGAGAGGTGAGTTAAACCGTGATGCCCATTCAGCACTGTCTGCAGCTGGAGGGCATGGAGAGCACAGGGGGTGGAGGGTACAGAGGGTGGAGGGCATAGAGGGTATGGAGGGTAGAGGGCATAGAGAGTACAGAGGATGGAGGGTACAGAGGGTACAGAGGGTGGAGGGCATAGAGGGTACGGAGGGTAGAGGGCATAGAGAGTACAGAGGGTGGAGGGCATGGAGGGCACAGAGGGTGGAGGGTACAGAGGGTGGAGGGCATAGAGAGTACAGAGGATGGAGGGCATAGAGGGTACAGAGGGTGGAGGGCATAGAGAGTATAGAGGATGGAGGGCATAGAGGGTACAGAGGGTGGAGGGCATAGAGAGTACAGAGGATGGAGGGCATAAAGGGTGGTATGGGAGCTGGCATCTGTCTCAGCGGTCCTTGGAGAAAGTAGTAGATCTCAACAGGGCCGCAGTGGAAACATCCAAGGCCTCTGAGAGGTGCTTTTTTTTTTTTTTTTTAACCTTCCCACTTTAGAGTAGTTTTGTACTTAGAGGAAAGTTGCTAAGATGGTACGAGGGTCTCCGGGGACTCCTCACTTGGGTCCCCCATGTTTGCATCTACCTTTCTGAGTTTGTCTGGATGTACTGCTGCCTGCACTCCAGACTCGATCTGTGAGGCACCAGCTGCCACACCAGGATTTAATCCAGTAGGTGACATTGTTCCGTCTCCTTGATCTCCTCTGATGCATCACAGTTTCTCAGATTCTCCTCTTTGGAGCTGTCTCCCTTGGTTTCACGGCCCTCTCATTCCTGGTCACGTGCTTGCAGGATCTTGCTCAGCTTCTTGTTACGATGACATGATGAACTTTCGGAAGAAGACCCCGGAGGGAAGTCTGCATCACACCCTGTCTGGTGACCTGACTCTCAGGCGTTATTCTGCAGGTTTGCTTAAGGATATCTTGGCCAGGTGTCCTGGCTGCTCAGGTCTCTTTCCTTCTTGTCTAGGAAGCAAGTGGCTGAGTTCAGCCTCACTCAGTGAGGAGAGCTGAGAACGTCACTTGCAACATTGAATGATTTAAAATAAATCCTATCTTCCTTTCCTTTATTCATTTATTCATGCACTCATCAGTATCACTAGAAGTTTGTGCATATTCAGTTTGTATTTTGTGTTGTCCTCTAGGGCCCTGTGCCCCTCGAGTCCTTCCAGCATTAGCGGCTGGAAGTGTTTGCAGGTGGCTTCCACTGTCCTCTGCTTTGTCCTGTTCTTTTGCTTTTTTTAATTTTAATTTTTAAAAATTTTTAATTTAATTTAATTTTTTCTGGCTTTAGAATCATCAAGCTGCTACTGCCCATCTGTCCTCTTTAGGTCTGTCTAGCTCAGCAACAGACTAAACATGGGTCCATACTACTGTGTCTACCTCGAACCCTGGAGTACCGGTGCTTTTTGGCCTCTTTCTTGACCATCTGGAATAAGCTCTCTGCCTGGAGGATCCTGGCTCCCACCACCCATCCTCCATCACTCACAGATCCACCTCAGTGTGCAGAAAAAGCAGCGTGTGATGTGAGCTGTGGGGAGTGGAGGAACAGCTCGAAGATTCTGGCAAAGGGAACTATCTGTTCTATATGACTGAAGATTACCGGGAGCTGAGTGTGGCTTGGGGTGTGAGGGTGCCGGACTGCCACAGCTAATAGGGTGACTTGAACAAAGCAAGCTCCTTCTCTCGCTGTTCTGAAGGCGGATGTCCAAGACCAAGGTCTGGTGGGGTAGGTTTCCGGTGAAGTCTCTCCCTGTGATTGGCAGAGGCCTTCTGTCTGTATCCTCCTCTGTTTGTCTGTGTGTGACTCTGTCCTAATGCCCCTGAGTCATAAGGACAGGAGTCACCCAGATCAGGGCCACACATGATGGTTTTCCTGGATGTGACCCACCTCTTTCCAGACCTGTCCTCAGATGCGTCACAGTCTGAGACACAGAGCACCAGGACTTATGAACTTAAAGTGGGCCACAGCTGAGCCCCCAACACCCAGCAAGGGCCTGGAGCCCTCAAGGAAGTGGATGTAAAGTGGCAGCCAAAGGACAGAGCCCACTGGAGTTTGGGGTGGGCAGCTGGCTGTCAGCAGATACTAGAACTTTCAGGCAACCCACGTCCCCACACAGTGGTTCAGGCCTTCCTATACTTTCTCCTTAAAATACAGTTTAGATTCTCCCTTTGAGGAGTGGGTCTAGTTCCCATCGAAGACTGGAAAGGACGGTGCCTCTAGGTAAAGTGCCACCGAGAGCAGCATGGCCAGCTCTGTCAGAAAGCTGGCTTCTGGGAGCCCCAGCATGGGATTGTGAGGAGGCAGAGAGAGCACAGGAACTTGGGAAGAAGGTCCCAGGTCTATGTGAACAGACCTGTCCTCAGGGCAGTCAAGCACTTTAAAAGGTCAGTCAGACACACACACACGCACACGCACACGCACACGCACACGCACGCACGCGCACACACACACACACACACACACACACACACACACACACACATTATTATTATGTGTGGATGGGGAGGGTTCAGCCAGTCAGCTAGCTTCATCTTCTAGAAAGGGCCACTAGGGAGCCAGTCTTCCTCAACTGTGGTGAGAGGAAACCTTGCTGTTGTCTGTAGCCCCCACATACTGTAGATAAATCCCTGGGCAGTGATGGAATCCCATTTCTGCCCAGCTCTAGAGAGTGGAATGACTTTTATGGCATGTGGTGTTTAAGTGTGATTAGCCCGAGTCACGGAAGACCTGACACAAAGATGGCCGCACCGTGGTTGGTACTCTTCATTTCCAATCAGATTATGGGCCCTGCGGAGCATGAGCCAGCCCCAGCCCGAGTTTCCAAGTGGCAGATTTGTCAAAAGGAAGGCTCGTTAATCAAACCTAATGGCCTCTGATATGTTTCTGTGAGTTTCAGATTCATTTGTGATAATTGTCTTCTCAATGTGTGATTTTCCTACGGAAGTCAGTCAAAAGAGCTCAGATGTACAGCTGGAATGAGGCTCTCAGTATATGGGTGTCTAAGTGTAATTTTAAAGAAGGCACATGGAAGGAAGTTTGATTAAATGGACTTTTATGGCTTTGGTTTTCTAAACAACAGAAGTTAATTGCAGGGGAGGGTGCTTGCCCCTGCGCGGAATCCTCCATCCGAGCAGCTCGCTAAAACCCAAAATGTTAGTCTTGCATTTATTCATTATGCAAATACAGCATATAAAATATTCCATCAAGCACTTTCAACAGTCAGCCAAACACATCTTTTTATTATTAGATCAGGAAACTCAAATATAGTTACTGTTTATTGGTTTAATTAACATATTGAAAATACAATTTGGTTTAAACTTCCTATTCTCTTGTCAAAGCCGGAAACAGCATTGACGGTTTCATGGGGTTTGAGATTCTGTTCTTTTAGGCAAGTAGCTGCGTTTCCTATTAATGTCCTTGTTATTTATTTAGGTCCAGCCAGGAAGGCAGCTGTGGGTTGAAAGCATTCATTTAGAGGCCAGTGGTGTTTTCTGTTTGTCTGATGCCGATCTAATACTGCCCACTAGGAAGGTAATTTCATTCTCCTTGTTTTGACAGAAACCTCTAAAGCAAATTCCTGTTGGACGTCCCTGCCCTTGAAAGCTGTGATAATGAGACCAAGGGTCTCATAACACGAGTCTCATGCTCAGGTTGACTTTCTCAGTGGCCAGTGCTGAGCAGGGATATGGATGGGAGCTCAGTCGAGGCAGACAGGCCCCAAGAGGGGTGGCAGTGTGGAGGGAGTGTCTGGAGGGAGTGTGAATCAAGAGATGGACAGGAGCCACCCATGCAGTATCTGTGTTCCAGGAGCTGTACTGACCCTGGGTAGGTGGGGGAGGGGCAATGACAGGGCTTGACTATCTCCTTCCCCACGGCCTTTTCAAAACTTCAGATATTTTTAAAAGGAGAATTAAGCTGGCATTGCGAAAGTTTTGGTCATTAGCGTTCTCTGGCCTGGAGCGAGAGATGAGAAGAGGATTCTGGAGGTCTGGGAGGTTTGGGGCAGGGGAAGTGTGAAGGCTAGCTTTGCTAAGGCAGAGCAGATGGGCTGGCTTGGGAAGAAAGTCCCAGGGTTGTATGAACAGACCTGTTCCCAAGGGAGTCAAACATTTTCAAAGGTCAGCCAGACATGCTTTTTATTATCATATCCAAAGTTCAAATGCATTTTTTATTGGTTTAATCAAGATGTTGAAAATTCAGTTTGGGAGTGGACTTACGCTTTTTCTCACCCAAACTTGAAACAGCGACAAGCGGAGGGAAAGGAAGCCATGACACTTGTTCTGGACCTCTTATCTACCTACTCCAGTCTCTCTGAAAACCCTGAGCAGACACATTCAGGATTCACTTTACAGAGGTGATCCTGGAGCTAGGAGCCCTGCACCTCGTGCCCCTTGCTGAATTCTCTCTCTGGAAAGGGACTGTGGTAATTTGAATGTAATTCATAGGCTCTTAGGGAGTGACACTATTAGGAGGTGTGGCCCTGCTGGAGTAGGTGTGGCCTGGTTGAAGGAAGTGCATCACTAGGGGGTGGGCTTTGAGGTTTCAGATGCTCAAGCTAGGCCAGTGTCGCTCTCCTTTCCAGCTGGTTGCTGGTCCAGATGTAGAACTCTCAGGTACCCCTCAAGTACCATGTCTGCACGCATGCCACCATGCTTCTGGTCATGATGACAAGGTGCTAAACCTCTGAACTGTCAGCCAGCCCCCAATTAAATGTTTTCCTTATAAGAATTGCTGTGGCCATAGTGTTTCTTCTCGGCAATAGAAACCCTACCTAAGACAGGTACTGACTATCCAAACTTGTAAGCAAGCTTCAAGACGAGTAGCTTCCTTGTTGGTGGGTGAGAGCAGGGCTTTGAAGGACTGCCTTAGAATGAGAAAACTGGCTTCCTCATGTCAGCAACTTGGGAGAGGTGCACAGCTCTAGGCTTGAGGTGGGGCATGAAGGGTTGCCTCAGAGCTGAACCTCCTCCTGCCACCCTGACCTAGTTCCAGGGGCTTGATCCATGACATTGTGACTAGGCCCTACTGGGATGCCACAGACCAACCCACCAACCTTCCCACATGCATTAGATGTTCCTCTCAAGTTCTTCTTCCCAAGCTCTGTGTGGCTCCCTTCTCCTTTCTGCCTTTTAGGGAAGTCCCCTTCCGTTACCATCTTGAGAAGTCTCTCCATGAGGATACCACAGACTCTATATGAATGGTCCAGAGAGCTCTATACAAGGACTGTGTGGTGCCTCTTATTGCCCGACCCTGCCACCTTGGCCAGGATGATGCCTCTGGACTCTGGAGAGTCTGTATGCTCCTGGGGTTAGACAGATTGTGGCTTCCTGTTCCGGTCCGTGTATCCCTCCATAGGGCTGTTCTAGTTTCGTTCTGTTGCCACAATGAAACACTCTCATTGGGAGGAAAGGTTTTATTTCATCTTACAGGTTACAGCCCATCATTGAGGGAAGTCATGGCAGGAGCTAAGAGGAACTTGAAGCATACATTACTTCGTGGTTTCATTGCTTTCAGACTTGCTCCCAGGTCCACCTTTAGCTAGCTTTCTTATACAGCCCAGGATTGCCTGCCCAGGGATTGGTGCCACCCATAATGGGCTGAGCCCTCCTATATCAATTAACAAACCAGACAAACTCCCCCTAGACATGACACAAGCCAATTAATATGGTTAATGCCTCAATTGAAATTTCCTTCTCAGATAGTTCTAGGCCATGACAAGTTGACAGTTAAACTAAGACAATGGGTCCTAAAGAAGTTTCCAGAACCTGCTGGAGCAGTGTAAATGGTCTCTGAACAAGTTACAGCTTTTCTGTGCCTTCTACACATAGAAACAATCAAGAATGCTCCAGGGCTCTAACACACAGGCTGCAACATGGTTTGCTGCTTCTCCAAGTTAAATTTATTTCTTGTTTGTTAAGAGTGGGTCTTGAACTCAAGACCTCTCTGCCTTTGGAATTCGGGGATTACAGATGTATGCCACCAAGCCCAAACTAAATCTGGTTCTTAAATCATCCATCTGTTTGGCAGATTAAAGCAAGCCTGGGAATTCCGGAGGCCCTTCTTGCCCTTGGAATCTTATAAGGACTTGTTGACTGTCAAGTGCTTGAGACAGCTTGAGCTTCCTCTGGGGAGGGCAGCCCTCTTCTGTGAGCCCATGCTAAAGGGCAAGGTGTTTATTGTTTCTGTGGGAACCTTGCGCCCTTCTGCCTGGGAGTCAGCTCTGCTTAGGGCTGCAAGCTCTCTTATTCTTGAATCGCCATCCCTGGGAAACTGCCTTCCCCGGGAGCCCCTTCCCTGGCGATCCTCAATCATCTCCTTCGGCTAGGCTGGACGCACTGATGGCAGCAGACCTGCCTGGTGACAGAAGACCATGTCTTCTGTGTCCTTGCAGAGGGCAGGGAGAAACTCAGCCTTCGTTTCTAGGACAACAGGGTTGACAGAAGAACAAATCAGTGATAGAGCCATCCACTTCTGACCCCCTGCTACAGCAGAGGTCAAGGCATCAAGCCCCCAAAGCAAGGGTCACAGCCTTCTCTGACCCCATCAGAAGCCCAGCCAGCAGGCTGTGCTGATGCTGGAGGCTGGGGTGAGAATTCCCTTTAACAATCTGTGTGCCACACCGACTTGAGAGCTGCTTCTCTGTCATCTTTGTCCTCACCTCTCCCCTAATTCTACCATCTGTCTCCCTCTTAGCAATGCTACTGGGCCCACCTAGCCCTCCAGGGAGATCTTGCCCTCCAGGGAGATCTTTCCCTCTGTCCAGCTGCGAAGCCTTCTGCATGTGACTTCTGATCCGAGTCTTTCATTCTGCTGTGAACCAAGGGCATAGACTTTTGCTTCCTTGCCCAGTTCTCTGGCTCTACCTGAGTTTCCCCTCCCTGGCCCCCCACAAGAGGACTGCTTCAAGCCTTGCCTTCTTAGGGACTCCCAGACCGAGCCCTTCTGTAGGTCTGGCCTCATCAAATACACTGTGGACCTAGGCCCTGATGGTGGCCCTGATGGTGACCACCTTTACTGTGAGTGTAGTATAGCAGTCTCATTGTGACTGGGCCCACTGTCTGCCTTGGACCTGTATGCATCTCCACACAGGCAGCCTCTTAGCTAGATATCAGCAGCATTGCCAGGACTGGAGCTCCAGGAGCTGAGTTCATGTGTGGATGCCATATGTTGCCACATCTGTGTTTCAGGGAAAGATCTAGAGCATGTTCTGGGAGACCTGGACAGTGAGGAGCTCCTTTCTTACAGGTTCTCTTGGATGGACATAGGGTCCAACTGTCAAGGTTTGTAGACTCTGGCCCTGGGATGTTTTGTCTCTCTCTCTGTCCATGTGCGCTATCATGGTGGCTGCAGGTAAGTCTGATAAATTACGACGCAGTGCCTTCCGAAGCCATGCTGTCTTTCGGCTGTGACTCGCGTTGTTGAATGGCTCTTGTGGACTTCATGCCGAGGAGACCCCTTGCACTAGTCTCTCTCTGCTTTTGCAATTCTGAATCACTGACGAGGGGGCAGCCTAAAATTTCTCTCCAGCTCTGTTCTTCCTGGAGTTCACATTAGTACACTAGTGTTCACTCCAGACCCCCGGAGCTTGGGTGACCTCGCCCTTAGAGAAAGCTTCTTGTTCCCAGGAACTTGCAGTTTGGGCACTGGGTAAGGGTAGGGAGGGGACAGGAAGGTCAACACAGCCGCCTCTCCCCTGGCCTGTGCCACTCCGCAATATACTGATTTGTCCAAGCTTCTGTAGCAGGGAACGTGCTGAGGACATCCCTAGGGTTGGTCTTCAATTCCTGTCCACCCTCCCACCAACTTGTTCTTTTATTTCAATATCAAAAAATTAAAAATTATTATTTTATTATTTTATGCCTATGAATATTTTATCTGCACAAATGTCTGTGGACTACATGCAAGCAGTGCTTTAGGAGACCAACAGAGGGCTTCAGATCCCCTGGAACTGGAGTTATAGACAGTTGTGAGCCATTATGTAGGTGCTGGGAATCGAACCTGTGTCCTCTGGAAGAGCAGCCAGTGCTCTTAACTACTGAGTCATCTCTCCAGCTCCACCATCTAGTCCTTGTACATCCACACTACAACTCGACAGTGTCAGGTCCTGTAATCTACGGAGTGGGAAACACATCTGCTAATTAATGTCCCCTGCTCAGTTGATCTAAGCTGATCGCTCCTGAGGCCCAGAGGCTGTCAGTCACAGTGCACAGACATTC
Source organism: Peromyscus californicus insignis (assembly GCF_007827085.1). Taxonomy (NCBI): domain Eukaryota; kingdom Metazoa; phylum Chordata; class Mammalia; order Rodentia; family Cricetidae; genus Peromyscus; species Peromyscus californicus. Next base: position 65,718,508 of record NW_026294562.1, on the reverse strand, counting down.
ATTTGTGGCTGAGTCCTTCTTTGCTTGTTCTGCTCTGGGTAGCCACTGATAGTGGAGAAATAAAAGCAGAGGGGTCTGGGGAACCAGAGGCTGTGGAAAACTCCCTCATTATCACAACGTCTTATCCCTTCTTGCTGTTTATGTGAGGAATGTGACCAGCTCTGGAGCTGGGGAGCAAGGGAAGACTCTGCTTATTCCACGTGAGTTCCAGCACATTCTGGGGCCTTAGAAATACCAGGTTGATGTGAACTACTTTTTCTACATAAACCGCTTTTCCCCTACTGCTTTGTTATACATCTAAAGTGTCAGCAAATCTTATTTGATGACCGTGTTTCTTTTTCTAGTACCTCACCGCCCTTGCCGTTTGTACCACCTTCTTTGCTTTGGAGCAAGAACCTGCTCCCCAAGCCAGCATGCTTCCAAAATATAAACAGAAGAGCTTTTAAAATTAACAGGACATCTGAGGCTTGAGTTCGTTGTAAAATTTCTCCAAGAGTACAGTCTGTGCAAATAAATGCCTTGGCTCCAGCGCCAGCTGGGTCTGGGGAGCCTTTTAACTATCTCCTCGAGGCTGCCCAGGACTAGCCTCACTTTTCAACCTGTGCCAGTGGGAGAGCAGAGGTGTTGTTTTTAGAGTTCGGGTTTCAGAGCATGGGGGAGAGCCTTGTAGGGAGAGGCAGAGGCAGCCTTGGGACCTTCTGAGTGACAGCCTGGTGGTGGTGATGGGGATACAGAGCACAGAGTTTGGAGAGGGAGAATGGAGCCTTTGGAAGGTAGGCAGCTGCAGAGGATGGGTGGGTAGGTCAGTAGGAGCTGTGGTTAGCCCAGATGAGGGCTGGTTGGGCTTGAAGCAACGAGACCAGCAGTAACCAGGGCATCTGGTGAGTGTCTCTATAGTAAACACCAGCCCTTTGGTCCTCAGGGAGATCTGACGGGACCAGTCTTTTATCCCTCTGGAACATGACTGGGCAGAGCTTGCTTCTCGAAAGCGGAGGGGAGAAAAGGAAGGACTAGAAGGAGGACCAGGCAGGTCCGAGAAGAGAGGCTGCCAAACAGCACAGGCAAAGATGGCAACCAGGAAGTTGGCAGGATCATGGGTGCAGAAGACTCATGTGTGGTGACAAAGCTTTGGGAACGTCACGGGATAAATCCAGGGACAAGGGAGACAACCTTTGTCAGTTTTGAGAGTCTCAGGCTCCACAGACGAAGTGTGTGAAGACACAGACTTCAGGAAAACATACTCTATGCCGCTGGATGCTCACCCCCCCTTTCCCAGATAGGTGCTATTGGTGTGCCATTTATTTTTATGAGAGTTTCATCTGAGCACCGGCTGCAGGCAGGGTTTAGGTAACAAGGTCTGTGGGTATTTGTAGCTGCCTCAAATACCGCAAGGGTAAATGATTTCATTTTGTTGCAGGTCAGTTTAGGCGAGTGGGAATCGAATGTGGAGAAACTGCCATGTAGGCATGTGTGCTTTCTTGGGAGAGCTGTGCCTGGATCACACACAGCTGTGCTGGAGGGCTTGAATTAACAACGGATTCCAGCTTAGCTCTGAGTGGGGATCACAAGTGAGTGGATTTCCAGGCTTTACATACAGACTAAAGGCTACCCATGACAGCATACATAGATGGATTTTTCTTTAGGCCGCCAGCTCTCAAAAAATGACACAGAGACTTATTATTAATTATGAAAGCTCAGCCTTAGCTTAGACTTGTTCCGAACTAGTTCCTTTTTTTTTGAGACAGGTTTTCTCTGTGTAGCTTTGCGCCTTTCTTGGAACTCACTTTGGAGAACAGGCTGGCCTCAAACTAACAGAGATCCGCCTGCCTCTGCCTCCTGAGTGCTGGGATTAAAGGCGTGCACCACCACTACCTGATTCCCAACTAGTTCCTATAACTTAAATTAACCCATATCTTTTAATCTACATCTTTTAAAACATGGCTTGGTTACCTTTACTCTGTATTGCCCATCCTGCTTCCTCAACATCTGGCTGGTGACTTCGCTGCCTTCCTCTTCTTCTTCTTCTTCTTCTTCTTCTTCTTCTTCTTCTTCTTCTTCTTCTTCTTCTTCTTCTTCTCAGCATTCTCTCTCTACCAAGAAGTCTTGCCTATATCTCCTGCCTAGCTATTGGCCATTCAACTTTTTATTACACCAATAACATCAATACATATTCACAGTGTACAAATATCCCACAACAAGCACATACTCAGAGAATCAGGGAGAGGGTTCTTGGAGAAAAAGGACAGCTTGAATGGGTGTCCTCATCTGGGGGGGTGGCAGGACATCCAGGGTCCTGGATACCTCCTTTCCTTCACTTGACTGACTTGGAGTTAGCTGCCTGCATACTTAATTTTTCATCTGCTTTGATAGGTCCCCAGAGGCTGATATAGCAAGGCTACCAAGCCACAGAATAAATAACTCTCAGTACCACTGCCATTAGAGCTGTATGGATTCATAGTCAGAGTGCAGAGATTGGATCTGGGCTCTGCCCCATGTCTGTTATCTAACAGTTGGTGAGGAGAGAGAAAGAGAGAGAGAGAGAGAGAGAGAGAGAGAGAGAGAGAGAGAGAGAGAGAGAGAGAGAGAGAGAGAGAGAACTAATGACTGGCTGCTGCAGGCGGCATTGGACAGAGCAGTGTGGGATGCGGGATGAGGGAAGTCCAGTACCGGCCTCTGTACCACCATGCCTCTCTCTTGATCAACAACACCATCTGTTCCTGGGTGGCAATGGAGCTGGCCAATAAGCTGTGGCTGTTCCCTGCCTGGGCATGCACCCCAGCATGCCTAAACCATGTGCCAATCTCAGCCCTTCCAGAAGAGCTTTGCTTTCCACTCTGCCTAGCTGGTGCCAATCACTGCACTGTGTCTTCCAACCTGGTGGGACACCACAAGTGGAAGTGTCCAAGAGCAAGGGCATTTGTGTTCCTACCCTGCCACAGCAGGTCACCACAGCATCTGCAGCTGGAACCGACACACTGACTGTCTTAGTTTCTGTAGAGCAGAGGCTAGCAGCAAGGGGAGATTATATATCCAGGGTCTCCTCAGCTGAAATGAAGGGGCTGGCCAGGGCTTCTGGCCACCTGGAATTCATGGTACTCTTGCAAGCTCATTGGATACTGGCAGGCTTTGTTTCCTTCTTGTTCTTTCTGTGTCTGCCACGAGGGATTGCATTCTCCTTGAACTTCTGTTTTATCTATTTTCTGCTCTCCCCTTCTGGGACTTCAAGTTCCTGTACTGACTTCACCCAGATAGCCTGGGGCAATTTGATCAGTAACAATCAGTTCCCCTGTGTCTTAGTTAGGGTTACGATTGTTGTGATGAAACACCATGACCAAAGCAACTTGGGGGAGGAAAGGGTTTACTGGGCTTACGCTTCCAAATCACTGTTCATCATCGAAAGAAGTAGACAGGAACTCAAATAGAGCAGGGACCTGGAGGCAGGAGATGATGCAGAGGCCGTGGAGCTGTGCTGATTATTGGCTTGCTCCCCATGGCTTGCCCAGCCTGCTTTCTGATCTAACCCAGGATCACCAGCCCAGGGGTGGCTCCACCCACCATGGGCTGAGCTCTCCCCTATCAATCACTAATTAAGAAAATGCCTTACAGGCTTGCCTACAGCCCAAACTTACAGAGCCAAGTTCTCAACTGAGGCTCCCTCCTCTCCAGTAACTCTTGCCTGTGTGAAGTTGGCAAAAAGCTAGCCAGCACACCCTGCAAAGGTCCCTCTGCCATACAGCTGGACAGGCTGGTGAAATGAGGCCAGAGAGCGCAGGTCAGGAGACTTCCTGCCATAGTGGACGTTGCAACTGTCCCAGCCCACAGCAGAGCCTCTACCCAGTCACCCACATGCCCAGAAGCTCACACTGGCTAGGACATGTTGTGACATGAATCTGAGTTCTATCCTAGCCCATACCCAGCCCTCCTTAGTCTCCTGTACTACTTCTCCCTCCCTGACGTATGGCCGTGGACAAGACTGAAAACCTTAGTCCAGGGCCCAAGCCACAGGCTGCATGTAACACACGTGGCCTGCCATCATAGGAGGCAACCACCTGGAGGCCGCTCTTCCACTCATGGCCTTCCTACAAGCACCAAAAGGATAAGTAGACATGGCCATTTCTAAGACATTCTTCATGGAGGAGACTTTGGATCTTGTGATTATCCCATGAATCTTAAAAAAAAAAGTTCTGATTTTCTTATACTTACTCCTCTATGGGTGTGAGCATGTGACAGAACATGCATGTCATAAGGGTCAGAGGACAACTTGTAGGAGCCAGTTCCTTCCTTCTATGTTAATTCCAGGGACTGAACTCAGGTCATCAGGCTTAGTGGCAAGCACCCTTACCCAGTGAGCCAGTCTCTGCAGTAACCCTTCAGGTAGCAGCCATATGTTCTCATCTCTAGTTTTCTGGGAAGCAGCAGACACCCAGGGGTAAGGAGATGATGTAGGTGGTCTTTGGGACTTGGTGGAAGTGTACAATTGCTCTATTGCTATGCTTACCTGCTGAGGGTTGCTTGAGCTCCATGCACACAAGCTTTTCCTTGGTGGGGAGGAGGAAGAACCAGTTTCACGGGTAAATATTATAGGCCTATAGAATAGAAAGGGCCCAGGGGTAAGTCTGAATCACATGACACAGGAAAGAGAAGCCTGGGACCGAGCTCAGGAATGTAAATTGTGACCCTGATATGCTGGTGTATAGGGCAGGGATGAGGATGGGGTGCAGGTTAGTTTTTGTCAGCTTGACACAAGCTGGGCATCTGGGAAGAAGAAACCCCAACTGAGAAAATGCCTCCATCAGATTGGCCTGTAAGCAAAGTCTATGGGGTGTTTTCTTGATTGATGAATGATGTGGGAGGGCCCAGCTCACTGTGGGTGGTGCCACCCCTGAGCAGGTGCTTTTTGAATGGCAGAAGAAAACAGGCTGAGCAAACTATGGCAAACCAGCAAGCAGGGCTCCTCTGTGGCCTCTGCTTCAGTTCCTGCCTCCAGGTTCCTGACTTGAGTTCCTGCCCTGACTTTCCTCTGCGATGGATTATAACCCGAGAGCGGTAAGATGGAGTAAACCCTTTCCTCCCCAGGTTGCTGGTCATGGTGTTCATCAGAGTGAAAGAAATATAACTAGGAGAGATGGGAGGGTTGGGAGGGGCTTGGCTTTTTGGCTCAGTGAATGTGGATGGGCACTGGGGCATGACCCTGGGTCATCTGCTGGTTTTCTAAACAAGGAGCCAATAGGAAGAGCTTGAAGAACCAATGAACAACACCAGTGCAAGCTTTTCACCTGGCCTGGGAGAGGGGTGGGGTGGCCACAGGGACAAAGAACTTGTAGAGATTCTGCCTTAGCAGAGATCAAGAGAAAGGATGCATGAGCCTTAGGAGCTGGCCATGACAAGAGAATTGTAAGGTGCGGGGGTTCCACAGGCAGAGAGGTCCCCGGAGGAGGAAGGCAAGGGGGAGGGCCCAGGTTCTCCCTGGGGTTCAGATGCTTTCTATTTCCCTGCAAAGGGCATTAAGCAACGTGGCTTTTATGTCCAAATTGTTAGCAAAAATTGGTTTAAATTTGAAGTGAAGTCATTTCCTGTCACATCTCCATCATTGTAAAGTTGCTTCTGGCAGCTGGCCGCCAGATGGCCCCGTGTTTGTATTCAGCACAAGCAGACATCTGACACTGGCCAATCAGAAACTAGTCATTTTTTCTGAAAGCAAACAGAGGATGGGAACTTCAACCCTGTTTGATGAATCAATCTGAAACCCAAGTCAAACTGTTCTCAGTACTTGATTCAGGAGCTCAACTGTGTTGAGGTGTAAAGTTTACACAGAATCAAAGTGCTCACCTATAGTGTGCATTTAAAAATAATCTAATTAAAAAATTTGTGTGTGTGTGTGTGTGTGTGTGTGTGTGTGTGTGTGTGTGTGTGTGTGCTCATGTGTATGGTACTGACAGAGGGCAGAAGAGGGTGTCAGTTCCCCTGGAGCTGGAGTTACAGGTCGTGGTGAGAAGCTCGATATTGGTGCTGGGAACCTAAATCAGGCCCTCTGGAAGTATGTGCTCTTAACCACTGAGCCAGCTATCCCTATGTGTGAGTCATGATGTCTTGACACACTTAGACACCAAGGTCCCCACAGACACATGGAAGGTACTGAACCTTCCCTTTTAGCAGACAGAGTCCTTGGCACCATCCACACAAGCTTCTGGCCAAGGCAGGTGCCAGAGGTGAAAAGTAGAAGCCTTGTAGCTTCAAGTGGAGTGATCAGAGTTGGCATTTCATGCCTGGCTATTTCCCTTTCCTGAGTGCATTTGAGATGCAACCATGCTGCTTCATGCAGGACCGTAGGATTTCTCCTGGCTTCTTCTAGAAATGATTTCAGCTTTTGTATGTAGGCCGAGGATTGATTTGAGTTTACTTTGTATGAGGTGTGGGGTAGGGTTGAGGGTTTTCTGCTTGTGTCTTACCTACGACCAATTGCGCCAGTGCCTCTAGGAAGGACTGTCTTTGTGCATCTTTCCGAAAGTCAACACTGTATCTGTTGTAAGTCTGTCTCTGGCTGTCCCCATTCATCTCTGTATTTATGTCTGCCTTTCTCCCAATACCACAGTTTCTTCATTGCTGAAGCTTTATAGTAACCATTGCTATCAGGAAGTCTGAACTTTACATTTTTCAAGGGCCTTTCTCACATTATTTTGGCTACTTTTGGTCCTTTCAATTCCTATATAAACTTTAGAGTATGGCTGTCCATTTCTAACAGAAAAGCCTGCAGTGAATCTGACTGGAATGGTATTAAATCTGCATGTCACACCAGGGAGAATCAATTGACTAGGCATGCTTAGTGTTCTGCTCCATGAAGATGGTATATCTCCCCAGGTCAGCCTTACAGTTTCTCTCAGCAGTTTCCAAAGTATAAGTTATGCATAATATTTAAAAGAGATTACAAAAAATTGCTAGAGGTGAGAGTGGCTTTATGAAGGCCACAGGACAGATCAATCTATAGTTGTACTTCTTTATTTAAGATTTATTTATTTTTAAAAATTATGTGCAGGCATACATATCCACATGGGGTTTATGCATATGAGTGCAGTTGCCTACAGAGTCCAGAAGAGGGTGCTGGATCCCCTGGCACTGGAGTTCCAGGTGCTTGTGAGCGGCCTGACAGTGGTGCTGGGAACTAAACTTGTGTCCTCTGCAAGAGGAGTGCATGCTCTTAACTGCTGATCTATCTTTCCAACTCCTTATTTATTTTTTAAGAAACAAACACATTACACTTCAGATAATCAGTTAATTGTGTGTGCATGCACATGGGAGCACATTGGCACCACAGAGCACACACAGAGGTCATAGGAGTCAGGCTTTTCTTTACACCGTGTTGGTACCTGGGACAGAGCTCATGTCATCAGTCTTAGCAGCAAGGGCCTTTACGTGTTGAGCCATCTTGCCAGCCCTATAACTGTCTTACCACTATCAAATATTAATGAACAATTGAACACTGAAATGGAACATAGTCTATAGTAACACCCACTTCTGAAAAAAGTATGATCGCAGTTGGGACGTCTAATCACGGTCTAGCCATCAACTTGACACACCTCGGAAGAAGAACGGCCTCCATCAGATTGGCCTGTGAGCTTGTCTGTGGGGCATTTTTTTGATTTCTAATTGATGGATGAGGGTCCAGCCTGCTGTGGATGGTACCAACTGTAGGCAGATAGATCTGGACTGTATAAGAAAGCTATCTTAGTAAGCCAGAAGGAGCAAGCAGGTAGGTAGTGCTTCTCCTCCATGGTCTGTGTTTCAGTTCCCGCCTTGGCTTCCCTGGACGATGGACCTGTGAGCTAAAACCAGCTCTTTCCTTCCCAAAGTTGTTTTGGTTAGTCAGTGTTTTATCATAATAACAGAGAAGCAAAATAGGACAGCAGTCATGTTGCTTGTGAAGAAAAAGTTTTCTTTATCTATAGGCCTTTTATGAATTCTTGCTTTTCACACTTCCAGAATTTCCAGTACAATGTTGAACAAAAACATTGAGAGGAAATCTTTTCCCCCATTCCTGTCTCAAAGTCAGTCCTTCCATGCAGAGTGTGATGTTGGCTTGGATTTCTGTAGCTGCCTCTGTCAGGATGAGGGAATTCTATTTCTAATTTGCTGAGAGACTTTATCGTGAGTGGATGTTGATTTTTGCCAAATGAGTTTTCTATCTCCATGGAGGGCCTGTGTTTTTCTCCTTTATGGAGAATGGCATTGTTTGATTTGAAAATGCTAAACCAACTTTATATTCCTGGCTTAAACCCAAGTTGTCATGATTCATCATCCATTTTGCATAAGTCTACATTTTGTTTGCTCATTTTTTTTTGGGCTAGGGATTTTAAAGTGTGTATACATAAGCATATTGAACTATCATCCTTACAATATATTTTTTTGTAACGTCTTTGTCTGGTTTTGCTAATAGAGAAATTCTGGTTCTACTAAGCGTGTTTCATCTGATTCTGTTTTCTAGAAGTGTCTGCACTGTTTCCTAAGCGTTAAGTGGAGTTCACCTGTGAGACCATTGGTCTTGGAGTTTCCTAACAGGAATTCCTAGAGCTACATATTACACTTTGATTTAGAACTCTCCAGGGCATCCCAGAGCTAACCTAGCTCCATTTGAAAGACTGGCTTCTCTGCACTTCCTACTGAGTCTTCAGTGACGCTTCTCTCATCTGCCTGGAGAAGATGGTCAGTTCGAGTCCAGTGTGAACTCTGGGTACTGTTTCCCTGCCAGCATGCTCCTGCATGGTTTTCTTGGGGGCGCTTATCCTGCCTATCTGGGACTCAATCCAGCTTTCCCTGTGTGCTATTTAGTAGACAGCCAGTCTGCTGAGGGCTGGTTTAGAGAGGTGTTCCTTTGTAGAGCTTCCTCCTAGATGAACTCTGGTCCCAAGTTCAGCTGCTTTGACCTCCATGAGCACTGATATCCTTACCCAGACAGAAGCTAACCTCTGGATGTTTCTCAGCAGTCAAGTGGCCTCAAGATAGTCTCCCACCACACAACAGGCAACTGGAGGGCTTGCCTCATCTGCTGTCCCTTCAGTTGGTGATCACAGTACTGCACTGTTCCGGCTTCTTCCCTTGAAAACAGTAGTTTGATATATTTTGTCTGTTTTTCTAGTTGTTTCCTGTAGCAATTTGTCCTTCATGTCTAGGGACAGAAGTTTGAAGCTCTGCAGTTCTGTTGGAAGAGGAAAGCTGCTGAGGCTGTGACCATTCTGCTCCTTGAAGGGATGTGGAGCCCCAGGGTTGGAAGGGAAACTTTGGGGGACCATGCTGCTGATGGTGGTAGATGCTTGTTCATGTCAGGGTAAAGTTATAATGTAACCCAACCAGTGGGGGACTAACCCAACCAATGGGAGACTAACCCAACCAATGGAGAACTAACTCAACCAGTAGGGGACTAACACAACCAATGGAGGAATAGCCCAACCAGTGGGGGAATAACCCAACCAATGGGGGACTAACTCAACCAATGGGGGACTAACCTAACCAGTGGGGGACTAACACAACCAATGGAGGAATAGCCCAACCAGTGAGGGACTAACACAATCAGTGGGGGACTAACACAACCAGTGGGGGAATAACCCAACCAATGGAAGACTAATCCAACCAGTGGGGGACTAGCCCAACCAATGGGAGAATAACCCAACCATTGGGAGACTAACCCAACCAATGGTAGAATAACCCAACCAATGGTAGAATAACCCAACCAATGGGGGAATAACCCAACCAACAGGTGAAGCTAAGCTTTGGATACAGACAGGATACAGAACCTAGCCACACTAGTTTTCAAGTGCCTTTTTCCTTTGGATGCCTCTAGAAAATCTGGGGGGGGTTTGGAAACATATGTATCAGGGCTACCCCTGAGCAGCTGAAGTGAAAGGGTTAAGGTAGGCATGTGCCATATGCACTCAGGCCATTCCGATGTATGCCTGTTTTAGGAGCATCAATTTAAGAATGTTTCTTATCTGGTCGGTGTGATGGTCAGTGTTAGTTGTCAATTTGGTAGGCTCCAGAATCAACTAGGATACAGGCCTCCAGGCACACCTGTGAGGGAGTTAGCCTCTGGATGTACCTGGAGGACTGTGCTTGCTTAGTTTAATTGAATTGGGAAGACCCACCCTAGAAGGGGGCAGCACCATTCTCCAGGCTGTGTAAAAAGATCTGGATAAAAAGCAGAAAGTGAGCTGGGCACAAGTAGATGCTCTCTTTTTGCTGACAGGTGCTTCAAGCTCCTGCTGCCTCGACATCCCCACCACGGTGGACTATATCGAACTGTGAGCCACGGTGAACCCTTCTATTGGTGAAATTATTAAGGCCACTCCACGTAGTTAAAGGGAGATTTATTTAATGGCGTAACTTACAAATTAAGGGATAGGTAGGTCGCGGGGTCTGGGGAAGGTGTATCGCAGTCCAGCGGTGTTCTCTGGAGTTCTGCTTGGTCCACTTCCACTATCCAGGGTCCCGAAAACAGCGAGAGCGCCCGCCGATCCAGATCTCGGGTCCCCAGGCGCCTCCCTTGGCCCCGCCTTGTAGGCGTGACAGTTGCCGAAGTCTCAATGGGGGTTGGAACTTCCAGATCAAAGCTGGAATGGCTTTCTGAGTCTGGGTTACCTCACTCAGGGATGATTTTTTCTAGATCCATCCATTTGTCTGCAAACCTCATGATGCCATTGTTTTTCTCTGCTGAGTAGTACACAACAGACTGCTGGCAGTGGTCGAGAGACAGCCCGAACTGACCTACTCTGGTGATGGGATGGCCAAACACCCTAATTGTTGTGCTAGAAACCTCATCCAACTACTGAGGGATCTGGATGCAGAGATCCATGACTAGGCCCCGGGTGGATCTCTGGGAGTCCAATTAGCGAGAATGAGGAGGGTTTATATGAGCGAGAATTGTTGAGACCAAGGTTGGATAAAGCACAGGGACAAATAGCCAAATGAATGGAAACACATGAACTATGAACCAATGGCTGAGGGGTCCCCACTGGATCAGGCCCTCTGAATGGATGAGACAGTTGATTGGCTTGATCTGTTTGGGAGGCATCCAGGCAGTGGGACCAGATCTTGTGCTCATTGCATGAGTTGGCTGTTTGAAACCTGGGGCCTATGCAGGATTGTTTGGCTCGGCCTGGGAGGAGGGGACTAGACCTACCTGGACTGAGTCTACCAGGTTGACCTCAGTCTGTGGGGAAGGCTTTGCCCTGGAGGAGATGGGAATGGGGGGGGGGGTTGGGGGGAAGGTGAGGGGGATGGGAGGGGGGAGAACAAGGGAATCCGTGGCTGATATGTAGAACTGAATTGTATTGCAAAATAAATTAATAAAAAAAAAATAAATAAAAATTAAAGAAATAAAAAAAAAAAAAAAGCTGGAATGGCTACCCACTACACCCTTCCTCAGGTAAGTTGCTTTTGCCAGGGTCTTTTACCACAGCAAGAGGAAGAGTAGGACAGAACATTTGAAAATGTGAAAACAAAGTCACAAGAACAATACCAACAAGCGGAGGCATGTTCGTGCTTCCCATGTCGTACTGAGCTTTAATACAGAGAGCTACCGTCATTAGCTCTGACCATACATGAGATAGCCTGCGATGAAAATGTGAGTTATGTCTTTCTATTGCAGGGGCTGTCTACTCTTGTTTTCTGCCTTTTGAAAACTTTGTTTTATATTGAATTACCTATGTATAGATGTATATATTTAGTGTGTGTGTGTGTGTGTATGTGTGTGTGTGTGTGTGTGTGTCCGTGTCTGTGCCACAGCATGCCAGTGGAGATCAAAGGACAACTTGTGGGAGTCTATTCTCTCTTATCACGTGGGTCCTGGGAGCGGAAATCTGGTTGTCAGGCTTGGTGGCAGGCACCTTTCCCTGCTAAGTCACTCAATGGTTCTATGTTTATCAACTAGATGGCCACCCTGCAGACAGGCAGTGGGAGAATTCATGTGAAGTCCGGGGCAGAGTCTTTATGCCCTACTATCCTGAGAGGTGTGAGGTGGCCGGGACACATGGAGAAGACTGATGCCATGTTTACTTGCCCCTCTTCTGCACGGTGCTGGGCTGGTGGACACTGGGGAGGACTGAAAAAAAGAATACAAAGAGCAAAAAGAAGGAAACAAGGACAGGAAGGAGAGCGCAGGAGAAGAGAGGGCGTGGTCACCGTCTTTCCAACCAGAAGCTTTGGCCCATGGGGAGGGTGCGCTGCTGGAGCTGAGTCCAGAGGAGGGAGAGTGGGGCACAGGGGTATGGTGGCGGTGCTCTCTGCCTGTCAGAAGCTGTTCTGGGCCCTTGTTTTGCTCTTGCTCCAGCAGAGGAGAAACCAGCTTCTCTTGTGGGTCAAAGGGCCTCAGTTCTCCAGGCTCAGGGGCTATGTCTATGGGCTGAGCGGCTGGCTGGTACATGAACACCGCTGAGGCCACACCCACTGGGAGGGTGTCCAGGGCTTTGACCACAGCGGGTGTGGCCTCAGTGGGTGTGACCTCAGTGGGTGTGGCCTCAGTGGTGTTCATGCACCTTTCTTTTGCCAACCCTCCCCTTATCTTTGCATTCTGTTTTTTTGCCTCATCCTTCACTTTCTCATGGTTCATTTTCTGGAAATGTGAGTTCTTTGTTCCCATTATTTTACTGTGTATGAATGCATGTGTATGTGTGTGTGTGTGTGTGTGTGTTGTGCATTTGTGTATATTTGTATTTGTATGTTAATATGTGTGTGTGTGTGCATGTATATGTGAGAGAGCGTCTGTGTGTGCATGTATGTGCCTGTGTGTATTTGTGCATGTGTGTTAGTTACATGTCTCCTTGTCTTTCATATAAATCAGTAATGGGGTCCCCTTTTGGCTGGTGACAGAAGGTATGCATTCCCATCATGAGTGTGGCTACCTGTGGTCTCTTTGGATGGTGCCCCACTCATGGCCATCGCTGCAAAGGGGTATCCCAGGCATATTAGGACTGGCAAATGGGGGTCATCTCTTTGTCACACTTTTCTTCTCAGAAGCGCAGATTAGAAACTTCTCATTGGCTTTTCAGTTATTCCAGAGAAGAGCATCACATGGAAAAGATGGGGAGAGTTATCGCTTCTCCTCATCCTACAGCTTTGAAGGTGATGGCTTGCTTTACATGGCCTCCACAGGTGATGAGTAGTAGAATGGTTTGCTGTACCCAGGCTGTTGTGTTTGGCCAATGGGAACATGCTGTGGGATGTTCTGTATGGCAAATGTGTTGCTCTGATTGGTTAGTAAATAAAACACTGATTGGCCAGTAGTCAGGCAGGAGGAAGTATAGGCGGGACAAGGAGGAGAATAATTCTGGGAAGTGGAAGGCTGAGTCAGAGACACTGCTAGCCGCCACCATGACTAGCAGCATGTTAAGATGCCGGTAAGCCACGAACCATGTGTCAAGGTATAGATTTATAGAAATGGATTAATTTAAGATATAAGAACAGTTAGCAAGAAACCTGCCACGGCCATACAGTTTGTAAGCAATATAAGTCTCTGTGTTTACTTGGTTGGGTCTGAGCGGCTGTGGGACTGGCGGGTGTCAGAGATTTGTCCTGACTGTGGGCCAGGCAGGAAAATACTCTAGCTACAAGAACATCTTTGATATGGGTTCTGTTGCTTTTGATCAGCCCCCCAGTCTCTGGAAGCTTCCTCAATTTCTATGAAAACACTCCAGCCACATCTCCTGCCCAGATTACCATCAAAGAAGCATTGCTTATTGCCAGTGGGAGTGGGGTGGTAGGGTGCTTATGACTGCTGCCTTGGTCATTGTGTGCAGACTTTTCAGGGATGTGGCTAAGCAGCACTCAGATGACTTAGAGATAAGACATTGAAAGTTCATACTACTTGTCTGAGTTGAAACGACTGTAGAATCCAGACTTTCTTCAGCTTCCTGTCTCCCTTTTCCCTTCAGGTTGAAATTCAATTTCCCGATCATACAGCGTAGCTCCTGGCTTGCTTTGGGGACAGGGCACAGGCATGTCCACCACGTTGTCCCCCTCCATATCCCTCACCTGATCCCTGAATCAGTTGCTGTTTCCCACTTCTTTTATCCTGACACTGTTCCCCACTAGGGATGTACAGTTATCTTTCTGACACTGTTCCCCACTGGGGACACACAGTTATCTCCTTGTGACTGTTCCCCACTGGGGACACACAGTTATCTCACTGTGACTGTTCCCCACTAGGGACACACAGTTATCTCACTGTGGCTGTTCCCCACTGGGGACACACAGTTATCTCCTTGTGACTGTTCCCCACTGGGGACATACAGTTATCTCACTGTGACTGTCCCCACTAGGGATGTACAGTTTTCTTACTGTGATTTACAATTACCTGAAAGAATTCCTAAGAGATTTAGTCATTAAATTAAAACACAGTTATATTCCTTTGAATTTTAAGAATAAATTTTTAATTTTGGTTTATAGGTGCATGAAATATTTACCTGTTTTCCACAGCCAAATCTAACCAACAAGGTCTATTCATAAAATCCATGCTCACTTCTCCCAAAAGGAAGGCATTATAATTATCTCTTGATTTAGTTTTCCATTGTTTTGTGTTTAGACATTCAAACTTATATTTGTATGCTCTTAAAAAAATCTCTCCTTTTGTCTCTCCCTCCCCTTTTCATTCCTCCCTTTCTCCCTCCTGTGTTTTCTACCCCCTTTTATTTCTGTGTCCTGAGGATTCAAGCTAGTGCCTGTGCATCATAAACACGTGATCCACCACCAAGCGGCATCCCACCCTCATTCCCTCCCCTGATGGGACATGTTTTGTCCTTTTTCTTTTCGTAATGTCTTGGAAAACACTCCATAGAAATATATGGAGACATTACCTTTTTTTCTAGCTGTGCTCCATTCTGTGCTTGTATTATTGTTGAATCAACCACCCCCATTATGAATGTTTTGGCTAAATACAGACACTGCCCATTAAATAGCCTAGTGCATATGTCTAATGCATGTTATGACATCTTCTTTCCCTCCTCCTCCCTTCCTCTTATTTAAAGAAGAGATATTTTTATTTATTTATTTTTCTTTTTTGTTAATTTTATTTTTGAGGTTATAATATAATTACATATTTTCCTCCTTCCCTTTCCTACCCTCCCCAAGCCCTCCCATATAACCCTCCCACTCTCCTTCAAATTCATGGCCTCTTACTTGACTAACTGTTATTGCATGTATATATCTATATACATTATATATTCTTGAACATAACCTGTTCAGTCCATATAATGTTATGTGTACGTATATTTCCAGGGATAACTGTTTGGCACCGGATAAGCAATTGGTGTGCTCTTCCCTGGGGAAGAGCACCTCTCCCATGTCCAACTTGTTTGTTGTTTGTTGTTCTATTTCTGTTGTTTATAGTTCTTTGTGTGGGGTCGAGGCCTTGTGGGCTTTTCCCTGTCCACTTTGGCATGTCCATTGGTGTCATCCTTGTTCAGCTCACATTTGGGTGGTCATGGTGGTGAGACTTTATGGGTGTAGCTTCTGACATCACTAGGAGCCATAATCTCACAGCAAACTCCCTGACCCTCTGGCTTTTAGAATCTTCCTGCCCAATTTTTTTGCAATGTTTCCTGAGCCTTAGGTGAGGGAGTGTTTTGTAGATGCATCCACTGGGGCCGGGCTCCACAACTCTACATTTTGATTGGTTGTCATTTCTTTTCTGTATTAGTCTCCATATGTTGCAAAGAGAAGTTTCCTGGATGAGGGGAGAAGACTACACTTATGTATGGATATAAGGATAAATGTTTGTAGATTATTGTTAGGGATTATATTGTTTTGGTAAATTAGTGGTTGTAGATTAGATTCCCCTCCAATAACCATGATTTCACTAGAACTAAGGAGCTAGGTTTCCAGAACCAGGCATAGTCTCTCTCTTATTGAATGGGTCTTAAGTCTAATTAGAGAGCTGTTGGTTACTGTTGGGAGCATGAAGGTCCTTGTACCCTCAGATCTCCAGGGAAACCAGGAATATTAATCATGCAGGGGTGTTTCCTCAAAGGAGGAAATGCCTGTTCTTCCATCCAGAAGGCTGAGAATTGAAGGTGATTAACAGCTGGGTGATCTGTGTTATTTGTTGGACCAAGCCATATTAAGTAAGCTTCCACAGCCAGGACTAGAGGTGGCTAGTAGTCTAAATGACCCTTACGTTATCTGTTTAGCCAGGGGCTCCCCCAAGCTCCCACAACCAGGGTATTTTTCCTTCCTTCCTTCCTTCCTTCCTTCCTTCCTTCCTTCCTTCCTTCCTTCCTTCCCTCCTTCCTTCCTTTCTTTTTTTTTATTTTTTATTTTATTTTTATTTTTCGAGACAGGGTTTCTCTGTGTAGTTCTGGTGCCTGTCCTGGATCTCACTCTGTAGACCAGGCTGGCCTCAAACTCACAGAGATCTGCTTGGCTCTGCCTCCCGAGTGCTAGGATTAAAGGTGTGCGCCACCACCGCCCAGTATCTAATAGCCCAAATGACCTCTGTGCTGTCTGTATGACCAAGACCATGCCAGATCCTTCCCTAGGCCCTTAAGCTAATACAGATCTCCTATCTCTGAAACCATCTGCTTGGAAGAAATGACAAGCATTTTGAGTTGAGTTCCAATGTAATTATGCTTCCTTGGGCTCTGGGGATTGTATTACACCAGGAAACTTTCCCACAAATTATACTGTGTTTAAATATGCTGGCAATGAACCTCCTGGGTTCAGACTCTCTAGAAGTTTGATCCAGCTTCAGGAAGTCAGGCTAAACCAAGTTTTCACTCTTACCTCTTTGGGGTTCATTTCCCTGACTGCCATGACACATGCAGGGCCCCTTCTCAGGTATGCAGGTCACATCAGCACCTTTAGGCTTATGGAGTAGTGTATGTGGTAGGCATCATAGCTAGGCAGGACTGTGGTTATCTCCCTCCTTTGGAAGCTTGTATGGTATCTTCTCCTCGCATCACACTCTGTATTAGGGCTCGCTAAGGAGCAGATCTGATAGAATGAACCAATACATGTGGGGTTTATTAGAGTGGCTTATAGGCCATGGTCTGAGTGGTCCTCCACTGGCTCTCTCCTAATAGAAAGACCACTGATCCAGTAGTTGTTCAGTCCACGAGACTGGATGTCTCAGCAGTTCTAATCTGCTGCTGGAATCTCACAGAGGTCACAGAGAGCTGCCAGTTTTCAGTCCACAATGGAATCCCCCAAGAAATAGTTTCTAACTCTAGTGAAGGACTGGCTCAGAAATAATAGAAGAATTTGCCAGTGAGGGTGAGGGCAAGCAGACAGGCAGCACAAGCTTCCTTTTTTCATGTTCTTTTTGTGGGCTGCCACATATTTTTAATTATGTGCACTTGTATGTGTATGTGTGTGAATATGTGCATATGAGTGCAGGTGCTCTCAGGGACTAGAGGAGTTGGATCCCCCGGAGCTAGAGTTACAGGTAGTTGTGAGCCACCCAACATGGGTGCTGGTAACAGAACTCAGGTCTTCTGCAAGAGAAGTATGTGCTCTTAACTGCTGAGACCTCTTTCCAGCCTCTCTCCGCCTTTTTTGAGGTGCTGGGCTCGATCCCAGAGCCTAGCACCTGCTAGATACACTCTTTATGGCTGAGCTCCATCCTACCCTATAATAGGTTTCCAAAGACACAGTTTGTGGATCCAGGAGTCACTGCATGTGTACCCTCTTGAAGCATTGCCACATTCCCCTACCCCTCCAAATGGCTTTAATAGTCGTGTGGTAAAATAAAAGATTCTGCCATTTCTATTGCACTTACTAGCTCTGGGCTCTCAACAAACACAATGTCGTCCTCATAAACTGAAATTGTTTTTCATTTTTTATTTTTATTGTGATGTAATATTTGTCCATCTTTATGGTGCACATTTGGTAATTCAATACATCTTCAAATGAGTAATAAGCAAATCAGGGTAATGAGTATTTTCTTCTCCTAAAATATCCATCATGTTTATGTGGAGGAGTGTTTGTAATAAGCCGTTGATTCACCTGGGATACAGCCCTTCTCCCACCCCAGGAGGCAGATGGACACATCACTGTCTCCTGTATTAACCCATTAGGCAGGTTAAATAAATCCATCAGGTAGAGCTCCAGCATCCTCCAGAGAGGCCAACAAGTTCTTCTACCTTCACCGTGAATCCATGAACACACACACACACACACACACACACACACACACACACACACACACACACACACACAGACACACACATAGACACACGCACACATGCACATTGTGTGTGTCTTGTAGTTTAATCTATCATCATTGCTTATATTAAAAAAACATACTTATTATTGTATTGATTTTAGATTCACACAAATGTTTCCAAGGCAGCACTGAGTATGTGTCGGCTTTTTGCAGCATCCTGTCAGCCTAGGACAACAACCCTGGCATCTGATTATTAGCTACGCTTGCTTTGTTAGGATTTCCCTGGTGTTGCTGTGTGTGCATACACACGGCCTGTGGAGATTAGAGGACAGCCTTGAGTATTAGTTGTCCCTCAGATACCCTCCTCTACCTTGTTTTAGTGAGACAGGGTCTCTTATTGGCCTTGAGTTTGCCAAGGAGATTGACTGGCCAGTGAGCCCCAGGGATCCAGCTGTGCTTGCCTCCCAGTGCTGGATCCCTATACACAGTTGTGTGCCACCACCTCTGTCTTTTTGAAAGATGTTCTGGGGACCAAGCTTGGGTCCTCATCCTTGGGAGGCAAGCATTTCACTGACTTGAGCTCCCAGCTCCTAGTTAATGTTAATCTGTATGGTGTTTAACTTTCTCCTCTTTTGGCAAGTGAGAGTTTGGCCCATCTTAAGGAAATGGCCAAGTCCTTATTATTAGATGGAATCCCAGTGACCTTCAATGGGCAGGTGTTCTATTTTGAGGAAAAAAAAGTTCTCTAACTCACACTCGAAAAGGGTCACTTCCTAAGTTCTTCGAGGTGATGCTGGCACTCTGAGATGTTACCCAAATGCTGGGGTGCTCAAGGCTATTGGAGTATTACTTATTTTAGGTATTTTTCATGAACAGAGATAGGAAATATACATTTTAGGAAAAAATGTGAGTTTCTATTGAAAATAGCAATTCAAACAAATAATTCCAGGGCTTAAATTCAATTGCTCTGATTTTCTGTTTCTTTCCCTTTTGTACTAAAGATCCTGGTTCTTGGCAGCCGAGTTGCCCTGTTCCTACTGTGTCTATAATTATGTTACCACCTGTTCCTACTGTGTGCTGCAATGATGTCACCATTATATACTGAAGCAATTGGATGGAGATGAGCCAGGTCTTGCTGTGGAGATGACAACCCAAGACAGTATTTGTGGCCACAATGGCTCATCTTTCCTTCCCTCTGTGTCCACTGGGGATTGGCCGTGTCCCTGTTCCTTTTTGACCTTACACAAAGGCAAGGCATGTAGCACCCCATTTCTGAGGCTGGTGGGTTATCATAGCAGAGAGAAAATAGCCTTGGTGTCCTGGACCAGATTTCCTACTTCTTATAGCATCGATTCCTGTGTTATCCAGTTTTCTACCCCTGTCACAGAGTGCCCGAGATAACCAACTGAAAAGGAGGAAAGGTTTATTTTGACTTACAGTTTTAGAATTTTTAGTCCATGGGTGCCCAGCAGAGATTTGAGTCTATGGGAGGCAGCACATTGTAGTGGGAGGAGAGAGAGAGAGAGAGAAAGAGAGAGAGAGAGAGAGAGAGAAAAAACTGAGACAGAGAGACAGAAGAAGAGAGAGACTGAGGGGCTGGAGATGGTTAAGCCATTAAGAGTATTTGCTGCTCTTCCAGAGAACCAGAATTTGGTCTCAAGAACCTGCATCAGGTGGCTCACAACCACCTGTAACTTCAACTCCAGGACATCTGACACTTCCTTTCTGACCTCTGTGGGCACCTGCACTCACATGGATATATACATACACAACCCTCCCTTCCCACCACAAACACACCCATATACCACACACACCACACACATATACCACACACGCTATGCACATACACCATACAGACCACACACATATGCCACAATAAATCTTTTTTTAAAAAAAAGAGAGGAAGGAGCCAAGGTGCTTCCCCAGTGACCCAACTCCTTCTAGTTAGTTACCATCCTTAAAGGCTCCATGTCCCAGTGGTGCAGTGTGCTGGAAACTAAACCCTTTACACATGGGCTGGGAACACTCCTCATGCAGGGTACAGCACTTTTTCTGCATGGTCCATCCTTAGTTCATGAGGGTGGGATCTTCCAGACTTCCAGAACTCTGCAGATCTTGCAGCTGATGCTGCTGTCAGTGGGGCAGGAATGTAAGATCCTTCTCCAGGGCAGGGGGTGTGAGTAACCGAGTAAGCCAATCAACCATCAGCATTATTACTAAAAACAAAACTGCAAAGTTAGGTTTCTCTCTGGCCATGTCATGCCACACTGAAGTCAGGGCGGACAGCTGCACCTCAGAATTTCTCTATGTCGGCAGGTTTTCTCTGGGTGCTGAGGCCACCAGCTCGTCCCTGTCAAGTTTTTCCTTTCAGGTTGTTTTTAGTTTTTAGGGATGACCACTTCTCTTTTTCATGTTTGTATTATGTAGTTCCTAATTCACAGTGTTCGACTAGGGGCAGCCACCCCCCCGCCCCACCAGCTGGCTCTGACCCTTCCTCTTCTCCCTTCAGCCCTATTGCAAATGCTTGCCTTGTTTCTCTTTACCATTTGAAAGTGTTTTCTTGGAAATACATGTAAATGTTCACACTCCCTTAGTGCCCAGACTCTGTGCCCCAGCGTGGAGGACGTGTTAGCCTCTTTTGGCTGCTATAAATGGCCATGCGTTATGCTATGTAGATCAGAACTCTATTTCCACAAAATTCTGGAGGCTAGGACTCCAAAGTCAACTTAACAG
This sequence comes from Peromyscus californicus insignis, assembly GCF_007827085.1. Lineage (NCBI taxonomy): Eukaryota > Metazoa > Chordata > Mammalia > Rodentia > Cricetidae > Peromyscus > Peromyscus californicus. Next base: position 65,697,633 of record NW_026294562.1, on the reverse strand, counting down.
ATCTGTATTCTCTCTCAAGGGCCATGGAAGACTCCTTCCTTTCCCTTCCAGGTTTCTGGCCAATGCTTGGCACTCATTGGCTTATGACTACATCACTCATTCTAACTTCTGCCTCCATCATCATACTACCCTTTCTCTGGGTGCCTTTGTCCTAAAATCTACCTTTCCCCATGAGGACACCATAGGGTTAGGGTCCCCTTACTTGACTATGACCTCATATTAACTTTTCTTAAACCTCCAAGGAGCCTGTATTAGAGTTCTCTAGAGGAACAGAACCAACAGGATGAATATGTTCACACATGTATCAAAGAATTTATTAAGCCAGTTTATATTAGAATAGTAACAGCTGTCTTACACTGGTGAGGCTGGGAACCAGTAGTGGCTCAGTCCATGGGCTGGGTGCTGCCATAGTTCCAATATGGTGCTTAAAACCTACAAGGTTCTAGAGAGCCGCTGATCCTGAGTCCAGTGTAGAAGCCTGGAAACAATGGCTCTGAGATCAGCAGAGGAATTGCCACCGTCAGCAACAAGTTAGTCAACTCCCGTGGCAAGAGGGAAGAAGGCCGAGTGAGCAAAAGGCAATTGGTCTTCCTTCCGCCATGACCCTTTTATCTGGGCTGCTACCAGAAGGGGCCACCCACACCCAGGGTGGCTTTCCCATGTTAATTAAAGCAGTCAGGGCAATTCTTCAGTTGAGGCTTCCTAGGTAAGACCATGGGCTGCATCCCAGTACTGTACAGGCAAAACCAACTCTTAAAGGGACTGTCTGCTCTGGTCTCATCTAGAGCTGCCTGGGTTAGCAGACCCTCTGCTCATTGCAGAGGAAACATCATGGTTTAGAACAAGAACTTCAACAGTCAGATGCACCAAACAGCAATGAATGCCATCTCACGCTCTAAGTTCACGTGCCTTAAAACAAGCGTTCCGATAAACAGGGCTGACCTTTTAATGAAAACTCAGGGCAAAATGCCACCTGATATAGTCTGGTCTGTGTCCAATAGGGTAATTTATTGTGACTTTCTGTGAAAAGATTTCCAGGAAATGCAACTGGGATGGAGGTCGCAGTGTTGGCAAGCTAACCGGCTACTCTGAGATAAGAGCCAGGTGCTCCGCTGGCAGATTTAATATGATTTTTATCTTGTTTATTGATGCTGTCAGTGCAGATAAAGGGGCTTAGGTGCTCCAACAATAGGGATTAGCTGGGCAGGGTGTTGTTTGTATTAATATGGTAGAGTTCATGAAGATCCTGTTTTACATTTAGAGGACCAGGTACTCAATGCCACAGACAAAGATGGATTAAAATCAGGACTGGGAATTGGCTGTCATTGAATGGCACCCCTCTTGGGTCCTAATGGCTTATATAGCCACCTTCCTAGAAATAATCCCAACTGTGAGTCTGCATGATGGTGTATGACTTACCTGTGAATTCTGCAAAGTCATGCCTACCCAGACAGATCTCTAAAGCTTGCTGGTCAGGCAGTCTAGTCAACTGGTGAGCTCTGGGTTCAGTAAGAGAACTTGGCCCCAAAAATAAGATAGAAGGGCTGGAGAGATGGCATGGTGGTGAAGAGCTTAACTTAACTGCTCTTGTAAGAGATCCAGTATTGGTTCCCAGTGTCCATGTGACAGCTCACAATCACTTGTAATTCCAGTTGCAGGGGATCTGGTGTCTTCTGATCTCTGCCGCCTCCTGCATGTGTGTGGTGCACATACACACACATACAAATAAATAAACATTAAAAGAATAAGACCAACAGCAATCAGGAAGACTCTCCACTTGGCCTCCAAATGCACACACATGCACTTGCACCCACACAAACACAGTGCACGTAAACACACATATACTACAGGCACACAAAATCGGATCTATAGTCTACTTTGGTGCCCGTTTATGGGGGATGCTTAAGAACTTTTGTGAATAAATTCGAAGGTTTTCTCACAGTCTTATGGTCTTGTGGGAGTGCTGGTCATTGACTCCTTGTCTGTTTTACTAGGCTCCTTGGAGGACCAGCTCCAGCCTGTGACCCAGTGACAGAATTGCAGAACTGCTGGATTGAGGCATGTAACAGACAGACACTGTTCAAACAGGCTCTGTCCACTGTAAAGAAATAATGAGAAGTAACACTGTAGTTCTCAATCTCCCAGAGGCTTATTTTCTCTCTTCTTTACATAAGATTCCCCCATCACTACTTTTTTTTTTTAAAACCCAAACTAACCTACTAAACGTAGCTTTGCAAAAATTGCTTGTTCAGAACTTTACAAGCTACAAAATGTATTATTGCAATCTGTAGTTATATAATAAACAGCCACAGAACTATGTAACAATTCCCAGTATGAAATAATCATAAAACCCAATATTACTTTTCCCCGGCATCGCCTATATTTTTTAATAAACTGTCACTTCGCCTGCTCTCTGCAAGCCCCGCGCTTCCTGTGCAGCCTGAGTTGTGTGCTTTGTCTCATCTTGCACGAAACAGCAAGAGCTGTATCTTATCTTCCCCGGCGAACTGCCCAGGGATTTACAAATGATAAACAAGTTCACTTTTAAGTCAGCCTGAACTTTCCAGAACTATTCAAATGCCAAGTGTTTCTTGGGAGGACACAGATATATGGCTGCTCCAGTATGGTGGCTTCCCTGTCCTCAAATGTGACAGTGCTGTCTTTTGAAAGAGGCCTGACTGACAGGGGCTGTGGCCGAGGGTGTGTCCTGGCCTGGACACGCACCTTACCTGGGCTCCCTTCGCTGACCTCTGTAGGGCTGTTCCCAGGCTGCAGTTCCAGCACACAGCAGGGTATCTCCTTGGGCACCCTGTTCAACTTTCATTTTCTTTGCATCAGTTTAGCAAATGGTGAGAGGTGGAAAAGACGTCTTAGGGGCCTTCCTGAGCTGTCTGGGGGTAAGAACTGGCTTTAGGAATGAAAGCTAACTGTGCTGAGCTGTCTTCCTGCTCCGCGCCACGTCTCGGAGCCCTGGTTTGTTTTCAGATGGGGAAGGGGACGATGTGCAGTTACAGAGTATTCCAGCTCTGACTTCTCCACCTGGGGGCAGCATGAGTTTAGGATGGAGCTGGGCTCCGTGAGTTTATATCTCAATTTGAAGTCTTCTCTCTTTCTGGTGTCACAGGCTTGCTGTGCCCAGTGGAGGGGCGTTTTCTCACCCTGAGTTGCCCGCTTTGTGTCAAATGTGGTTCTCACTGAGCCTTGTGGGCTGTGGCTGGCTGCTGCTGAAGGGTGATGGTGATCTCAGTGACAGTCTCAGGGATGTGATTGATGGGGGACTAGCTTGAGGAGACCCTGGGAGAGTCTGTGCTGCCTGCTGCCCTGGGCCTGGAGTGGTCGCCTCCTTCCTCTGTGTAAGGCTAGGCGCCCCGCTGAAGACATGTAAGCTCTTCTCCAAGGGGACAGGCTGACCACCTGCTCCTTCTCTGCTTTGCCCTTTCATCCATCTTCATCAGGTTGGAACCCACAGGGAGAGTGGAGGTCAGGAACCTCAGGTGAAGGAGCAGTTTGCAGACAGCCAGCCATGATGGCCCCATTCAACAGTGGTGAGGGGTAGGAGTCCTGGCAGGTCATGGAGCTTTGTGCATACTAGAAGACATTGCTGCAATGCTCAGGTGGAGAGATTTTGGGAAATCTTAACCAAGCCTGGTTAGACTTCAACCACCAGCCTTTTAGTTAACAGCTGGACGAACTAACCAGTTGTGTCACAGAAACAAAGCTGAGCCCCCACCTTTTAGTGGAGAAAAGCCACTCTGTAAAGAGAGGCACCAGGAGTGACAGATTCCGCTCGAGTCTGGATGGCAGGCGAACAGTTCCTCTAAGCATGCATTGCTCCAGAAAAAGCCTTGCTGCCCCTCACTCTAGTACAGTGGCTCTCAAGCTCCTTAATGCTGCGACCCTTTAATACAGTTCCTCATGTTTTAGTGACCTCCCCACTCATAAAATTATTTTTATTGCTAATTGATAACTGTAATTTTGCTGTTATGAATCATAATGTAAATTTCTGTGTTTATGATGGTCTTAGGTGACACCTGTGAAATGGTCATTAGGACCCCCCCCAAATGGTCTTGACCCACAGGTTGAGAACCACTGCTCTAGTAGAAAAGTGTGGTGGGGCTGGGACTTCATTGCTCTTCTGAACAGCATATGCACCTTGTGACTGACCCACACCCGTGCTGCCTGGTTCTGGCTGGCAAAGGTGGCAACATTGGAGCATGTAGCAGTCAGATTCTTACGTTGGAAACATCAGAGGAATTGCTGATGGGGCTCTGGTGTTGGTAGGAAAGGCTCTGTTGTGCAGATCCGCAGGTGGGATGTGCCCTGTGCTTGGCTGGCCTTAGCCCAGGGCTTGTTGTTAGCACCTGTGCTGGCCAGGGTTCCCTCTTCTCTGGGAAATGGTGTGAGAATGCAGCACAGAAATTCTGACAGCCACGCTGCTGGTCATTTCCTTGAACACATCAGGCCGCTAGGCTGAGTGCTGTGCCCCCAGGTTTGACTTTGTGCATTTAGAAGTTTTACATAGTATTTGTTAAGCAAATGGATAGCTTAGTTATTTTTTTTAATCAGATCAGCAGGCCAATTATTAGCAATCCAGGAATGGAGTATAAAGCCTCCTTCCCCCTTATCATCTGCCCCAGGGACAGCACAGACATTGGTGTCTTGGATGCCATTCCACATAAATGGTGTCATATGAAAGCATATTGAAGACTGGGGATGTGGCTCTCTTGGTAGAGTGCTTGCTTAGCATTTATAAATCTCAGGGTTCAATTCCCAGCACCACAAAAGCCAGGGGTGATGGAGCATATCTGTAATTCCAGCATTCATGTGGCAGAGGAAGGAGGGTTGGAAGTTCAAGGTCATATAGCATATTCAAGGCCATCCTGGCTGCCTAAGAACCCACCTCTCCCACTGCCCAGTAAAAAAAGAGTCATCTGTGTATGTGTGCCTATGAGTGAACAACTGTTTGTTCACTCATGTACACAGTATACCATAAAGGGCCCTTTCCTGGTTCTTACCAACAGGGACAGCTAGTTACCATAATCTCAAGTTTAGGCATTCAATAATTATTTGGTGATTTGAATTTTTTTCAAGACAATGCTCTACTATTGAGCTCTGGCTGGTCTGGAACTTGCTATATAGAACAGATTAACCTTGTGCCCACAGAGATTCTTTTGTCTCTGCCTCTTGAGCAGTTGGATAAAAGGCAAGCATTACTACATCCCACTGAAAAAGAGGGTTACACTATGGCTTTGAAATAAGTCAAATCCAGAAAGAATTGAGGGCACTAGATATAATATGTATACTATATCGTATATCGGACACACATCATTTCAGGACAGCGCAAGAGGGAACTGCCTGCAGAAGGGGACCAGTGGGAGGGAGAGGAGAGTCAAGGGAGAAGGATTGGGTACAAACATGAGCAAAATACGATGATTCGTATTCATGAAAATGTCTCAGAAAAACCCATTATTTTGTATGCTTACTAAAAAAACAATAAAAGTGGTTTCTCTCCTTCCCCCATGTGAGAAGCTATTGGCAGCTGATGGCTTCTGGTGAGGGAGAGTTTATCTATCTATCTATCTATCTATCTATCTATCTATCTATCTATCTATCATCTATCTATCTATCTATCTATCTATCTATCTATCTATCTACCTATCTATGTATTTATTTTTATGAGACCTTCCCTGAAGGTCTGCATTTATTTATTTATTCATTTTAAAATGTAACAAAACAAAACACAAGATAGACCAAACACTATCACATCAAAGTTGGACAGGACAAACAAACAGGAAGAAAAGAACCCAAGAGAAGGTACAAGAATCAGAGACCCACGTATTTGCACGCTCAGGAATCCCCCAAAAACTAAGAAGCCATAATATATATGCAGATGACCTGATGCAGATCCATGTAGGACCAGTGCATGCTGCTTCATTTTCTGTGAGTTCATATGAGATTTGCTCATGTTGATTTAGCGATCCTTGTTTTCTTGGTGTCCTCCACTCCTTCTGGCTCTTATACTGGCTCTTATACTCCTTCTGTCTTCTCTTCCACAAGGTTCCTCAAATTCTGAAGAGAAGGATTTGATGGAGAGTGTACTTAATGAATATACTAAACACTCATTTAGGAATGAGTGTTCCAAGGTCTCTCATTCTCTGGTAATGTCTGGCTGTGGGTCACTGTATTTGTTCATATCTGCTCCAGCAGGAAGCTTCTCTGATGATGGCTGAACTAGGCACTGATCTAAGGGTACAGCAGAATATTATTAGGAGTCATTTTATCACTACTTTTCTCTCTCTCTTTTTTTTAAGACCAGTAGTATTTAGTTTAACCCTAGGCCTCCAGGCTATCTAGTCTTTGGTTCTTGGTCACCCAAGCAGTGTCACATATGGGTTCCATCTTGTGGAGTAGGCCTTCAGTCAAACCAGATATTTATTGGTTACTCCCACAAACTTTGTGCCACTATTGCCCTAATGTGTCTTTCAGGTAGGACATCAATGACCAAAGGATTTGTGCTGGCTTGGTGTTTAGATTTTTCTTTTGGTAGCATACAGAGTATCTTCCTGTACCAAAGATACTAGAACACAGGAGTAAAGACTCTTTGTAGGCACCAGCTTGACTTCTCTATGTTCAATGTGTTGTGTAGGTGCTGTCTTCAGCAATGGGGCCTTACATGAGTTTGTGGAGAGCAGCCTATTATCTTACCAATAGCTTGAGTTGTTTGGGGATTCCCATGGGACTCCTTTGACCAGCAACTCAATTAGATGTATCTCCGTCCTGGAGCTGGAAGCTTCCTTTGGTGACAAGAAATGAGCAGTTGGGACTCTGTTTCCCCCATTATTTGGCAATTTCATTTAGATCACCTTTATACATGTATATATTTTAGGAAGGTTTCCACACTACCCCCCAGTTGCCCCTTAGTTTTAGTTGTCTTTCCCCATATTCCCCCCTCAACCCTGCTTCTTCCTTCCCCTTCCCCACCTGTTCCTCTCAATCTAGTCCATCCACAAGTATATATTCTATTTCTCTCTCCTGACAAGATCTATCTGCTCCCTCTGTTCCTTAACTGTATCCCTATACTCTGTGGTTCTATGGATTGTAGCTTTGTTATCATCAATTTAATAGCTAACATCTGTACATAAACAAATACATACCACATTTGTCTTTCTAGGTCTGGGATACCTCACTCAGGATGATTTTTTTCTAGTTCCACCCATTTGCCATTGTGTAAATGAATCACATTTTCTTTATTAATTATTTTGTTGAAGGACATCTAGGTTGTTTCCAATTTCTGACTATTATGAATAGAGCAGCAATAAACATGGCTGAGCAATGTCTTTGTGACAGGATGGAGCATTATTTGGGTATATGTCCAAGAGTGGTATAGCTGGATCTTGAGATAGAACAATTCCCATGTCCTCAGGAACCACTTCACTGATTTTTATAGTGACTGTACAAATTTGCACTCCCACCAGCAATGGATGAGTGTTCCTCTTATTCCACATTCTTGCCAGCATGAGCTGTCACTTGTTTTGTTGATCTTAGCAATTCTGACAGGTGTAAGATGAAATCTCTAAGTAGTTTTGATTTGCATTTCCCTGATGGCTAAAGATGTTGAACATTTATTTAAGTGTTTCTCAGCCATTTGAGTTCCTCTATTGAGAATTCTCTGTTTAGATCTGTACCCCATTTTTAATTGGGTTATATGTTTTCTTGATATCTAGTTTCTCAAGTTCTTTATAAATTTTGGATATTAACCCTCTATTGTACATATAGTTGGTAAAAATTTCCCATTTTGTAGGCTGCTGCTTTGTCTGAATGGTGATGTTCTTTGCTCTGCAGAAGTTTTTCAGTTTCATGAGGTCCCATTTATTAATTGTTGATCTTAGTGCCTGTGCCAACAGTGTTCTGTTCAGAAAGTCTTTTCATGTGCTAATGAGTTCAAGGCTATCCTCCACTTTCTTTTCTGTCAGGTTCAGTGTATCTATTTGGTTTTATGTTGAAGTCTTTGATCTATTTGGAGTTGAGTTTTGTGCAGGGTGACAAATAGGGATTTATTTGGATTCTCCTAGATGCAGCCACCCAGTTTGACCAGCACCATTTGTTGAAGATGCTTTCTTTTTTCAAGTGTGTATTTATGGCCTCTTTATGAAAGATTAGGTGTCCATAAGTGTGTGGATTTATGTCTGGGTCTTCAATTAGATTACATTGACAAACATGTCTTATTTTGTGCCAGTACCAAGCTGCTTTTATTACTATAGCTCTGTAGTACACTTGAAATCAGGAATGGTGATATCCCCAGCAGTTCTTTTATTATTTGGGATTGTTTTAGCTGTCCTGGTTTTTTTGTATTTCCATCTTAAGCTGAAAATTGTCCTTTCAAGATCTGTGAAGAATTGTGTTGGAATTTTGATGGGGATTGCATTGAATCTATCTGTAGACTGCTTTTGGTAAGATGTGCATTTTTACTATGTTAATCCTACCAATCCGTGAGCATGGGGGATCTTTCCATCTTCTGATATCTTCTCCAATTTCTTTCTTCAAGGTTTTTTTTTTTTTTAAAGTTTTAATCATATAAGTCTTTCCCTTGATTTATTAGAGTTACTCCAAGATATTTTATTATTTGAGACTGTTGTGAAAGATGTTATTTCCTGATTTCTTTCTTAGTCTGTTTTCCATCTGTATATAGAGGGCTACTTTTTTTTTTTTTTAGTTAATTTTATATCTAGTTGCTTTGCTGAAAGTGTTTATAAGCTATAGGAGTTTTCTGGTGAATAATTTTAGGTTACTTACATATGATATCACATCATCTGCACATCAAGATACCTTGACTTCTTCCCTTCTTATTTATATCCTCTTCATCTCCTTCTTGTTCTAGCTAAGACTTCAAGTACTATATTGAATAGGTATGGAGAGAGTGGACACCTTGTCTTGTTCCTGAATTTAGTGTAATTGCTTTAATTTTCTCTCCATTTAAGTTGATGTTGGCTAGTTGGCTATGGGCTTGCTATAACTTGCCTTTACTATGTTGAGGGGTGTCCCTTGTATCCTTAATCTCTCCAAGACTTAAAAAAATTTTTTTTTAGGTGTGAGTGCTCTGTTTGCATGTATGCCTGAATGCCAGAAGAGGGCATCAGATCCCATTATAAATGGTTATGAGTCACCATGTGGTTGCTAGGAATTGAACTCAGGACCTCTGGAAGAGCAGCCAGTGCTCTTAACCTCTGAGCCATCTCTCTAGCCTCCAAGACTTTTATAATAAAGGGGTGCTGGATTTTGTTAAAGGCCCTTTCTGCATCTGATGACATGATCATGTATTTTTTTGTCTCCAGTTTGTTTATATGTTGGAGTACATTTATTGATTTGCATATGTTGAACCTTCCCTGCATTCCTGTGATGAAGCCTAATTGATCATGGTGAATAATCTTTTTGATGTGTTCTTTGATTCTGTTTGCAGGTATTTTACTGAGAATGCTTGCATCCATGTTCATAAGGAAATTGGTCTGTAATTCTCTTTCTTTGTTGAGTCTTTATGTAGTTTGGGTATCAGAGTAACTGTGACCTAACAAAATGAATTGAACCATGTTCCTTCTGTTTCTATTTTGTGGAATAATTTGAGGAGTATTGGCATTAAGTCTTTTTCGAAAGGTCTAGTAGAATTTAGCACTAAAACCATCTGACTTTGAGCTTTTTAAATTTTTTTATTTGGTTGGGAGACTTTCAATGACTGCTTCTATTTCATTAGGGGTTATAGGTCTGTTTAAATTGCTTATCTGATCTTGATTTAACTTTGGTAAGTGGTACATTTCAAGAAAAATCCATTTCTTTTAGATTTTACAATTTGGTGGAGTACAAATTTTTATATGTCCTTATGATTCTCTAGATTTCCTCTGTGTTTGTTGCTATGGTCCCCTTTTCATTTCTAATTTTGTTAATTTGGATATTCTCCCTCTGCCTTTTAGTTAATGTTGAAGAAGATTTGTCACTCTGATTTTTCTCACAGAACCAACTCTTTATTTCATTGATTCTTTTTATTGGTTTAGTTTGTTTGGTTGTTTCTATTTTATTGATTTTAGCCACGAGTTAGATTATTTCTTGACATCTACTCCTTTTGGGTATGATTACTTCTTTTGTTCTAGAGATTTCAGGTGTGCTGTTAAGTTGCTAGTATGAGATTTTTCCAGTTTTTTTTAAAAGTATGCACTTAGTGCTATGAACTTGTCTCTTGGAATCACCTTCATTATGTCCCATAAGTTTGTGTGTTCATTTTTATGAAAATTTGGAAAGTCTTTAATTTCTGCCTTGACCCATTTTTCATTCAGTAGGGAGTGTTCAGTTTCCACAAGTTTGTAGGCTTTCTGTTGATTTGGTTGCTATTGATATCCAGCTTTAATCTGTGGTGGTCAGCTGGGATGCAGAGCATTATTTCACTTTTCTTGTATCTGTTGAGATTTGTTATCTGTAAGAGTATGTGATCAATTCTGGAGAAAGTTTCATGAGGTACTGAGAAGAAAGTATATTCTTTTGTGTTTGGGTGCAATGTTCTATAAAAATCTGTTAGGTTATTCAGTTTATAATGTCTGTTAGCTCCAGCATTTCTCTGTTTAGTTTTTGTCTGGATGATCTGTGTATTGACTAGAGTAGGGTATTAAAGTCTCCCTCTATTAGTGTGTGAAGGTCAATATGTGATTTAAGCTGTAGCAGTTTCTTTTACAAACTTGAGTGTCCTTGTGTTTGGGGCATAGATGTTAAGAATTGAAATGTCTTCTTGGTGGATTTTTCCTTTGATGAGTATGTAGTGTCATTCCCTATCTCTTTTGATTAGTTTTGGTTTGAAGTTTATTTTGTTAGATATTAAAATGGCCACATATGCTTGCTTCTTAGGTCCATTTGCTTGTTATGTCTTCTTCTGATCCTTTACCCTAAGGTGATGTCTATCCTTGATGCAAAGATGTGTTTCTTAGATACAGCAGAAACATGGATCCTGTTTTCATATCTATTCTATTAGTTGGTGTCTTTTTATTGAAGAATTGAGACCATTGGTGTTGAGAGATATAAAGACCAATGACTACTAATTTCTATTATTATTATTATTATTACTATTATTATTTTGTGTGTGTGTATGCAAACACACTTCTCTTCTTTTGACTTTACTGGTCTGGGGTCATTTACTTCCTGAGTTTTCTTGAATGTAGCTAACCTCCTTAGGTTGGAGTTTTCTTTCTATCACCTTCTGTAGGGTTAGCTTTATAAACAGACATTGCTTAAATTTGGTTTTTATCATGTCATATCTTATTTTCTCTATTTACGGTGATTGAAAGTTTTGCTAAGTATAGTAGTCTGGGCTAGCATCTGCAGTCTCTTAGAGTCTGCAGCACATTTGTCTGGACCCTCTGGTTCTAAAAATCCCCATTGATAAGTTGGAAGCAATTCTAATAGGTCTGCCTTTATATGTTTCATGGTCATTTTCTCTTGTAGCTTTTGGTATTCCTTCTTTGTTTTGCACATTTAGTGTTTTGATTATTATGTGCCAAGGGGACTTTTCCTTTCTGGTCCAATCTATTTGGTGGTATGTATGCTTCTTGTACCTTTATAGGCATCTCCTTCTTTAGGTTAGGAAAATTTTCTTCTATGATCTTGTTGAAAATATTTTCTGGGCCTTTGAGCTGAGATTCTTCTCCTTCTTCTGTTCCTATTATTCTCAGTTTTGATCTTTTCATAGTGTCCCAAATTTTCTGGATGTTTTTGCCAGGAAATTTTTAGATTTAAAATTTTCTTTAACTAAAGTATTCAATTCTTATATTTTGTCTTCAATGCCAAGATTTTCTCTTTCATCTTTTGTATTCTATTGGAGAAGCTTGCCTCTGTTGTTCCTGTTTGGGTTCATAAATTTTTCGTTTCCAGAATTCCCTCAGTTTATTTTTTTCCATCTTTTTTGTTTGTTTGTTTATTTGTTTTGGTTTTTTGAGATAGGGTTTCTCTGTGCAAAAGCCATAGCTGTCCTGAAACTCACTCTGTAGACCAAGCTGGACTCAAACTCACAGAGATCTGCCTGCCTCTGCCTCCAGAGTGCTGGGATTAAAGGTGTGTGCCACCACCGCCTGGCCAGTTTGTGTTTTCTTTATTGATTCTATTTCCATTTTCAGATCAGTTTTCTTCATTTTCTTCCATTGTTTCTTTATGTTTTCATAGATGTCTTTAAGGAATTTAATCCTTCATATAGGCTGTTTTAAGTTCTTTACCTCGTCCTTCAGCTATGCTGGAGTAGTCAGGGACTGCTTTCATAGGGTTGCTGGCTCTAGTGGAGACATATTGTCCTGGATGTTACTGATGGTGTTTTTATGCTGGTATTTAGGCATCTGGATCAGGAAGGCTGTTATTCTAGGTGCTCATATGTGGTCTCACCTTGGTTGGGTGGGTGTTTTTTTCTCTTGATTTCTGTTTCCTCTCTGGTTCTTAGGAGAATGTGGGGAGTGTGTGTTGCCTGGTAGGAAATTCTTCTGGGGTCCTGGGAGATGTCGCTCCTTCTTCCATGGCAGAAATAACCTGTCAGGAGTCATTTTTATTTGTTGGTGTGGTTCCCTCAGGCTGCTCATGACCTAGTGGATGGCCCACAGTCATGTACATATGGGCAGCACTGCGTGGAATTTGGTTAGTTTATAAAAAGAAGATGACATGAAGTTGGAGGGGAGAGTAGGAATGGATATGATTCAAATACATTGTATACCTGCATGGAATTATTAAGAATAAATACAAAATGTTACACACAATAGTTTCTCCTTAGAAATTCAAATTATGTCCAACATAACAGTGAGAGTTTTGCACATCCTATACGATATTTCAAATAAAATAGCAGGAGCCTCCCACCCTCACCCCACTGTGTGGCCATAGAAAGTGTTTGGTGGCATTACTCTGTTTCTCCCTGAAGGATAAATTATCTGTGGCTGTTTTCCAGACAAAGGAAAGCATTTGGCTGATGTGCAGCAGGGAAGGAAATGGGCTGGTCCTAACCTTTGCAGAGCATTTACTTGGTGATGACATCACATTCTCAGCTATGGTAACTTCTCTGATGTTCTACATAAGCAATGACTCTCAGAAAGCCAGGTCTCTTGTCATGGCTACCACCTATGGGTGGCAGATCCAGAGGGGACCCTAACCTCTGTGATTTACCTGACTCTAGTTAATGCCAGATTTTTTTCTAAGTGAGGACTCTACAGTGAGATATATGGAAGGCTTTTCTTTGCGTGTGTGTGTGTGTGTGTGTGTGTGTGTGTGTGTGTGTGTGTGTGTGTAGACACACACACGGAGCTGCTGAACCAGCAGTGACCCCTGTGGAAATGGTGGTCAACACATGCACAGATTTCACTTAAGCCACCATTTCAAGCTCTGTTGCGTGCTCAGCCAAAAGGTTGCCACGGTGCTTTTAAACTTTTCAAACCAGGAAAAAAAAAACCAACAACTGGAAATGAAGTCATGTGCATGCCTGATACATTATTAATAAAGCAGACAAAAACCAAAAAAGCAATAAGAGTTTTTGAAAAGTAATTTTAACTTTGATGTGGCCACATAGATTTTAGAGGGGAAATAGGGTCATTTTAAACCATGTTCTCTGAGTCTTCAAATGAGGCAGAGAAATGTATAATGAAGCCCAAAGGAAAGAATTTTGACAGGTGAAAACCTAAATCTCTTCCCGAAGAGTAAAATATTTGGTAAAATATTTTTCTTATAAGTGTTCTCAGCAGTGTAGGGAATTTTTGAATGACAGCTTTGAGTCATGCCCTTTCAGACGTGCGGGATGGGCAGATGCGGGGGTCGTGGGCTGCAAGGGGCAGTTTCTGTCCCAGGAGGGTTAAGGCTGCCCTGCCTTCAAGTCTGAGCTGTCTCAAGTGTGAGGCACAGGACACGCTTGTCATCTGCTCCTAACGTGTCCGGCTTTGGAAATTCCCATGTGGATAAAGTAATTAATGGCTTGATTGCTTAATGTGGATTGCTTGGAAATCTCACAGAAGCCCAGAACTGTTCATTGTCTCATAGTTCTGCAGCTATAATTTCAGAGTCAAGCTATAATTTCAGAGTCAAGTCAGTTTCTTTCCTTGTATGACTCCAGGGATAACTATTCCTTGTCTTTTCTAGCTTCCTGGTGGACCTTGGTGCTCCTGGGCTTGTGACATCATGACTCCCATTTCTACCTCTGTCGTCACATGACTTTCCCTCACATACATTCAAATAAGATCAGCAGACATGGGTGCAGGGCTCATCTTAGCCCAGTATGACCAAATGACATCTGCAACGACATATCTCAAAATGAGGTCACATTCTGAACGGTAGATGGATGTGACTCTTGGTGGTCAGGGCACTGATCCATTACACTAAATTAATAAAGCATCTAGTTTAGAGAACAGTAAATATAGGAGAATATGTTATATACAAAGTTCCTTTAAACAAGCACTTTGGATGTCTTGCATGGCAACACCTAGTAAGGAACTGTGCCGCTGCAGCTTAGCTCAGTAGCAACTGCAAATGCATGACAAAGCAAAGAGGTGGGAGCACCCTTGAACAGCGGACACAGAGTCAGTTTTTCCCAGTGTCCTTGGCCTTTCGAGGCTCTGTGACTTTACAGCATTGAACATATCATTGTCAGACACTTGACACTGCCCTTGGGGTATTTCCTCACCTCATGAATTTTAGGGCTCTTAGTGTGTTTCAAGTAGAGCCCACCCATGTCCATTGGGGCTGCTATATTTCTACTGAGTATGCGAAGTGGGCACCCCTGGTCATAGCGCGGAATACATGAGGGTTACTATCCTATTGCATGTGGTATAGTGCTAAGTAGAACTCCACAGTGCTGTGACTGAGGAAGTTTTGGGACAGTCCCTAAGTGAGGACTGCTTGCGGTTTCAGGAAGTGGGTGAATGTGTGGCATAGTGTTACCTACTATTAAGAGTTTTTTCCTCGGCTGGGCGTTGGTGATGCATGCCTTTAATCCCAGCACTTGGGAGGCAGAGGCAGGCAGATCTCTCTGAGTTCGAGGCCAGCCTGGTCTACAGAGCAAGATCCAGGACTGGCACCAAAACTACACAGAGAAACCCTGTCTTGAAAAACCAAAATAAATAAATAAATAAATAAAATAAAATAAAAAAATAAACAAAGAGTTTAGTCCTCAAAGCTGGAGTAGAGAGTTCTTTTTTGTTATTCTCCTTTTATTGCCATATTAACATTATATGTTTTTCTTATTTTTATAGCTAGCTGGGCTTTTCTTCAACCACAGTGTAACAGTGTGGAATTCCACCGCTATGAACACTATGACAAACTCCATTTCCCAAAGCTTGCTGAGATAAAAGCAGCTCTTATTAGGACAAGGAGGGCAAAAGATTGGCTGTGGTTTAAGGCAGTAGTCAGGTGCAGTATGGCACAGGGAAGTAGAGTAGGTCAATGTGGGAAAAGGGCCCCGGCTTCCTTCTTGGTCCCTCTGGTTCTGAAGTGATGCTTCCTGTGGAGTTCTGAGCAGGTTTTGCTGCTTTCTAGACACACATACCTTGCTTCTGTCACACTCAGCTCCTTTGCTTAGATGAGCAAAGAGTGCTGAGTGCCCAGTGCCTCAGGGTGCTTCACGAGGTTAGGCAGCTCTTGTCCCATGTGTGTTCCTGGGGTAAAGTAGAATGTTCTGTTGTTTGACAGCTTACTGTTGAGTCAAGGCTCTGCCCTATGGGCTTCTTTAACTATAATTACCTCCTTAAAGGCTCCACCTTAAACGGGGTCATAATGGGGGACAGGGCTTCTGCATATGTGTTAGGTGACTTTTCCTGAGAAGGTGTGAACAAGCGGACCCTAGATAGGACACCAAAGACAGATCAAAGTAACAATTCATACAAGTCTAGTTTAGTGAACCCATGAGTTTGTTAGGATGTCATAGTAGTTACTGTCAACTTGACACACCCCAGAATAACCCAAAAGAGTCTCAAGTGAGTATTTATCTTTATCAGGTTGGAATGTGGACATGTCTATGAAGGGACTGAGCGTCTTAATTGATGTAGGAAGGCCCAGTCCACTGTGGGTGACACCATTCCTTGGGAAGGTAGTCCTGGGCTGAATAAAGAAGCTAGCTGAGCCCGAGAGCATGAGCCTAAGCAATGAACTGTGGCTTGGAAGTGTAAGTCAAATGAGCCCTTTCTTTCCCTAAGTGTCTTTTGGTCAGAGTGTTTTATAATCATCACAGAAAGGAAACTATATGTAGGCTCACTTACAGGTCTGAGGGTTATTTATAGGCATCGTGGAAAAGCCCCAGCAAGGGTCATGGCTCAGAAAAGCGGCATACCTTTAAACCTGGTCAGTGGAAGGCCTCCTGAACTGCCCCAATCACACGATGCGTGGCAGCTTATGCTTGTGGGCCACCCTTGGGGACATGGGACTTCGCCACCTTTCTCAAGAGCCCTCTGTGCCCCTGCCCCTGACATTTCTATCTCTGTGACCTACACAGTCCTCTGATATCCAGTCTGGTCCTACTATCCACAGTGGTCCTCTTATCCTTTCTGGGTTTGTGGCAGGAAAAAAAGAAACCAGTTAGCCTTTGCTCTGCCATATCCAAGCAGAAGTCCTATACATGTACAGCTTGTCAGATGTCAGTGGACGGTGAGTGGGTTAAGAGACCAGCATGCAGGCAGAGGCAGCCATGCCTTTGAATTCCTGTGACCCAAACGACCTATCTCATGAGTGTTTGACTTTATCCCCAGCAAGAGCACAGAGTTAAACTTCTTTTCTCATAGAAAACTTTAGAAATGGCCCTTAGAACAAGATTAAGAGAGTGTCAAATAACACACATAGGGTGGTTAGTGTTGTCAACTTGACAGGCTCTGAATTCCTGAGGAGACAAGCCTCTATGTGTACCTGTGAGGGATTATTTAGTCTCTGAATATGCCTGTAAGAGATTACCTTGATGAGGTTAATTAATGTTGGAAGATCCAACTTACCCATGGACAGGACTGTTCCCTGGGTGAGGGTCTTAGCATGTGTAAAATGGAGAAATTGAGATGAACACAAGTATTCAGCACTCTCTGCTTTCCAATTGTGAATATAAATTGACCAGCAGCTTCAGTCTCCTGCTGCCTTGACTCCCCCCCCCAACCCCCTCATGATGGACACCCCTGAGCTGTGGCCAGAGTCAATCCTTTCTCCCTTCAGTTGTTTTTGTCCTGGTATTTTGTCACAGCCACAGAAAAGTGACTGACACAGCCCTCCAGCTTTATTTTTGAACTAGGGAAAATGCTATGTGGAGGGTAGGGATACCAAGAGGCTAGGAGCATCCAACAGCCACAGAATAGCCAGTACCTTGTTTCCGAGGGAATGGAACCCAGGACAGTTACACAGAAAGGCAGAAGCTTAGCCCTGGTCTGTGTCATCATCTGCTATAGATTTTGAAGTTTGAGGAAAAATATTGCTCATTCTTCCGAGTGTCTGTATATGCGGAGTTTCACACGCCATTGCTTTACGTTGATGCTGTGTTCAGGCCTCCGCTTCCTGCTCTTTTTTGTTGCTTCAACTCATGTTATGACCTTAGTGTCTTACCTCATCAACTATCAAATAATAAAGCAAGCCAAGAGGGGATCCATTCTAATTACTTCTTTGACGTTTTATGGGTAATGTATATGGGCTTAGCCAGCCTGCGGGTGAATAACCTTCCCTATACTGGAGCCCTCCATCCTCTGATGAGCATAATTAATGCCCGAGTCTATAAAAGAGCTGTGTGTGCCTCATAAAACTCGGAGAAGGCATAAAACCCCTCTTGTGCCCAGGGTTGCCATGGTTACTGTTTGGGGAACACTTTATTATCGATTCCCAGCCCCCTCCCCAGGGTAGTCATTCACAGATTTGTGGGTCTCAGTGTACCTCTGGTGTGCTTCTTAGTTTAGCTCTCCCGTTGCCAGGCCTGTGGCTGGAGGTTGCCTGCTAAGATGCAGGGATGTGGTCAACTGTGTGGTCATGGGGACATCTTGGGGACATTGGAGGTTAGACAGGATGTGTCAATGTAGAAGGTATGATATCAGCACTCAGACAAGACAGACCTGTGGAGGAAAGGAATGCTTGAATCGGTGGCTGGTTATACACCCTCTGAAGGCCAAGCTCCTTGAAGTCCAGGGGCTGCTGAGCTGTCCTGGCTGATCTGCATGACAGGAGTGCCAGCCCTTGTATTTTTCATATTCTTGATTTCTGTCCTTGCCTGAGCCAGTGGACCCTAGCCCGAAGGTCAGTAGATCGAGAGCTGTGGCTTGGGCCCCAGAGTCATATAGGATGGGACTTAGGCTCCCTGGACTCACAGAGCTGGGAGTGGAGTCTGGTTCTCATCAATGACAACACTGAGGCTGTAGGTTAGCCCATAGCCTCTCAGAGCCTCAGTGTGCTAATCCGGGAAATGGAGGCAGTAGTAATACTGTCCCCGTGTTAGTGTGCAGGCCAAACAAGATGAAATGTGGTGTTAGCATATAGCATGAATGCACAATGGGCCGACGCCCAGCAGCTATTTGCTGCTCTCCTTGTTGGTTTTAAAATTGGTCTTGTACAGTTGCTTTCCCCTTGGGCTGACCCTGCAAACTAGGCTCTTCTCGGTGGATGATGATGAGCCTTCAGTTTCCTGCAGTGTGAACAAACATAACGATGACCATGGCCCCAGAGACGGGCCATAGAAAGATGAAGGAGGAAGGGCTTGGGAAGACCTTCAAGGTCACTGGGCATAAAAACATCCACACACAACATCTTGTTATTTTTTTCCCTTGGAGAAATACAGCCAGAATTTGCCTGGCAATGACTCCCATGGCCATGCAGCAGACAGACCTGTAAGGGAGTCAGGCAGCCGGTATGCTGGCTCCACTTTGGGAAGGTCTGATGTAGGTGGGCCCCAATGTGGGTAGCTCGGATGCAGCCATACTGAATTTGGATGTGTCTTGTATGCCTCGGAAGGGCCGGGACTAGGAGAAGAGAACAGTGCTGTTCTTCCTAGGGCAGAGTCAAGAAGAAGCGGTTTGGAGCCAAGTGGATGAGGAAAGAGGCTGCAGCCAGACCTTGACCTTTAGCCCACATGGGCAGTGCAGAAGAGGGTCACAGGCCTGACTGTTAGTCAGGGAGAGAGGGTACAGGGAAGGCTCAGCCTGGAGCTTAGATGCCAGTGGGCAAGGAGGGAGGGGGCAATGCTGGCAGATCTGCCCCATGACAGGCTTGCTTTCATGGGTTAAGGCCCGTGCTCACTTTGAGCAGTGTCCTCCCTGCCCAGTGGTGGCTGCTCTACGTTCTTGCCTTCATGATCCAGATCCATCTGCTTCAGCGCAGTCTTCTCCTGCTCAGTGGGATAGGCGAATCAGAATGGAGACAAGCATGCAGCCTGGTGGGTCCCATATTTTAGGAGGGTGTTCTGAGTCTTGAGGCATGGTGGTGGTACTGGTGACCCTATAGGGCAGTGCAGTGATAGTTCACAGTTGCCTGCAGGTGTGTAAGGAAGAGCAGGCTTTGCTCATGACAGCACTCATATTCATGTGACGTGTGTTTGGTTGTATATTATAAATATTGTCTCTAACTTGTGTCTTTAACACAATATACTGTGTACCCTAATAAAATTTACCTGAGGATCAGAGAGACAAAGGAACAAGCCACTGCCACTTCTCACCTCGCCAACTCCACAAATCCTCTGTTTGAAGGCCTCCAAGACTTCAGCTGAAAGAGTTTACTAGCCTCAAGGGCTTCAGCTGAAAAGCCTTTAGTTCCTGTCTCCTCCTCATGCCTTCTCTGCCCAGCCATTACTTTCTGGGATTAAAGGCATGTGCCACCGATGCCTGGCTCTGTTTTCTCTCCTAGACTGAGTCAATCTCATGAAGTTCAGTATGGCTTTGAACTCACAGAGATCCAGATGGATCTCTGCCTCCCGAGTGTTAGGATTAAGGGTGTGTGCCACCACTGCCTGACATCTATGTTTTTTTTTTCATTTTTATTTATTAAGAAATTTTCTACTCACTCCACATACCATCCACAGATCCCCCTCCTCCCTCCTCCCACCCCCAGCCCTCTCTCCCAAGCCACCCTGCATCCCCACATCCCCCAAATCGAAGTCTCCCATGGGGAGTCAGCTGAGCCCAGCACACTGAGCCTAGGCAGGTCCAAGCCCCTTCTCACTGCACCAAGGCTGTGCAAGATGTCACACCACAGGCACTGGACCCCCAGAAGGCCTGGCATCTATGTTTAATCTAGTGGCTTGTTCTGTCCTCTGATCTTCTGATAAATATTATTAGGGTACACAATATATCACCACACTAACTGTTAACAGCTTTAGGTGAGAGAAGGGTGTTGCTCTGTATGTGAAGAACCTAGCTCTGGGATGGATCTATAAGCAGAACTATTCCTGAGGGGACTGTTGGCTCACTGTCCCTCACTTGCTGGGAATGCAACCATGCTCTTAAGGGGGAAGCCCTGGCAGGAGAGGAGAGTCCACGAAGAGAAACATGTGTTCCCCTCCCTTGGCTGGCTATTAGACCTCTGTTCACTTGCAAACTTAGTGTGTTTACCAGAAACACAGTATATAGAGTTTAAAACTGACCTCCAAAGAAAGGACATGGAAGACCCCAACCCCATACCTGCCAAAGGAGTGGACCCAGGGACAACACCGTCCACCAGGCCTCGAATGGATGGGCATCTGACACCCCACGAACCTGACTCTTTTCTCTTTCAAAATGAAGGCTCTTTAACATTTCATTTCCCTTAGCCTCGACCTGAATAAAAACTATTTCTGTAAGAGGAAAGAGACAACCTGGGGCCCAGATCCCCTCTGACATAGAAAGGACTGGTTAACCTGTCTCACACTTAAATTTACATCTCTTCCAGCCCTTTGCTCATGGTTTTCTATGAATTTTTATATGGCCACAGGCACAGGAGGTAGGAAATTAGAACCACCCCAGTTTGGTCAAACTGCAAATAAATCCATTTTCCATTACCGATTTCTGTTTCCTAATTTCTCTTAAAATACAGGGGAAGTAGGTGGCAGGTTTATGGACTCCCGTGCCCATAGCAGGAATAGATCATTGGAATTCTTCCATGCCCAGGCAGCTCTCCAGTCCTGCGGACCTCACTGTTTTCTTCCTGACCGAGTCTGTGCTGATGAACATGGGAGTCATCCAAATACATTAATTTAAATGGAACAAAGCCAAAGGTCCTGCCATCGATTCCACCAGTCACTTTTCATATGTGTGAAAGCCACTTGGGCTGGGCTGTCATTTTGGAGTAGAAGACATTGGTGCAGAAATTTGTGGCTGACAGCGTAAGACTAAATGGCCTGGGATTGTTATCTTAAGTGACTCAGTGGCTTTTAAAAACGTTCCCCGTCTTTTACTTTTCTCCTTGCGGGGACAAAATGTCTGTCAAAATCATCTTGAGGAAGGGAAGGTTTAGTTTGGCCTGTGATTTGTGGGGATGAAGTCCACAGGGAAAGGAAGGCGTGAGGGAGGAACCTGATAAGGCTGGCTGGTCACACTGGTCATCCACGTCCAGGAAGCAGCGAAAGACCAAAACTGGTGCTCAGTCCACGTTCTTGTGACCTACTTCCACAGCGCCACCCCAATTCATGATTTAGTTAAACTTTAGTTAAACTTCTCTGGAAGCACGTCGAGGTATGTTTTCTTGATGTTTCCAAATCCAGTCAAGTTAGCAGACACTATTGACCACTCTATTCCCCTTCTTGGGGAGGGAAGGAACTTTAAAATACTTGACTGGTCAGTCTGAGTGGCAGAGGCTCTGCATGCTCATTGGGCTGAGACTGTGGAGGCTGCTGCCATTAGGGGGAGGGGCCATACTCCCATCTTCCTGAAGCCTAGGCTGCACATTGCTGCTAGGCTTCACCCTTCATCCTCCCAGTGTTCATCTTTGCATGCAGGCCCAGGCCTTGGTCTGCTTTTTTCCTTGTAGGCAGGAAAGGGATATAAATTCCTGTTGGAAGCCTGGTTTGTAAAATGCAGTTTAACACTAATTAGAGCAGTGTTTCCATTTCCCCAAAATTGGTCGTATGCATTATTTCCTGTGGTGGCTATCACTTGGTGTCTTAAAAACAATAATTGTAATTTCATTTGTAGTTCTAGGGCTCAGAAGTCAGAAATTACCCTCACAGGGCCAAAAGGGGCCTATATGGTGGTATGCTTTCCTCCCTGGTGTGAGTAGTGCTCCAGGGAGAATCCGTGAGTCTAGCCTTTTTCAATATCTAGAGCTGTATTCCTTACATGCCTGGGTTTCCGATCCCTTTCTGTCTTTACTTCTTCTCTCAAAAATGATAGTGTGTTAGCATCTCACTTCACTTGGAACACACACGACCTTCTTCTCTTGTCTTGAATATCCTCGTCACCCCCTTTAAAGGACCCTTTCAATTAAGGCTTATGTAGATAATCCAATATAATCTTTTCAACTTTGGGGCTCTTTGCGGTTAAGACATGGGGCAGCAACACACATGCCCAAACCTTGGTGAAGCAAGAGTTTCTTACCCCTTGAGGGTCTTTGGGACAGCTAAGTGAGTCTGCTTGCTCTGGACTAGGCTTGGCTGGGCTCATCTGGCTGGCTTTTGTGTCTGTGGTCATCTGGCAGGTTGGCTGATCAGAGATAACCTTCCTCCACTCTGTGTCTTACATCCTGGCATCTCTGTCCACAGGCAGGCTCATCCTAGGCTCACACCGCTTTCTGCCTCTCGCTGCCACTACAGAGGCCAGTGATGAAGCTGAAATGCAAAGTACTTTTTAGCTTCTTGGAACCAAGTTTGATGCTGTTGCACTGGTCAAAGGTGTCCCAAAATCCAGCATCAAAGGGGGCCATGAAATTAGAGGGCAAAGAGGAGGTCAGAAAAGTCCCATTATCGACTCTGCTTGTTACAGTGGACTCTGGAGTCAGGACCACGACTTCTGAGTTCTGTTCCTGTCTGCTCTGAGTCCTTGCTTCCTTATTGCGTAGGATACCAAATCTATGTTATTACGATGCTGTGCGTGTTTAATAAAGTAATACATTCCAAACCCTCAGTAAAATGCCAGGCACATGATTAAAGCCAATAAATATAATCTACTAATTATCTCCACAGGAAAGTAAATAATGAACAATGTGTGCAGCAATTATCATTTTTGCTCATGTCACCACAGAGGCCATTCTGCTGTCAAAGCTCTCTCCTCTTTCTCCTTGTGTTGGAATTAGAATTTGAACTTGGAGGAAGCACTCAACTGGAAGCCTCCATGAGCTTGCCACTCAAGTAGAAGAGAAGATGGGTTAGGTAGCAGGACTGTTTAAATGGATGCAGTTCCAAGAAGGAGTGTGTGCACTTCGTCTTTCAAATACAATCTAATTTTGTTTCTTGTGCTTCCAAGTGGAATTAGTGGTTTTAATAGCAGATTTATAATTGGCCTTAACTATCATTTATTCAAAGTGATGATTTTCCATGTTGACATGTCAGATGGAAAAGCATAAAGCCTGTCTTAAAGAGTTAGTGCTTGGGTGCCTCCCCCCTTATGCAAACAGTGTCAGTTAAAGAAGGGGTGTGATTAAGTTGGAAGCTGCCCAATGTTTAAGCTTGTGAATAATGAAGGCTTTTGAACTTTAATTTAGCACTGAATGACTGCAGTGAAATATCTAAAGTAAAGAGGCTTTGGGGAATTCTATTGTTCCTAAACTTGGAGAAAAATGGGATGAATATGCAAGAAATGACAACCTCTTAAACTAAATCCACATTGCTGATGCCTTCCAAAATCGGATTTCTCAGTAGTGTTTCAGGTCTGCAGCTTAAAGGCATTGAGCTGGTGAGGCTGGGCTTGCAAGTGCACCTCATCTTCAGGAGCCGTCCTGACCACCAGTTTGCCTCTGCCAGAGATGCCAGATGTGTAACCATGACAATGAAGCTCCACCTTTCTCTTGACTTCTGTCTAGAACCCTCCAGGGCATTCTCCAGCAAGTAGAGATGTCCTTTCTGACAACCCTAGCTCCCCTTTGTCTCTGTGTCACCACATTTCTCGATGGTACCTAGAGAAATGCTTGAAATTACAACTCGTTTTCCTGACTCCCCAAATCCATGGTTTTTCTTTACCCTTCTCATTGAGTGACAATTCATGATGGGGGCCTGATGTTGGGGTGACAAGACTCATGATTATCCTCAGAGAAGTAGGAATCCAAATTTCATGGTGGCAGATGACAGATTCTGGACTTATACAGTGCCTGCCACAAAGATATTCCTTGATTGGTGTTGCTTGGTCTATATTTGGTGACTAACTTTTTAAAAGGATGAAGCTGTAATTCTTAAGTGGTGAGTGTCATCTTTCTTTACTCTGTATCCACCAGTCCATGATTTCTGGATGGGTTTACTCTGGTGCACTTCTGTGGGATTATGTTGCAGTTTGGGGTTTCCCTAAGCAGATGTTAAAGACAGAACTTTGGGGGCAGGAACGAGAATTAAGCAGAGATAGAAGCAAAAGTGTAGCTTAAGTCAGCCTGGCAGAGCTCTGAGGCATATGATACCCATCTCTGGTAATTGCACTGGGCTGCCACCCTCACCCAGATCAGTCACTGGCTTCTCCAGGAAGAGTGTCCCTGAGCATATTAAATAGTTGGCTCTCTAGAAAGGAAGCCACTACCCAAAATAATTATCATCTTCCATAGTATAATTGCTCATTGACTGAACACAAACTTGGGCAGAGTGCCATTGCTGGCTGGTGGGATCTAGGTTCAATGAGACCTCAGACTGCATGACTCTCTACAGATGGGTAGGTTCTGATGGTAGGCAGATAGAACTGGCGTGCAGAGCCCCATCACTACAAGTCATTTGAAGAGGAAAAGCACTGTGGAACATTTCCATGGCTACCACAGCTGGTCCCTTGTATCTCTGCATCCATTTTCCTATATATATATTGTGGGAGAAGCTGATTGAAGACCCCAGAGATCTCTTTTCTGGAGAAGAAAGGGACAGAGGAGCAGTTCCCACAATTCCATTGGCCTTAGAGTCATGCCTGAGACTCACTGAAGTCCCCTTCAAGATCTCTTCTAGATATGTACTGCCTCAACACAGGCTCCAAAGCAGTAAGGCCAGTCATCCTTGGATCAAAGCCTACAAGACAGTGAAGTACAGTAAAACTTTCCTCTTCCTAAGTTCCTTATCTCAGGTACTTTGTTACCAGAATGGTAACAAGATTAATCAGCATTTGCTAATTGCACATTTGGTCCATTAAACAATGAAGCAAAATTTATTATAAATGAAATTATTTGCTAGTGCTTAGAATGTATAATCATTTACTGTGATTTCTAGCTTAATTTTTGCAGTAAGGCTTTTGATAGCACAACCTGAAAACCTGAACTTCACAGGTGAAGTATGTATGTAGCAATTAAAGGGAAGGTCAACTCATCAAAGCTTTCCTACTGGGGTGCCAGGGCTGTCTGAGTGCAAGTACCACAGACTGGGTGATTTGGTCAGTGGGAATTTCCCCCTGCTGGGTCTGGAGACTGGAAGTCCAAGACCAAAGCATTATTAACTGGGTTGGTTTCCCAAGAGGCCTCTTCCCTTGTGTGGTGGTTTGAATGAATATGGCCCTCAGAGGCCCATAGAGTGGAAGTATTAGGAGGTGTGGCCTTGTTGGAGGAAGTGTGTCACTAGGGGTGGGCTTTGATGGTTCAGAAGCTCAAGCCAGGTCCAGTGGCTTACTCTCTCTTCTTGCTGCCTGTCTATCTGGATGTAGAACTCCAGGCTCCTTCTCCAGCACCATGTCCGCCTACAAGCTGCCTTGCTTCTGGCCATGATGAAAATGGACTAAACTTCTGAATCTGTAAGCCAGCCCTAATTAAATGTTTTCCTTTATTCATTAATAAAAGTTTCCATTGCCATGGTATCTCTTCACAGCAATAAAAACCCAAACTAAGACACCTTGGTTGGTAGACCATGTATGTCTCCACATGTTCTTTGCTCTGTGTTAGTCTCTTCTTATGAGGACACTTATCTCCAAGTACAGTCATATTCTGAGGTGCCAAAGGTAGAAGCCACATACCTGAATTCTCAGAAGACACAATTCAACCCCAAACAGAAAACTTCTGTAGTCTTGAAGATTAAGTCATTCCAGGGCAACTGGCAGAAAGCCACTTAAAGAAGTGAGGTATGCTTCATCCCAGTGTGTGCTTTTGTAGATCGCCAGAACCATTTTGTTTGCAAGCAATGATGTCTTTGAATCAGGAATGTCATGCAGCCCAATGACAGGAAGCAGGTCTGATGAGGTGGGCTTTCTGTTCTGTCCCAACGGGGCAACTAGAGGGGAGGCCAGGAGGCTGCTGTCACCACAAGCCTGTTTTGGTCTCCCCCTCCTCCATTTCAGTGGAACAGTGAAGTATTGTGAAATCTCTTTGTCTCTTACTTGGCTTCTTGGGGGATGTTTTGGATTTTGGATGGGTGGAGGTGACCATGGCCTCACTGGCCATCACTGAACAGTGGAAGACTTTGGAGAAAGCCAGGCAATGTCTGGGTTTGTGTCTTCCAGTTCTATAGCCAGTGCTGGAGTCTGCACCCTATTACCTAAGGGCTGTTTATGCCACCAGGGAATACTTGGTCTGGTCTCATTTATCTCCTTAGAGAAGGTTTCTGCTAGTGACTAACCAACAGAATGGTAGGTGAGACCCATGCTCCTGTGTCTCTAGGTATGGGACACTTTGACTCCAGGTATGTTCTCTGTGGGACATCAGAGCTCCCCATGGGACTAAACACTTTTGTCCACATATAACTTGATTAGTGACACTTTTTATCCTCTTCCAGCTCACTGTCCTTCTGTCTCTTCTGTGACCAGTACTTCCTGGAGCCACAATTCCAGGCAAAAGCGTAATACTCAAATATTTGTCTTCAGGTGTACTTCTAGGGACCCCAAATGAAGACTAGGTGACTCCCCCAACTTTTATAAGGATCTAGTACCTGTTCAAAATGAATTCCCTTTTAAATTTTATTAGTGAACCTTCCTATACCCCACACCTTCCAGAATACCATATCCCTACCCTGCTAAGTTTTGAGGAGGAGAGCTGAACCAACACCAAATTGCCATTATCTAGGAAATACTCTGAGCCTGGAGACCTCTTGTGGTCTTTGACCTGAGAGGCTAATGTACTGAGGCAATCCATCAAATAATATGGGGCAGGGAGGTGTTATGACATGCATATGCTGATCTCCTTATTGTGGACATTGAGTGTCAAGGCCTCTGCCCTCCAAAGCTGGAAATTAGCTTTCTCATTCAAGTGCAACCCACTGGAAGGAAACCTGCTTGCCTTTGGCCATCAACAGTGTCTTTCTATGCCTTTATCTCTTAATTCGTCAGACTCTGATGTAGTGATAGACTTTTATAGAACTGCAGATTTACCCTAGAAATAAGAAGAGCTCAGATGAATAGATGAACGAGAGGTAACACGCAACATACATTGACCAGAGGTTCCCATTGCTGGCTATCCCACAACAGAGGACAGAAGCAACAGGAAACTACTTTTCAAGAGGATACCTAAAGGAGAGCATTATGGTTTAGCAGGGGAGCATGGACGTCCCCATGAGACACTTACACATGGTCCAGCAACCCCACTCCTGGGTGTATGCCCTGAGGAAATGACATTATCATGCTGAAGAGGCACCTGTTCTCCCATGTTCACTACAGCATTAATCTGTGGCCAGGATGTGGAATCAATTGTGTGCATCATGGATGACTGGTTAAAGAAAAGCAACCACATAGTATTATGTACACAATAGAACACTATTCAGGGTGAAATCCTGTCACTTGCACCTGAAAAACACATAATGTTGAGTGAAATAAACAGGAATCAGAAAGACAAATTCCACATGTTTTGACTCATGTGCAGCCTAAAGAAGTTGATTTATTAGAACAGAATGGTACGGTAGTGATCAGAAGCTAGGGTGAGTGCAATGCAAGGGGGTTTATAGGAGAAGTTGGTTAGCGGATTAAAAAAAAACTTTGGTAAGATGGGAGGAATTAGTTCTGTTGCGCAGTGAGGCAATGGGAGTTAATGATAAGTTACTGCATTTTTCAAAATGCTCAGAAAAGGGTTTTCACTCCTCCCACCATAAAACTGACACATGCTTGAGATGGTGGCTATTTTAATAATGAAATTTGATCGTTACACAATTCACAGGGCACATGGTCAAAGCATGGTGCTGTATTCCATGAACACAACTATTATGTCAATAAAAAGCCGAATAAAACTCCTCAGTTCAATAATTTGTTTCAGTCTCTCCAAAGCAGCCCATAGAGTTGCTTTTTTTTCTCTAATACTGAAACAAGCTAGAACTATTTGCAGAATGCCATGTGGACCCAGGTGTGGAGCCTGATCCATTTGTCAGGAATCCAGTCATGGTATCTGAGCCTTACATGACCATTTTCTTACAGAGTAGGCTCTTGGGACCACATTTTTCTTTCTGTAGGAACATGATTTTTATTCTTGAGAACTTAATTTCTATACTTGGTTGAAAATCTTTCTCCATCCTGCTAAGGAAAGAAATCCTGCCATTGCAACATGTGTCTTTGGGTGTTAGGGGAGACTCCTTCTCTGGGTCCACAAGAATCTTACAGCAATGAAGAGGAATCAACAGTCTAAAATCATGTATGTGGCCAGTGAGTGTTTGCAATAGAATAGTCTCCCTACTCATGGCAGAGAGCTGACCTCCCAGACAGAGGGAGTCCTGCTGTATACAGCAGGAGATGCGTTCATTTTTTTTAAATGAAATACACCTTTCACAAAACCACAAATCTAGAATTTTCCATGAAATAGATCCATATTTGTATGTGTTTCCTCTTGCACCTCCCCTGCCCTGCAAAAAACTCTACCAGGGTGGAGGGAGGTCTAGCACTTAGTTTCCACTCTGTTTCTGTGACGTAATAATCTGACCAAACAATGTAAGGGAAACAGGTTTATTTTGGTTTACAGTTCCAGAGGGACAGTGTCCATTATGGCAGGAAAGGCTGAAGTGTGAGCTCAGCTGATCGCTTTGCACCAGCAGCCAGGAAATAGAGACTAGGAAGTGGGGCCTGACTATAAACCCTTAAGGCCCACCCCCAGTGAACTACTTCCTCCAGCTGCCACTCCACTTCCTAGGGGGCTCACGGCTTTTGAAAACACCATCAGCAGGAGAGCTTGTGTGCAAACACACAGGCAGCAGGGGCGGGGGTGGGGTGGGGTGGAGGGTACATTGCATATTTAAACCACAGAAGACACAGAACTCTGTTTTCTTGCTAATGACCAAACTTGTACAAAAATACATGAGCACAATTAGATAAGCTTAAGAAGCAGAATGAAAAGTAAAACCACAAAGCTTTTGAAAACCATCACTGAAATACTACTAAAAGTTATTAAAAGATAAAAGAGGGAGAGTAAGTAACAAACATGACGAAGCTTGGTGGCATCTCCTTCCTGGGCTATCTAAAGTTGAAATCAGCCAGACTGGGGCCTGTTGGATTCCCCTGAAGTTAGAGACTCTTGCCTTTCCTAAGATTTAGGATGTTGCTAATCCTGGATGAGTCAGATATTAGGTGCCTGCCTGTCTTCCTGTTAGGAGAATTCCTCCACTGGGTACCAGCAGACTTGCTTACTACACTTGGCTTTGTGGTCTGTGGACTTTGCAGGTTCTCTTGTGCTCATGATGCTCCCAGTTTGTAGCACCTTGTGGGGAACGAACGCTCTAACCAAGGATGTCTCTACCTGTGCTGGAGACTGGTGGGGAGAGCGGGGGGGTGGGGGTGGGGGGGGTGGGGGGTGGGGGGGTGGGGGGGTGGGGGGGTGGGGGTGGGGCAGAAAACAAACAGAGCTTTGAGATCTGCACAGGGTGACCAGTATTGATGCTTCCAAAACCTGATGAAATCAAATACTCTCTTTCTCTCGAAAGGATGAGGATATGGGAGCTGAGTGTGAGCTAGTTCTACTGGACTGTGTTCCCAGTCTGGTTGGCAGTGAACCCCAGAGCAAACAGATGACTTCAGAAATTGGGCCATCTACTGATCTCAGACTCTACACTATCAGACGCTGCATATGCTCGGGTCATAAACTCAGCTCCTAGCCACTGGGGATGGGGCCACCATACACCAGTCTTCACTGCCTGGGCTGTCCTCCTGCTGCCTGAAGTTCTTCAATGAACCACACCCTCTCCTTCTCCACAGCTGTCTTCTGCAGCTGGCTCTATTGTGATTGTTTCCAGATGCCAGGCAGTGATTGATGGCAGCTCAGTGTTAAAAAACAGGTCCCCTCTCAAGCTGATGCCCAGCCACAGCTCTCCAAGACTTGTCAGAGAGTCTCTGTCTCTCTAAACCAACTGAATTTGAGGCTTACAAGAACCACGTTGGCTTGTCCTGTGGGTAGGACTGCTCATGTCTTCACCAAGGCCATCCAGTTCACATTTTGGGTGAGGCTTCTGGGGCCCCTGCCTCCCACCAGGGAGCCTGGAGCTATGCATTTCTTTCTCCCTTTTGCTGAGGTGCCCTCTTTTCCTTCCCTTCCTGCTTTCCTAAGATATCCTTTGCAACTTCAGATGCTCTTCCAACGTTCCTCTTTGGAAGAGTCTATATTTTGTCACTAGGACTCTTCTCATTCAGTTTGTCCTAAGGAGGCAGCTTCTATTGTGCCCTCCAAGGCCACAGACTATTAATTGGAATTAATTAATAATTAAGTGATAATCCCATTCCAAGAGATTTGCCTTAAGGAGACACCTAGGAATTGTACAAAGAGTAAACATTTACAGTAGTCTGGATGTCCAGTGGAAAGGAACTGACTATATAAATCAGTGAATAACCCCCCTCAGACCTTCAGAAGATAGAAATCTGGAATCCTCCCATCGTCCCCTCTTTGGCAGCTGATGATGGTGGGAAGGGAGCAAGGCGACCTGGACCTATCTCCGAGCAGTGCCCGTTACTAGCAGTGGGTCCTCAGGCACGTTATAAAGTGCTCTGGGCTCTGCTTTCTTGTCTGGAGAGCACGGTGCTGTGGGGATTATGCTAGCTGATGTGAGCTGTATAGGACATGGAATTCACTCTTCTGCCATGAGAAGAGCTCTGTGGAAATTGAGTATGACATAGTTCCGTGGGAATAAACATGCCATGGGATAGTATGCAGATGACCATTCTAATTTTGCATCTTCTGCGTAGATACACACGCCATTTATACCAATGTGCCAATGCACTTGTTAGGAAGCCAGATGGTTTTAGTCAAATCTTGTATTTAATCAAGTGCTGGGAGTTTTCTGTAACCCTTGGGGACACTTTCAAATTCCTTATTCTGTCACATAGTCACTAGCTGGGCAGCTGCATATTGAGCCTGCTGTACCAGTGGGGACTAAGACAGCCACTCATTTCACAGAGATGATGAGGACTGGGCATATAATTACTCAATCAAATTTCAGTAAGAGCTAGTGAGGGGCAGTGCAGCTGTCTGAGAGTAAGAAGGGGCCTGGCCTGGAGTCTGGGAGCCTCTGCAGGAAGTCCTTTGGCCTGGGAGATGAGTGAATCACAGGGTCACAAGGAAGGAGGAGCGGAGTCCTAAGGCCTTGAGATACCATGTACCCTGGAAGGCAGATGGCGAGGAAGCCCCTAGGATAGCAACGGGATCATGTGGCAGGGGGCTACCTTACAGAAGCAGAGATGTAGCAAAGCAGCCAGCCAGCCAGATACTCAGAGGTTAGATGTAACTGAACGAGGACGTGAACTTCTTTCACTAGTTTCTCAGAACAGAATGGCTGAGCTAGAGTGTCCAGAGACCCTGTCAGGATGCCCCGTGTTCATCCAGGGGAGAGCAGAGGTGGCCAGCGTGAGGATGCTGCTTCAGACGAGGAGAGACACTGACTTCCAGGAAGGGTGATCTCATTTAAATCTAGGGAACTTCCCAGTAAGGTCTCTTTAACAATAGTGCAGCCCACACAGTCGGCTTAGCCAAGGAACATAGGTGGTAGGAAGGTACACACTGCACCCAAATCCCTTCTGGAGCCACTTTGTGCCTGTGTCGCCTATGGTCTGCTGCATCGTCCATGCCAGATGCGTAAGGCCCAGGGCCAGGAGACATCAAGAGGAGAGAGCTCTCTGGCTTTGTTTGCGATGCTGTGGTCTTTTCCGTTCAATGTCCATCTCACCCGTGCAGACCTCAGGTGACTTCAGCACCATGTACCTTAGAAAACGCAGCCCGAGAAAGGCAGGCTGCCCCTTTAGCCTGACCATGTACTTTCTGCAGTGGAGAGGGCTGCTAAGCTTAGAAGGAAAGACAGTGAAGGGGACTTGGCAGGCCTTGCTCACAGCTGTGTCCCCAAGCTGGTGGTGTTAAGATAGGGTCCTGGCTAGAGATCTGGGCAGGCTGATCGTTTGTAGCTCTCACTGTGCGAGCATCAGAACAAGCCTTCCCCATGACCCCTAGCAGCTGTCATTCTGGGCTGGACTACACCATAAAGCAAGGGCCACCTCCTCAAGGGAATGAGGTGATTGTTCTTCCATGGGACTCAGCATCTTAAGTGAACACACCCACTGTATAAGTACATGCTCAGGGGGAGATGTGAACACTGATTAGAACTGTTACACCCCAACAGCTGGAAAGTTTCATTGCTATATTTGTATATATGTATGTGTGCTATATGATATATATGTGTGTATGTGCTATATGATATGTATGTATGTGTGTGTGCTATATGACATGTATGTGTGTGCTATATGATATATATGTGTGTGTGTGTGTGCTATATGATATGTATGTATGTGTGTGCTATATGATATGTATGTGTGTGTGCTATATGATATATGTGTGTGTGCGCTATATGGTATGTATGTGTGTGTGTTTGTTACTTGTGTGTGTGTGTGTGTGTGTGTGTGTGTGTGTGTGTGTGTGTGTTTTAGGTTAACAGTGTGAGTACAGCTATTTTGTTTTTGATTTGGTTACTATAGCCATTTATTTCTCTTCTATCTGCTTTTACCCTGAGGTGTGAGGGCTTGATGTATGGTGTGATGCTGCCCCCAGTGGGTAATGGTGGAGCAGAGGGGCAGGAGCAGCTGTGAGCAGAACCCCATCTCTGTGTGTGTGGCCTGGTCTCCTAGGAAGTGTTCCCTTCTGAATGGCCATCTGCTCAACCGAGACCCAGTGAGAGTTCAGAAAGGGCCTTGCACTAGTTGGGTTTCAGTTGCAGTGTGTGACGATAAGATACCAGGACAGAAAGCAACTTGCGGGAGAAGATTTTATTTCAGCACACAGCTCCAGGCTCCAGTCCATCACAGCATCAGGGAGCCTGAGGGAGCTCGAGGGAGCTGGCTGAGTCACATCCAGGCAAGAGTTGAGCGAAAGTGAATGCATTTACACTCACCTGTGCTCAGCCCCTCTCTACATTTATTTATACACCCCAGAAGCTAAACTCAGAGAAAGGTGCTGCCCGCAGTGGTCAGGCCTTCCTACCTCAATGAATATAATTGGGACAAATCCTCTGTATACATGCCCACAGGCAAATCTGCTCTAAGGATCCCTCATTGAGATATTCTTTCCATGTGATTCTAGATTGTGTCAAGTTGATCATTAACACTAGCCAACTCAGGCTAGTGTAATAAATACATAACACCATAAATAGAATTGAGAATGTGAAGGAGGAGACAATGAAAAAAATCTATTCAGAAACTTCTTCCTAAAGTGGACCCTGTCCCAAGAGCTTAAGCAAAATTGAGTTTAAAGCAGAATTGAGATAATGGGTTAGTTTGTTTGGCAGTGAAAAATTTTAAGATAGGAGAGAATTCAGGTTGGGACTGAGAAAGTAGCTGTGTCTGTTAAAGAGATCAGCACTACTGAAAAGAACATGCTATTCCTCCCTTGGGACAATAGGAAAGGTGTACTGTTGGCAAAATCCCATCTGTTAGAATCTTTAGCTCATGAACATCCAAATTTATTTAAAAGCATAAAGCCTAGGCTGAAGCAGTTCCCTGCTTCTCAAAAGCAACTGCCTAGGAAAATGTTTTTCCAGGGTCAGCATATGGTCACTGATATACCACTGTGCTCTGAGGGGGCCAAGTTCCATGCTGAGCTGGTGACAGAGATTAGCAGCAGCACCCATATGGTATTGGTTTTGAAGGTATGGAAGTTGCAAGATTGAAGGTCATGGAGAGAAGCTGAAGCCATACAGTCAGTGTATAGTAGGGTTGGAGTTCTGGCTAAGAGGCCCTCAGAATCCATTCTGTGAAGCTGTGGAGGTTAAGCTTAAGCTGCAGTGGTGACTCTAGTATACTGAAGATGTCAGGACCATGGGATGTCCACTGAGAAAAGCTGCAGGCATGAGATGGGGCTGCTCCAAGATTGAGGCTCAGTGTGCTGCTGGGGTGGAGCTGCAGGGCTGGGGCTACCCAAGCACCTTGGAGTTCAGTCAGTGTTATCATGAACCTCAGATACCAGACACCAAGTTGCAACATTTCAGGTTTTCCCTGGTGGGTTTTGGTATTGCTTTGGTCTGATTGCTCCTTGTTATGCCCTGGTCCTTCCATTTTGGAATAATGAACGTTTACTTCATACCTTTATATGTTGTAAATATGAACTTGGTTTTCATTTTATAGAAACCCACAGTGAAAAGACTTTGGTCTTTTCAAGGGTTAGGATTATTAAAGACCATGGGTTCTTTTAAAGTTGGATTGAAAGGGTTTTATAACAGCAATGAGACTATTGGGAACAAGGACTGGGGGCTTATGGCTTCAATGGGATACTTTTGGGTGTCAAGTTGACAAGGGGTGGGATTATGATAGTTAATGTTAAATGCCAACTTGACAGAATTTAGAGTTTAGAACTTCGAGACAGTTCTCCAGAGGGTCATGATATGGATTACATTAATTGCTTTGGGAAGATCCATCTTGACTGTGGGTGGGACTATCCCATGGGCAGGGGCTCCTGGACAAGAAAATGGAGGAAGTGGACTGAGCACTAGCTTGCACTTATCCTTTGTTTACAGATGATGGATGCCGTGTGACCAGCTGCCTCAAGCTCCTGCTGCTTAGACTGCCTCACCATGAATGGTGAGTTGAATTGACCCTTCTCCCTAAGTCGCTTTTGTCAGAGTATGTTGGCACAGCAACAGGAAAAGAAATCAAGACAAACTGTGTCTAGACTAACTTAGGTACAATGTAAAAAAAAAAGGAGACAATGTAATTGAATTTTAGATATGAGACAGTGTTTCAATGGCAAAGTCATGTGAACCTCATGTTGGTGAGTCAAAAGGAATCTAGTTGGGAGGGTGTAGACAGAACACACACCACACAATCAGAATTACACAGAGCCATTGGCCCTGGACGGATGAGGCAAATGCAATACTGTAGCCATCACTCATCCTAAAAATGAACTAAGCTGAAAACCACCAATAACCAGCATTCTTGTACAAAGATGATGTCCACATGACAAACTATTGACCCCAAGCTTGGGAAAACAGAGAGGGTCATGGGAGTCACTATGGTACCACAGACAGAAATTTGTGTAAGTAAAATGTGCAAGTGATGCAACCCCAGTCTCCCTGTTTTTGTTTTTTGTGTATCTTTTAGACCTTTGTTCAAACATGTTCCAAATGCATTCCACGGTGGCCTCTTCTGGATGTCACTAAATGAGTAGGTAAGTGCATCCTCCCCTGGAATACACTGTTCATGATCTGCTGAGAATGACATCTCCAGTGTCACAAGGCTGGTATGTCTGCAAGTGACAACAGCTTTCTCTTACAGTCACTGATGCAGAAAGAAAATGAAAGTTAACCAAGAGTGTTAGGATTGACCTCAGTGAAATTAGTCCTGGGATAGTGGATGGAGTCCAGGAGGTGGCTCAATGGTAAAGTTCCCATTGTGTAAGCATGTAAACCTGAGTGCAGGTCTTTGTACTCACACAAAAGCATAACAGTTGTGTGTGCCTGTAACCCCAGGGGAGCCAGTCTACCTAAAATGATGACTCAAGGTTCACTGAGAGACCTTATTTTAAAAAAATACATGGAACACAATAAAGAGACTTCTGGCTTTCATACATACAGGTTCATGTACACACACACACACACACCACATACACACACTCACACACACTCACACATATGCATTCACTCACAGACACACACCCACTCACACACACACACATATACACTCACATAATACACTCTCTCACACACATACACTCATGCACACACACATACACACATATACTCCCACATACATTCACAAACACACACTCACACACACATACACATATATGCACACATATACTCACTCACACATACATATACTCATGAACACACTCACACTCATACATACACACATATGCACACACACATATACACACACTCATACACATGCACACATACACACTCACACGCACTCACACACACTCACATGTGCATACACTCACACACACACTCACATGCTCATACACTCACACATATATTCACATACACACTTACACACTCACACATACTCATGCACACACCCACACATACCCACACATACACTTACAATGGGAGCGTTCAGCAGCAATCCCTCAGGTGGTTTGGGTCACCAGCTGGAAGTATACCTGTGTGAGGAAGAGGGGAGACTTGTGTTGAGCTTGAGGTGTCTCTGCTGGCTCCAGAGGAAGCTGCTGAGGAGTCAAACCTGTGGCCTAAAGATAAGGGAAGGGGTCCAAGTGCAGGGAAACGGGGAACCCTCCAGTGGACTGGCTTGTTCAGGGAGAACACCAGAGCGCCATTGGGGAAAACTAAAAGGACAAGCTGTGCTGAGGAGAGGAGAGGAAATCTGGAAAAAGAGAAGAAATAATCAATGACGTCTCCTCAGAAACCAGCATAGGATTCCTGAAAGATGAATGATGGTTTCCAATATGGCAGTTGAGTGAGGCACATCTACAGAATAGTCCCCGACATTTAACCATGAGTTACTGAGGAGCGTTAAGTGTGAACTTGATTACACTGAGCTGGTGACTGCAAACGATCACAGAAATACATGAGTTTCAACGACTTGCTGTACAGTTCCTGTGAAGGGAGAAATTGAAAGAAATGCATGGAGAGAGGTTCAAGGTCACAAGGTCAGCTCAACTTTCCAGATGTTCTAGGCTTCACTCATAATGCAGAATGACCTTTCAAATGCATTATTGGCATGACACTCAGCATGTTTAAAATGCTATCAAGAGAGCTGTGTTTTAACACTGAGTAGCATGTCTACAGAAGAATGCTAAACTCTTCCGTTTTCAGGTAGGCAGTGGAAAAACTTTCCAGAGCATCATGTAGGTGATCAGTGGAAATGGTGTTTTGATCTTGATGCCCATGAGTGTTCAGCACACTCTTAGACTCCTTTTGGATTTTGTGACAAATGTTCGTGTTTGGGGCCATGACTTCATAAAGACTATAGTTGAATGTTCAGTCAAGTTAGGTGATCCAGTCTTGTCCACTTAACACTGACACATCAGCTTTATCTTACATGTGCCCCGGCCTTTGCTTGCATTCATTTAATTCCACATTTCCCTTTAATTCATGGACTTCATAAGATTTATAAAGTACAATGTGAAACAAGGACTATTCATTATCGTTATTTTTCTATTCCTAGAAGTACTGCTCTGTAATTGGAGTAGACTTTTTAGATCAGAACCTCAGAGGTCCTAGAGACTCTCCCACCTTAAACTCTTTATATTAGCTGGAATAGAAAATAAAGCTTCCCAGAGCATAAATAGAACTTCATGCCTCCATATAAGGGTACAAGACTCCATGTCTTATTTATTGATCAGACGTGTATACTGATTTAGTCAGGGCTCATGGTGGCTTGTGCTAAGGTTCTAGAAGATCACTGAGGCCAGGCAACATGTGTCAGGGTTGGAGTCTCTGCAGGAAGGGGCCCAAGAAGCCACTGTGTGAGGCTGTGAAGGTGGGACTTAGTTGCAATGGAGCCTCTAATGTGTTTGGGAGACCAGGACCATGAGACATTTACTGAGGAACACTGCTGGCCCAGAGTGGAGCCAGCCCAAGAGGGAAGGCCGTGCATTCTACAGGGAGCAGCACTTGGAAGGCAGGGCTGATCAAGTCTTCCTTTGAAGCCAGGATGATTCTTTCATGTTCCAGATTCTGGACATGGAGCTGCAGGGTTAGATGTTTGCCCTGTTAGGTTCAGCCCATCCCTGGTATCCCAAGGATTGTGGGTTCATCTTTTATCCCCACAGTAACTGTTGAAGACATAGTCTCCAACCCAGGAGAGCCCAGATTCCAGAGTCTCCAGTGGAAGACAACAAGGGTGGCACACAAGTAGAAGGAACCTGGAAGAGCCTTCCTGTGGCTTCCTGTAGGTGACATCTTTGGAGGAAATTCCATTTCCCAAAAGCTTCCATAGTGAGGTTGTTCATTTTCAAGATGTCATTTCAGTTTCAGATGTTTTTATCTTTACTCTTGCAATTTGAAAATCAGTTGGATGGAAATGCACTTAATGGTTGGACCCTGCCTCTGCCACCTCCACGTCTACATGCCACGGTTCTTCATGGGAATCTCATTGAGCCAAACCATTTTATCCCTGGAGTGTGCTGAGACCTTGACCCATTTGAGTGTTTTGGAAGCAAAGCTTCCAAATCAAATTCTTTGAGTTCTGTGGCTGAGTGTAATCCTGCTTGCTGGGGAGCGACTCTTCCACTTCACGGCTAATCTTCATCTGACCCATTTGTGAATTTTCTTCTGAGGCCATTTACAATTCCATGGTCTCTGAAGGTAGCTCTCTGCCATGCCTCATTTTAATCTTTCTTTTTTTTTTTTTTTTTTTTTTGGTTTTTCGAGACAGGGTTTCTCTGTGTAGCTTTGCGCCTTTCCTGGAACTCACTTGGTAGTCCAGGCTGGCCTTGAACTCACAGAGATCCGCCTGGCTCTGCCTCCCGAGTGCTGGGATTAAAGGCGTGCGCCACCACCACCCGGCTCATTTTAATCTTGTAAGCAGTGCATTAATGTCTGCCTTGGAGGGTATTTTCTCAATATTTATCAGGTGTGTGCCCTTGACTTCTTACATAGTAATACTTGCTCACTACACATTTCCCTTCTTGATTGGGGCAAAACCCTCAGGGGGTAAAAGCTGACCTCGATGTCTACCCTGGACTCTGAGTCTCTCCAGGCTGTTACCGATGAGTGATGAACAACTACTCAACACTGGGATGACATTTTCTTAACTTCTATATTTAGAAATAAGGTCTTGTGCTCTCCAGGATTGTGAGGACAGAGTGAGGTTTACACCCATGACTCCTAACCCATGGCAGGTGACCCACAAGGAATGTTTTCTACTTCTTACATGTTTGGTTAGATTGTTGGGTGGGGTTTGTGAAGGTTTTCACCACACATGAAATGAGCTCTTTCTTTAATGAATATAAATAAATTCAGGGTGACAGCTCGGACATTTATTATCTGTCATATTTAAAACAGTCAAATATATTCCACAAAATTTTCTTAAACTCGGTGTAAGAACTGTGCAGACTGGCTATGGCAACTCCCTGCCTTCTCGTGTTCTGCATCCTGAGGCATTCTTTAATGTTCTTTGCCTCAACAATCCTGCTCTGGCAAAGGACGCTGACTTCTACATCCTTTGTGGTCTTCCTGCTGTTTCAGATGCTTTGACTGGGGTGACTGCCCTCTGTGGTCCCAGGTTGTCCTCACCTTTGAAGAGTGACTGTTTTTTGCTGACATTCCTTCATCTTTTAATGCCTAAGTGATATATTCCATTTCCCATGAGACTGTGGCTAAAGAGGGCAGGTGCTATGTGTGGGGGACACCAGACCGGAGCAGGGAAGTGAGGACAGCAGCAGGTATCTCATCCCACCTGGGCTTATCACAGCTTAAGAAATGTGCTTGGTTGGCTCCTGGAGGGTTTGGGGGCCAAAGCATAAACTCTTAGCATGCCAGCATGAGCAAAGCAGGGTGAGGTGGCACAGAGGGGCATTTTGGTTGCTCTGCTTAAACTGTCCATATGCTCTTGCATGCTAGCCCTCCTTTCTAATCAGATCCTAAAGCATATCCACTCTGATGGTAACTGTAACTGTATAGCCTTTTAATTCTTCTTGCAGTGACTGCTGTTAGTCTGGGTGGCTGACAGGGCTGGGGTGTTCCATGCTTAGGTCTCAGCTATGAATGCGTGTATACACTTCACCTCAGGGTTTCTCCCAGGTAGATGCTGTGGCTTGTGGCTTGCTTCTAAGCTCCAAATGAGGGATGGGCTCCCTCTGGTTTGGTCCAGTTTTACCTACTTTGCATCTGAGCTTACATCATCACTGCTCCTCTCTGAGATGATGCTCAAACTCCGGGGGCAGATTCCTTTTCTCCACCTCTCCAGGGACAGCAGACCCTTCCTCTGCTTTAGTGTGGGATCCTGGGCCTCACCTGTCTTCTTGCCCTCCCCTTAATCTCACAAAATTTAGCTTCCAGGTTTTTCCAGTTCATTAGATGTTTGGTTACTCATTGGTCATTGATCAAAGACTTTTGTGTTGTGAGGTAGAGGGCTGAGTAGTGTGATGATCTTGACTGTCAACTTGCCTGGATTGAGAGCTGACTCAATGTAGACAGATGTTTCCTGTCTTGATTGCCCAGTCCCGAATAACCGACTCAGAGGCTGAATATGAATTATAAATGATCGGCCAGTAGCTCAGGCTTGTTACTAGCTAACTCTCACATTTAAATTAACCCATAATTCTTATCTATGTTTAGCCACCATGGCTTGGTACCTTTTCTCAATACAGCATTCTCATCTTGCTTCTCTGTGTTTGCAGGCAACTCTCTGACTCTGCCCTCCCTCTTCCCAGAATTCTCCTAGTCTGGCTCTCACTCTCAATCTCTTCCTGCCCAGCTATCAGCCAACCAGCTTTATATTAGCAAATGAGTGTAATACGTATTCATAGTGTACAAAAAGATTGTTCCACAGCAACTCAGAGGTTAGTAAAGTGCAAGCACATGGGACAAAGACACCATGGACCAAACCCTTTGAAACTCCAAGGCCAAACAAGCCACTTCTCTCTTGGGTTGTTCTGTCAGATACCTGGTCACAGCAATGAGAAAGTACTTAATACAGGCATGGTGGTGGATCCGTGTCTGACCCCTGCACTTGCCTGTGTAGCTGACCTCGCTCTCTCTTTCATCTAGGCTCGCTCTCTCTTTCATCCAGGCTCGCCTTTCTCACAAGCCCCCATAAGCCATGTCTAGGGCCCCAGACAGTACATCTGACATGAGCCAGTGCTGGATTTCAGAAGTTGCTAAGCCTTTTTGCCTGTTTGTTTTCATCTTTACACGTAGCAGACTCTTTCCTGTGTATTTTCTACCATGTCTTGGTGCTCCTTGGTGGCATTTCAGGCTTCTTAGTTTCCCTGTGACCTGAGTGTTAGACAGCTCCAGGGAAAGTCTATGGTTTATCTGGCTTTTCCTTCTTGCTTGAACACTGTTCTTTCCAGTTCCCTATATCCTTGGTGTGAGTGAGAGTAGAAATGACAACTTTCAGACAGTTTTTTCTCAATAAAATTACTCACATGTAAAGATTATTTCCGTGGTATAAAAATGTTGCAAGCATGGTTACTTCCCAAATTTTAAAGTTAATTAATTAATTGATTGATTCTGTGTGTGTGTGTGTGTGTGTGTGTGTGTGTGTGTGTGTGTGTGTGTGTGTCTGTGTCTGTGTCTATCCATTTATACATATGGAGGTCAGAAGACAACTTGTGGGAGTCAATTCTCTCCTTCCAACCTCCTGGGTCCTAGGGATCAAACTCATGTCATTAGGCTTGGTTGCAAGCACCATTGCCTGCTTAGTCAAACACTGGTCCCCATTTGGCAGTTTTGTCATGATTGAACCACATTTGTTCATATCAAGTGTTTATTATTTAATACACAACTCTGTGGTAATGCTGTTTAAGTTAAGTGATCATATCTCATTTCTTAAACTAGTTATACTGGCTTCAAAGAACAGAAATGATTTTTCATTCATCATAATGCTTGATTCTTGTGTGTTTTTACTTAAAAAATTTGAGCATGAAGTGGAGACTGAAAGGTGAAGGGATGTTTAAGCATCCATCTACGTTAGGTCAGCTCTCCACTCCCTTATGTCAACAACAGCTTTTAAGGATGGATCAATTTCAGGAAGAAACCTCCCAAGCAAAGGTTTCTCAAAGACATGCCGGATCTTATGGAAAATGTTACTAATTTAAACTAAAATTTATAAATGTAAACAAAGTCCTTTGGCCTTCAAGGATGGCTAACTCAGGTGCTTGCAGTCTGTGGTTAACATGTCAGGGTAAGGACCCTTAGGTAGTTATTCTAGAGTCCAGCAGGACAGAAAGTTAGCAGTTGCAAGCCTTGGTGGTCCCACCATCACCCTAACTAACTCCAGCCTTCGTGTTGCCGTGTGTTCAGCAGGATAGAAAGTAAGCAGGGCT
This sequence comes from Peromyscus californicus insignis, assembly GCF_007827085.1. Lineage (NCBI taxonomy): Eukaryota > Metazoa > Chordata > Mammalia > Rodentia > Cricetidae > Peromyscus > Peromyscus californicus. The sequence goes on along the minus strand of NW_026294562.1, from coordinate 65,655,240 downwards.
CAATCAAGCCTTGGTCCTGTTGTCACCCTAAATCCAGCCCATGTGACCACTCTTGAGGTGCTTGGTATCCTCACTGTTGGTCTTTCAGGGTCACCCATGTTGCTGTGTCCATTCAGTGTTCTGGGGATGCCATGATAACACAAATGGAGTCATCCACTGACACTATCCGTGAATGTATAAAACTGTCCCAGACACAAGAATGACATCAGGGAACAGTTAGCATTCACCTTGGGAGTTCCCAGACATAGGAGAGACATCAGGGAACAGAGAGTTAACATTCACCCTGGGAGTTCCCATACACGGGAGAGATATCAGGGAACAGAGAGTTAACATTCACCTGGGGAGTTCCCGGACATGGGAGAGATATCAGGGAGCAGTTAACATTCACCTGGGAGTTCTCAGATACAAGAGAGACACCAGGGAACAGTTAACATTCACCTGGGAGCTCTCAGACACCCAGGAGAGACATCAGGAAACAGTTAACATTCACCTTGGAGTTCCCAGACCCCCAGTAGGGACATGGGCTGAATGGCAGAAGAGAAGGTCAATGAGGAGGTCACGGAGGAGAGAAGAGGGGAAACGCTAGTATCTAGCTCTCTAGAGAGTGGCTCAGGATCGTAGGTTTGCAGATTTTAGGCTTTCAAATACTTTCCCTTGAACCTGTTTCCAGGGTTAAAAGGTCAAAGGAGAGGGAACAGCAAGGTGAGTACCCCCAAGGTTATGCCATGACTGGCAGGCGTTGAGGGACAGGGAAGTGAAACTTACTGAGAAAAGGAATGACTAGATCTATACAGGCTTCTCTGAAGCATCAGGAAGCAGGAGAGGACTGCTTCCCTCCCCTTCCAATTCCCAAGCTGGAACATCTGGTGAAAGAGATGTGTGCTTTGGCCAGCACAAGCAGCTCAGTGAAGGGGTGGCCAGGGCAGAAGGTGCATGTACTTCATCTATGGATAAGTTGATGAAGGTCTGAGTGAGCAGACACATTAATAGAATACAGGTCTGTACTCAAAACTCACCTCTGTGTCTGGACATTAGGGCCCAGGACCCAAAATGACAGCGCTATTGAAGACAGAAGACCTTACCTGGTGACTGTGTGTATATGGACGGCTTGGATGAACAGACCTGCCCTAGGCTGTCTCACACTGAAGGCCAGAGGCTGGTTCCTTTCTGTTGTGCCAAGATACACATTCTCTCCTAGATCAGAAACCTGTCATGTGAGCACGGAATACCTCAAGTTCAGGAAGCCCCAGATGGAGCTTCTTATACCTGGTGTTCGTGCAGGCAGCATCTAACCGGACCAGGTCAACAGAAGGCCCTTCTACATCCTCACCTAGATCAGCTATTTAATCAGTCATTCATAAGCACCAGTCAACAGTGCTGACGGGATGGTGCGTACCACATCCCAAGTCACTATGGACTTATTAATAATTAGAGACCGACATCTGGCCTAGGGTCCACACCATGTCAGTGCAATTCAGACCAGCAGAACAGCATGGTCCATTTCATATCTGTTGGATTAACACAGCCAGCAACAAACAGCACCATCCAAAAATAGATACGATGTTGAAAATATTGTGTACCCAGAAAGTAAAATAATGACAGAAGTATGTGGATCTCTGCCCCCAAAACTATAGAGTTTGCAGAAATTTTAAAAGACCCAAATAAATGGAAAGGCAGAACATGCTCACAGATTGGAAAGCCATTATTGCAAAGGTGACATTTCTGCCCAGAATGAAACAGAAATCCATTATGATTTCAAAGAAAACCACAGAAGTCTTCTTGTATAAATGCACAAGTTGATTTAAGAATATGGAAATGCAAAGCCCACACATCTCCATCACGGCACAGCAAATGAACGGGGCGGGAGGATCTCCCAAGTGATGGAGCATATTTAGGAAGGTGCAATGAATAGGCAGTGATGGAGAGAGGGGTAGCTGACACCAAGGGAGAATCTGGAAGGACTTTGTTGCGGACTGCATGGTGGGGAGCTTAGTTAGGGTTCTATTGCTGTGAAGAGACACCATGACCACGGCAACTCTTAGGAGGAAAGCATTTAATAAGGGCTGGCTTACAAGTTCAGAGGTTTAGTTTTACCATCATAGTGGGAAGCATGGTGGCATGCAGGCAGATGTGGTGCTGGAGAAGGAGCCGAGAGTTCTACATGTGGTTAGGCCAGCAACAAGAAGAGATGGTGAGCTGCTGGGCCTGGCTTGAGGTTCTGAAACCTCACAGCTCACTCCCAGTGTCAAGCTTCCTCCAACAAGGCCATATATATCCTAATCTTTTCAGATAACACTGCTCCCTATAGGCCCACGGGAGCTATTTTCACTAAAACCACCACAGGAACCCTTGCCAATGTTGCTGGGTCACACTGGTACCAATTATGAGAAACAGAGTAACATTTAATGGCTATGTCACACCATATTAGAAGATCCATAGGTTCGAATGTGAAAAATATTTTGGAGGAAAGCTTTATGTTATTAGTAAAGAATTTGGATACCAGGTTTTCAAAAAACATAAGTTCTAGAAATCATTTGCTAACATTAACATGTAACTTAGAGTTAAGAAAGTTTCTGTTCCTCAAGGTATCATGATGACTATACAAAGGCATGATCTGAACTTTATTCACAGACTCATGTATTGAAGGCTTTGTTTCCAGTGGATGGTAACATTTTTAGAATTTCTGGACACTTAGGAAGTGGAGCCTTATGGGAGACGGCAGGTGGCTGGGTCACGTCCTTTGGGGTTGTGTCTTGTCTCTGGCCCCTCTCTGAGTTGCTCTGTTCCCCCCCTCTGTGAAGTGCTCTGTTCCACTGTGCCCTTCCTGCCTGGATGGACAGCAGCCCCTGAAACCAGGAGCTAAAATATGGAAGTCTTTCCTCCAAGTTGTCAAGGTATTTTGCTCATAGCTCTACAACAGAAACTTAGAAAATTGGTGCCTCAGAGTAAGAGCCTTCACTGTAACTACCTGACATTCTGTAAGAGCAACCTTTGATCTGGTTTTTGGGAGGAATTTGGAAGAATTGGATGAAGCAGGCTACAAAATCTCCAGGCTGTTCTAAGCAGGAATTATTAAGCATTTCTAGTGGAAGCTCTGAGCATCATACTGCTGTTGAAAATGTGGACTGCACAGACTGTGTGCACAAGGTTTCAGGGGGAGTTGAACACTAGCCTGTGAAGTGGACTAGAGGCCAACGAAGAATTTATTAAGATTTTGTCTGTGTTACAAGACTGAGAGAGGCTAAGCTGAATAGTTACAGACTAATTAATTTGGTATAAGAAATTTCAAGACAGCATAACATTTGGGTTGCAGCATGGGTATCTCTGGTTGCTTTTAGCCAGTTTTACATGGAGTATAAAGGGTAAAAATTAGAGCAGGAAGAATAAAAAAGAGGTAGTTTAGCTCTAAGAGGAGTAGGCTTAAAGTTGCAGACAAAGGGGTGTGTGGGGCATTTACCCACCACCCCCACAGTTGCCCAGAGTTTTCTTGAGTGCGAGCAGCAGGAAATACTAGATAGAAGGATCTATTGCGGAGAATCTTGCGGAGATAAACAGATAGAAAATAAAGGATAGCCTCGAGAGGGCCTGGAACCTATTCCAACGGGCCCGACTGTCTCTGCCCCAGGGTTTTTATAGAGATGCCAAGGGGTGGAGCAAAAGACCTCCTCCCCCAGCACAGCCAAGTGCAGACCATCTCAGACACCTGCACTCAGGCCTGTGGTCTAATCATCCTCTATGCGGACCTGCTGGATAAAGCCACGAGGAACCCGAGAATGGGCTCCCACAGGTCCCCCTTTCTTAATATATAAAAATTAACTATTAATGGCTTACAGCAATCTCCATAGCTGTTACACCTCCCAGTATGGGAGTAGAGGATGATAAAGATAGCATTTCTCTTTTGAATTAGGTCCAAGGTGACTACAACAGTCTTAGCTGCCTCAAGCCCTTTCTAAACCAAAAACTCTTAAGGTGACTACAAACTTAAAGAATCCCTTAGCTCCATCATTACCATTAACAGGTTAACACAAATATTGCTATACATAGTCACAATTCTCTCAGTCTTACAATACAAAGCAAACTCTTAACAGAACCATTTGAATTAGCATATATGGTGCTATATATAGTTAACAATTTTCTCCGTCTTACAACTTTAACTTAATCATTTGAATTTTCTTGCAAACAGAACATAGGAAAAACTTCAATGTATTCACATCAAACTTAATATTTCCTTAACTCCACAAAACCAGGGTGCATTAATATAAATAGGTTTCTGCAAACATAATTCAATCTCATAACTCCTCCTTTTCTTTATAATTTTTTAAACAAAATCTCAAACCTAGTTAGAGGAACCCAAACTTATACAATTCCTACAGACCCATATTGAAAAGTAATATTTTTAATCTAACCATGAACACTTTGAAAACTTAGCAAAACATCCAAAAGTAGTTTCTTAATAAAACTCTTTACACACTTTAAAAGTAGTCTCTTAGTATACCCCATTTGCATTTCTTACTAACAAAAACATGACATTAATCCACTCAAACAACTTTTGAAATTAGACTAAGGAATATTAACTCTCCCCCTTTTCTTTATAATTTAAGCAAAATCTCAAGCCTAGTTAGAAAACCAAACTTTTCCATTTAAACAGTTCCATTTATAACACAAAACCAGTTCTGTAAGTAATTTCATTTTTACATAAACAGTTCCACAAAACAATTCATGAATCACCAATTAATAAAGCATATATGCATACACAAAACTGCATCTTGATTCTAGGTAGAAATAATAAATTTCTTCATTTAAACAGTTCCATTTTTAACCCAATTCCAGAAAACAGTTCCTAGGTCATTACTATAAGTAAACTCAAAATTGTCCCATATCAATGAAATCTCTATTGTTCATTTCATTTCTTAAGTCTTAAAATTCAAATGATAAATTCTGGTACTAGCCTTCCAAATATGAGAAATCCATAACCAAATTATTTTTGTAATTTTATCTCATTTTAAGTTCAAAAAGTTCAAACAAGAAATAAATTCTAGTATCAGGCTTTCACTTCCAAATATAAAGAGACGTTTCTCAACCAAAACTTTTTGCAGTTAACAATTTTTGTTCAAACAAGCGTCTCTGAACTTATTCTCAAGCCAGAGACCTTTTTAGGTACAGTAGTATTCTAAACCGCACCGTTTTTGATGTTAGCTCAGGTTTTTCTGTGTTGTGTTGATTTTCCACGGATCTCAGCTGCGGATGCCTTGTGCTGGTTCTGGCGTTCACCATTCTTAGCTTCTTAGCAGCTTCTGGAACTTTTGAAAACTGCTCAGACTGCCTGCTTTGCAGTCTGCTAGGACACTAACCTTCTGTGTCTCGGGTTCTTTCACCATATATATTAGGAATAGACTCACACTTAACATTTACACTTTTTTACAGACTCACATATAACATTTTTTCTTGCAAAGCATTTAGACTCACATTCAACATTTACACGTTTTTACAAACTCATAGAACATATTAATATCTACTTATTTATACTCCTTAAGGAAACTATAGAACTACTTTAGCAAATATATTTCTTACTACTTCTTATGTACTTATTTAAACTTACATTTACAACTAGCATCTTTACTTACAAGCTTATTACTACATGTCTTAAGACTACCTTAGATATTTCTTGCAAGCTTATTTTCTTAAAGGAACTCTATAGATCTATTTTACAAACTTATACAGGGCTACTATTAGCATATATTTAACTTAGCAAACACCTAAAGATTTCTTAACACAGATATAACAAGAGAATTTCTACAAACTCACACATCTTATTTTCATCTTTTTCTACTTCTTACTCTTAATTATCACTATCTCTATTAGAAAGATTCTCTTAACTAGACAGGAAGTACGTACATCATTTCTAAAGTTTAGAGTTTATAGTCAGCTTTGTTATAAAGCACTGGGATTTAGTGAGTGTTGTTGTTATAGAATTGTGATAGTTGTTGCTAGGGGACTATAACCTTCCCAGGACAAAGTCACACTCCAAAGTTGCCAGTTCTCTCAGCTGTTCCAGAACCGGCAGAGATGCAGTCAGCGGTAAACAGTTTTTAACTAGAGGCTGTCCCTTCACCCAAATTCATAGTAGTTCCCCTAAGTGCTTCAATTTAGACAAAAATTTCTATTACAGCAGTACTTTTGGTTTATTCTACCGAAAAACTTCACTTCACGCTGAGGGTGAAATTACCGTATTTAGCTGCTGTAAAGCTCTTTGCCAAATACTGCACAGCTATTAGGTAATATAAAGTATTTTTCTAAAGCTAGTAAAGCCAAAAGCGGCACAGCTCCGAACTCTATTTCCTCACTGTTTGCATTAACCAGTGACAAAACCTCAGAAACACTGATTGAGCCACTTTCATTCTGGTTACTTTATAGAAACGTCATTGGAGCTGACCTTCCTTAGTTCCACGCTCCTTACCAGAAGTTCCGGTAAACACCGAGCTTCATTCTCCTCTTGTGAAAAAACACAAACATGTCCTCAATTCCCTATTAACACAGGATCAGGACCCTTCCATAATCCCAAGCAGGGATCTTTCCATTTTGCATTACCCTCAGCTAAAGGACCAGGAAGATTGGAGTGAGCTCTAATATGGCCCACAAAACATGGCAGCTTTCTTTTGTGGAATAGCATCTTGGAATTGTTGAAACATTTTGACTTGATTGTTGTTAGTTCCAGTATTTTAACCAAAACTGTTACTATTCAAAGGAGTCAAGAACATAGATGTTCTTTCATGAAACGTATCCTTCATTAGATTACTCTGAGAAAAAGCATTTTCAGGATTTAGTATTTTCATTTCATTAGCTTTAACTCCTGATGGTATTAGCAGCTGTAATATTTAGCATTGATTTCTTATAAGGAACTTTCAGGTGAAGCAACTATTTTTTTAAGACAGATTTTTCTGAAGTTTGTTCCCCATCTATAAAGCAGTCATTTCTTTTTTGAATGCCTGTTTCTTATCCTCTTAATTAGATTCACAAAGGAATTACTCACTGCAGGCAGTTTGTTCAAAAGGCAAAGAACTTTTTTTAATTTCAACATAAGTTTCTTCATATCTAAGACAACGTTCAGTGTATAAACTGCTTTCCCTTGTTTTCTTAAGGATTTTAAAGTGGCTTGTTTGCTCTTATAGGTAGCTTTTTGTCATCCAACTACCGTAAAAACTTTGCACAGCTATTAGGGTAAATAAGGAATTTTACCAACAGAGCCCCAAACCACGAAGCATCTAGTTCCATATCCTTTCAATTTTTCATTGGAACGGACACTTAAACTCTTAGATGATTTTCCTCCTTATTCTTTTAAAAGCTGTATTTTAAGTTTACCATGAACATATTTTCGAGCTGACAAAAGTGTTTCAGGGCAATATCACCATCTTTAATGAAAAAACTACCTTTCCCAGAATGCATTTCCCTTATATCAGTGCTGTGGGATGACTTGTCCTGACTGTGGGCCAGGCAGGAAAACTCTAGCAACAAATGGCGTCCAACGTGGTGGCAAGAGTTTCCACCTAAAAACTGAGAAAAAAAAGATTCTAAAACGGAGCTAAAAACAGTTCCTAATTGTTTCTCTCAAATGAGCGGCAGCTGCCGGTTTTAGCTACTGGCGGGTTCCTAGCATGCGTGCATGCTCGACCTGCAGTATGGCGGGAATGAGGCCTGTGCAAGTGGCACATTAAGCTGTGTGGTGGATTTAGCCTTTGCTAGTACAAAACAAAAAAAAAAGAGGTTTCTGGGCTACACGCTGCTTTGATAGAAGCATAGACCCACTATTTCTGAGAGTTGATGGCTCCCAGAGCTGGCGGAAAATGTATTACCGCCATGTTGGGAAGCTGAAGTGGGCGGAGCCAGCAGCACCAGCGCCATTTCAGGCTTAGAAGGCTGCAGTTTAAAGCAATAGGCTCAAGCTAATATAAAAAAATAAGCCACGTAAAGATGGCTACCACACAGAGAATCTGGATTATGTTCTCTATGATATTCGTAACTAAAGAAAAACATTTGATTACAAAAGCTGTTGAGTTATGCCAAAATGTATATTTTAAAGGTACCTTGACTTCAAAATTTGGATGTAAGGATATGTTGCTTTGGAAAGGAGGCTCTGTTTTTGTTTCCACAGAAAGCCAGAGGCTATGGATTTGTTCCAGATTAAGACACATCAGGTTTGACCAGCCAAGACCACCTGAAAGATCTCCGATGACACCATGGCCCAGATGATCCAACATCCAGAACCGTTTCAAGGCAACTGGCTCAGACGATACACTCTCATGGACTACTCCATAACCCTAAAATATTCTTTGTGTCCCCATAAGATACAGTGCCCCCCTCCAGCAGGAAGTAGTAAGAGAAGCTATGCCCAAATTCCCAAATATACCAAGCTGACTTTGGAGATGTGTAAAGGTTAAAACCTTCCTTTTTAAGAAAAGAAAAGGGGAAGTGCTGTGGGATGGTCTGTATGTCAAATGTGTTGCTGATTGGTCAATGAATAAATCACTGATTGGTCAGTGGCCAGGCAGGAAGTATAGGCGGGACTAACAGAGAGGAGAATTGAGAGAACAGGAAGCTGGGTGAGGGAGACACTGCCAGCCGCCATCAGGACAAGGAAGATGCAAAGTACTGGTAAGCCACAAGCCACGTGGCAAGGTATAGATTAATAGAAATGGATTAATTTAAGCTATAAGAACAGTTAGCAAGAAGCCTGCCACGGCCATACAGTTTGTAACCAATATAAGTCTCTGTGTTTACTTGGTCGGGTCTGAGAGGCTGTGGGACTGGCAGGTAAGAGAGACTTGTCCTGACTGTGGGCCAGGCAGGAAAACTCTAGCAACATATCAGTCCATAATAATATCAGTCCCTTATATCATTTCTGTTATATCAGTCATTTCCCATAGTTTTTTGGGTGTGAGAGTCAACTGGTTCTCTTTTACCAGACTTGCTTACAAATTCTTGCCCGGGAGGTTTGAACAAAGTTTTTTGCTTTTGCAAAGGGAGATTTGAACAAGCATTTTACATTTTCAGCTTTGGCACGTTGGGAGATTTCTATTCTCTCCTCAACTGGCTTTAACAGGTGTTTCTCCTTCATTTGACACTGGCCCCGGATCAGAACCGCACCTGCCTCGTTAACTGGCATTGAGGCTGGCATTTCTGATAGTAACTTTCCTCGGGGCTTGTGCTTGCCTTAGCCAGTCAGTGAAAAACATTCACAACAGAGTTTTTCCATAGCTCCTTCAGAGAGATTTTCTCCCACTGATCTGTCTCATTTTGCTTGTTCCTTCCTTCCCCAGATGCAGAGCTTCAGCTATCTGTCTGCGGCTCTGTACCTCTGCTAGCTGCCTTTGGAGGTAGGGGCTTTTTTTCTCCCCCCGAATCTGCCTCAAATTCTAGCAGCTTTTCACAGGTCATGAATTTTCTGGGGAGGATTATGTCCCTTCTGTTTCTTCGGAGTCTTTTTCCCAGACAGTTCCAAGTTTGGTCTCAGTTTATCCTGCTACCCCAGAAACAGTTTCCGACACTACAGTGGTGGTTTTCCCAGCTCCTGAAGGTAGGGGCTTTTTGTCCATTTCTGTTTTCTGGGTCTGTGTGGTTTGCGTACAGATTGAAAATCTAACAAGGGAGGTTTTTGCCATTTATAAACTCCCATTAGGCCAGGTGTTTTGCCTTATCAGGCCTTCACCTGACCTAGTCCCCCAGTGGGTTGCATTTGCTTGTCTGGGTGCTCAAGGACAGAGCTTATGCCAGAGGCAATCACCCCTTAGGGCTACACTCCCTCATTTCACCTGGAGTCAGTTGAAACAAAGCTTTTCTCAAAGAGATGCTTTCTCTGACAGAGAAGAAAGCTTTACTAGTTCTGTTCTGCCCTGGCTGGGCTCTCTCCCCAGACAGCGTTCTGACTCAGCAGCACAACTGCTTCAGACACAGTTCAGCTTTACTGTTTTCCCAGAAAGGTCCTTTCTCTAATAGAAAAGCTTTTTTCTCAGATTTCTTTTTTTCAGCTGTTGGACCTATCAACCCCGGGACTTGTAGGAAAGTGGACAACTGTGCCGTTCCCACTGTCTTTAGCTTTGGTTGTTCATTAGCAATCTTCCCCTGGGCCCTGCACCTTCCTGCCTCAGCTCTGTGCTCTTGGAAGTTTACAACTGCAGGAACCCTAATATCCCCGAAATGCACTCCAACTCAGATGCTGGCCAGCCGCCTCTGGGTTTTTGCTCAGAAGAGAGGATACAACGCTAACAGTTTGCATGCTTCAGGGGATCTTTGCATTAGGTTGATTAGGAGCACCTTTTCATTCTGAAACGCTCAAACAAAACCCTTGATGCCTCAGCTCGGCTGTAACTGAAAAGCTTGGCTTTTTTGCTTTTCTCAGGTAAAGTGTCCTGCCCTTTTGGGCTCTCTGTAGCTCTTTACCCACACTCTCCCAAGCGTTTCCCTCAGGGTACTCTGACCCACTGTCTTTTACTATCTTGAAGAGACAGAGCTTAGAAGAGAGGTTTTTAGGAACTTGTCCCTGTCTCCTGCATTGCAGGGAGGATTTTTAAAGCTTGAAAGAGAACTTAGAGAGGTTTTGCTGTCTTAAGAGGTTTGTTTTCCCTTTGAGCTAATCACAGGTGGTCCCCATACTAATATCTTCAGGTGATTCTAATTTTTGTCCTTTTGAGAGAGAAAGTTAAAGGCTTTAGTTTTTAAGTTTGAGAGCTTTTAGTTTGAGAAAGATTAAGGCTTTTTAGAGATTTTCCCCCCAAATTTTCCAAGAAAAGCTTTATAGTTTAAGAGAAAGATTTTTTTTCCCCAAGAGAGAAAGACCAACTTTTCCCAAAACTTCCCAACTTTAAACTTTGGCTTTTTACACCCCCATTTTTGCCTCAGGGAGAAATCACTTTCTCCTGCTGCTTGGACTTAGCATTTCAGCTGTCCCCAGGTCAAAAGCTTCCATTGGAAACTTTTTCTTCCCCATAAACTCAGAGAAGAGCTTTTTTACTACCCGAAAAGTCCAAAGAAAGATTTTTTTCCCCCAGTTTGCATTCAGAGCCCCCAAAGTTAGAAAATTGAGTTTTTCTGTCTAGTTGCCTTACTTATTTTTTCCTACAATCTTACACTGCTAAGTTTTTCCTACACTATATTACTACTCTATACCTTATACTTATTTTTCACAGATAGAAATTGAGAAAGGGATAGAAGATAGAAAATTTTGACAGAAGAGAATTTCGCTGCAGCATCGGACATCCTTCCAGTCTGCTTTCCTTTTCTCTCGAGGATAAAACCCCTGCCTCTCAATAATATATATAAAAAATATATATTTTCCATAACACCGGCATGCCTTATCCACTGGCAGGGCTGAACTCAGCACTTTTGCCAAAAACTCTGTAATAAAACTATTATTTTCCTTTATCTTTAGTCCCTATTACTTTGTCTTTAGTCCCTATTCATTTGTCTTTAGTCCCCCCTTTTTTAGTCCCCCCTTTTTTTTCTTTAGTCCCTTTTTTTCTTTTTTCTTTAGTCCCTGTTCATGGCGCCATTCTGTGGGGCGTTTACCCACCACCCCCACAGTTCCCCAGAGTTTTCTTGAGTGCGAGCAGCAGAAAATATTAGATAGAAGGATTTATTGCGGAGAATCTTGCGGAGATAAACAGATAGAAAATAAAGGATAGCCTCGAGAGGGCCTGGAACCTATTCCAACGGGCCCGACTGTCTCTGCCCCAGGGTTTTTATAGAGATGCCAAGGGGTGGAGCAAAAGACCTCCTCCCCCAGCACAGCCAAGTGCAGACCATCCCAGACACCTGCACTCAGGCCCGTGGTCTAATCATCCTCTATGCGGACATGCTGGGTAAAGCCACAAGGAACCCGAGAATGGGCTCCCACAGGGGTGTTGAAGATATATATATATATATATATATATATATATATATATATATATATATGGAGAGAGAGAGAGAGAGAGAGAGAGAGAGAGAGAGAGAGAGAGAGAGAGAGAGAGAGAGAGAGAATATGAAGCCGAGAAGGAAAGGTGGAAGGGAACACGGGAGGAATTGGAGGAGAAGGAATGGAAATAGATTCAATAAAAACAAATTATATTCATGTGTGGAATTCTCAAGCAATAAGAAAAGAAAAAAAATCAAGTTGGGAGTGCGTTGTATCAGAGCAAAAGAAAAGAAGCTGGAGGGTGTCTCAGAAATTGCTGGATTTGCCTGTCTCAGAGTAGAGGCTAGGAAGGGATTAACCTGTTTGCAAGTCTGCTCTACAGAGAGCTCCAGGGCACACTGCAGATGTCTGGACTTGTAGGATAGTCTGCCTCAGATGCTTAGGCACTCAGAGCTGCTGAAACTGTAGTGCAGAGTCCAGACCCCTGCTGGAGCTGGAGGCAGTCGTTGGAGGCATCCACATAGTACTGGTTCTGCAGGCATGCAGAATACAAGAGTTGTGGAGTCCTGGAGGCTTCCACTCAGATTCCAATGGAAGGGCTGCATTTTGATATCCAGAGACTCACTGCTAATAATTTGCCTTGAGTCTCTCAAACTTTTGAACAGTATTAGAAATGTTGAAACTTTGTGGAATCTTGGAGATGGACTGAATGTATTTTGCTTTATGAGCTGGTCATGGGCCTTTGGGGATGGGAGTGGAATGTGCTGGTCTAAATATCACATGTTTTGAATGTATATTCCCTGGCTGGTGCTGTTATTTTGGATTCTTCAGGAAGCAGATCACTGGGGTAGGTATATCCTGAGGGCTGTATCTTGCTGAAAGCTCTGTTCTGCTATGTCCCTCATTCCCACCATAATGAACTGGAGCCGTCAGCTAAAATGAGCAATTTGTGTTGTTAGTTTTTTTCTCTCAGGCATTTGTCACATCTGAACAACAGAGACAGACACAGATCTGGAGACTGACAAAAGGGTTATACAAAATATAGAGGAAGTACTATATATTAAATTTCTTTCCTTTTTAAAGTAAGTATTTATTTTTGAGGTGCTGTGAAGAAGGTATATTCTTTTGTGTTTGGGTGACATTTTCTGTAGATATTTGTTAGGTCCATCTGGTTCATAATGTCTGTTTGCTCCAGTATTTCTATGTTTAGTTTTTGTCTGGATGACCTGTCCAATGATGAAAGTGGGGTACTGAAGTCCACCACTATCAGTGTGTGAGGGTCAATGTGTGATTTAAACTTTGGTAATGTTTCTTTTGCAAACATGGATGCCCTTGTGTTTGGGGCATAGATGTTAAAAATTGAAATGTCATCCTGTTGGATTTTTCCTTTGATAAGTATGAAGTGTCCTTCCTGTCTCTTTTGATTAATTTTGATTTGAAGTACATTTTGTTAGATATAAGGATAGCTATACCAGCTTGCTTCTAAGGTCCATTTGTTTGGAAAATCTTTTTCCAACCTTTTATTCTGAGGTAATGTCTATCTTTGATGATGAAGTCTGTTTTTTGTATGCAGCAGAAGGACTGATCCTGTTTTCACATCCATTCTGGTCGTCTGTGTCTTTTATTGGGGAATTGATTGAGTCCATTGATAATGAGAGACATGAATGACCAATGATTGCTAATTCCTGTTTTTTTTTTTTGTTGTTGTTGTTATTGGTGGTGGTGGTGGTGGTGGTGGTGTGTGTGTGCTTCCCTTCTTTTGATTTTGCTGGTGTGAGATTATTTATTTCCTGTGTTTTAATGGGTGTAGCTAGCCTCCTTGGGTTGGAGTTTTCTTTCTAGCACCTTCTGTAGGGATGGGTTTGTAGATAGATATTGTTTGAATTTGGCTTTATCATGGAATTTCTTGCTTTTTCCATCTATGGTTATTGAAAGTTTTGCTGGAGATAGTAGTCTGGTATGGATTCTGTGTTCTCTTAGAGTCTGCAGGATATTTGTCCAGGGCCTTATAGCTTTTAGAGTCTCCATTGAGAAATCAGGTATAATTCTAATAGCTCTACCTTTATGTTACTTGATCTTTTTCTCTTACAGCTTTTAATATTCTTTCTTTATTCTGTATGTTTAATGTTTTGATTATTATGTGCTAAGGGAAATTTTCTTTTATAGTCCAGTCTATTTGGTGTTCTGTATGCTTCTTGTACCGTTATAGGCATCTCTTTCTTTAGGTTTGAAAATTTTTCTTCTATGATATTGATAAAAATATATTCTGGGCCTTTGAGCTGGGATTCTTCTCCTTCTTCTATTTCTATTATTTTTAGGTTTGGTCTTTTCACAGTGTCCCAGATTTTCTGGATGTTTTGTGTCCAAAATTCTTTAGATTTAACATTTTCTTTGTCTGATGTATTTATTTCTTCTATCATATCTTCAATGGCTGAGATTCTCTCTTCCATCTCTTGTATTATGTTGGTGATGCTTGTGTCTGTAGCTTCTGTTTGCTTACCTAGATTTTCCATTTCCAGAATTCCTTCAGTTTGGGTTTTCTTTATTATTTCTCTTTCCATTTTCAGGTCTTGAACAGTTTTATTCATTTCCTTCAACTGTTTGTTTTTTCTTGGCTTTCTTGGCATTCTTTAAAAGATTTATTCATTTCCTCCATTTTTTTTTATATCTTTTCCTCAATTTCTTTAAGGGACTTATTCCCTTATTCTTTAAGGACCTCTATCATCTTCATAAAGTTGTTTTCAAGGTAGTTTTCTGTGTTGGAATATCCAGGGCTTGCTGTAGTAGGATAGCTGAGCAGTGGGTATTGTTAAACACTGTTGGTGGCGGAGCAGCAGGGCAGAGGCTTGCTAGTGCCTGATCATGCTTACCCTATGAGCCAACAATTCCACACATTTCACAAGAAAGGTCTCACAACACCAAGGAGAAAAACAGTGGGGATATTGGGTTGGGGGACATGAAAAAAGACAGGCAGGCTTTTCTGAGGTACTGCTGAAGCCCTGTTTCTGGACTGGGTGCTGGCTTCCTGTCACAGTCGCTCTGCCCTGTTCCATATGTCCTTCCTGCCTCAGATAGGCTGTAGCCTCTAAAACTGTGAGTTAAAATGAACATTTCCTTCCTTTCAGCTGGTTCCTGGGGTATTGACTGATGTAGGCCTGAAGAGGGAGAAGGGCCTGATGGTTTTTTTTGTGGCCTAAATTGTTTTAATGGCCTTCCTGCTTCAAAATAATGTTTTGTCAATACAACTAAGAATGTTAAAGAAGGTTGTTGAGGAGCAGAAGATCGTAAAGGGGCATGAGAAAGTTTTGGGGGTAGAGAATGTCGTTACAATGTTGCCTTCACCAGAGGTTCCTTGGGTGTGGATACATGGCACAATGAAGCTCTTTACTAAGAGTCCGGATGAGATTCCCCCAAGCTTGTGACTGTATCACCTTGCAGATGGACTTTTCTTTTTGGGCCGCCAGCTCACAAAAAATGGCACGGAGACTTATTATGAAAACTTGGCCTTAGCTTAGGCTTGTTTCTAACTAGCTCTTATAACAAATTAACCTGTATTTTTTAATCTACGTTCTTCCACGCATTTGTTACCTCATCTCCATTATACCCATCTTGATTATTCTGCATGTGGCTGGAGACTCTTCCTTTCTTTTTCCCAGAGCTCTCTGTCCCCAGAAGTCCTGCCTAACCTCTTCCTGCCTAGCTAATGGCCATTCAGCTCCTTATTAAACCAACCACAGTGACACATCTTCACACCGTGTAAAGGAATATTCCACATCATCTGACCCAGCAAAGGGGATTCTGCAGACATAACTCAGTGTCAAGGTCACACGATCCTGGGTTGTCTGGGAGAGTCCAGTGGAATCGTAACATTGCTGTAAGAACACAGATGTGGGTGGAATGCAGAGATTGGCATAGGTCAGATGATGAGGGGAAGGGCCATGAGTCATAGCATACAGGTGACCTCCAGACACTGGGGATGGATCTTGTCCTGGAGCCTTCAGAAGCACTGGCCCTGCCAGCAGCAGAACCACAGTTGTGTAGCTTGAAGACTCCTAGACTATGGCCATTTATTCCAGCAACAGTAGGAAGCCCACCCTATGGTGGCTAATGCTGTGAATAGTGTAGCTGCCCTGTGCTTAGACAGCTACCCACAGACATTCAGAGATAGCAAGAGGGGCCCTCAGCTCTAGACTGGGCAGTGGAGGAACTTGGAACTGTGGCTGTGGCTGTGGTATGACTGTTGGGATATTTGAAGGGCTGCATGAGGTGGAGGAGGAAAGCTCAGGATAGACCTGCATCTAGCCTGGAGGTACCTACAGCAGGGTATCATACTTCTGACCCAGGAGATGCGGGTCAGGTTACAGAGGAAGCCGAGCTGTGCTGACAGGCTCCCAGGTGCAGTCTCGTCTCACCACAGCCACTTTGCTGCCTGGTGCTCAGTGGCCCCTCTGCAAGCAGATGTGAATTGCATCTCTGATGCTCAGACCTCCCCGAGGAGGAGGACTGCTCATCAGCCCCCTTTCCCTCCCATATATGTGGACATCACAATAAGCAGAGTTTGTGCAATCTATTTATGCAAAACACTGGGTTTATGGCTCGCCAAGATTGAAATCTGCAGCGCGCACTTGCTTTGCTGGTCGGCTGAGCAGCACGTTTGGAGAATGTGTAGTTAACGATACAGTATAAAGCAGAGAGCTCGGTTCTTATAATAATTTTGTTATGGTCAATCTAAACCTAATATCCTTTTTCATGGTATTTTCTGCTATCCTAAATCTTTTCCTTTGAAAGGCAATAATGGGCAGGCCATCAGCAGAGCTTATGGGGAAACGACTATGCTCAGAGAAACCCTGATTAGTGGCTGATGGCCCTGCACCTCATCCCAAATAAAGTGGCATGTCCAAATGACCTGCATCCACGGCGCAGGTTGTTTGTCTCAGCTCGGCCCAGCCGTGTCTGCACAAGGAGGGATTTGGGCTCATCTCTAAGGATGACTGTGACAAACGGTACTTCTGACAGATGTGCAAGTCCTGATGCTGGCAGCCCCAGGCTGGAGGGGTCACCCCAGAGAAGAGTAAATACAGGCACTAGGAGGGGGTGTGAGGACCACTGGCTACTGGGCTTATGGAGAGGAATGACATCTTTGCCATGGGGGCTACTCTCTCCCTTTGCTGCACAGGCCAATGTCTGAGAGCAAAATGCCCTTTGCAGAAAGATGCCTTTGCTAGGTAGGGGTGGGGGTGGGGATGGGGATGGGGATGGGAAGGAAGTAGCAACACAAGCTAGAGCTATTTAGCTCTCATTCCAGCTCACATGTTGCCTTTGTCATGTTGGGAATCCCATGGAGTTTCTAGAGGCCTCCAAGAAGCTTTGCAAGGCAGGGGTGGTGAGCAGAGCAGCCTCCGACCCACTTGGATACTTGGGGTTAATGCACAGGCCAACAGGAGTCACGTATGTTAGATTTTCACCCTACCATGAAGACCAGCTGTAAGCCTCACAACTGTGAGATTTGAGAAGTTAACTGGACAGCGGGTCCTGCCAGACCTGTCACCCCCATTCTCTCTGGAAGGTGGCCACAGACTTGGAGATAGTTTCAGCTTTAGAGGAGACAGTGCAAACTTACTTACCTGGCTGACTGTCTTCTAAACACAAAAGGCTGTGCACATCACAGGGCATGTGCTTCTGTCGGATGGGGCAGGGGACGGAGGAATCCCAAGGTTTGAGCTCCTGTGTTCTTCTTCCCAAGAGACAACGTTGGCCCACAGGGATCACCTGTCCTGTCCTTGTGTGGACATGTTTAGGAAGTGGCAGGCATTTCACAGGGCAGAAAGCAGCATCAGTCTATGGTGTTAGTCAGCTGGGGTGGCTATAACAAAATGCCTAGGCTGGCAGGGCTACAAAGCAATAGAAACTTGCTATTTTCTTCTTTTGTGTATAAGGGCTTGTGTCTACATGCACATGTGTGTGTGTGCATGCATGCACACACCTATATGCATTTATACATGTGTGCACTGCATGTGTGCATGCTTGTGTATGTGTGCACTTATGTGCATGTGTGTGTGTGGTGTTTGAGTGGGTGGGTATGGATGTCTGGGCATATGAGAGTGGAGGTAGTTTCGTGCATCTTTCTTGATCACTCTCTACTTTATATATTGGGGCAGAGTCTCTCCCTTGAACCCAGAGCTTGTTAATTTGACTAGCCAGCTTGCTCTGGTGATTCTGTATCTGCCTCACGGGCTGGCATTGCAGGGAGGCTACCACACAGGTCTGGCATTTTTGTGGATGCTGGAGAGTCAAACTCTCACACTTATGCTTGGGTGGTAAACCATTTACTTTCTCCCAGGAGCTTACTCTCTTGCAGCCCTGATGCCTACAAATACAAGTTTAAGGTGTGGAAGTGTTGACTCCCTCTGAGGCCTTCCTCCTCACCTTACACATGGTGATTTTCTTGGGGTCCTTGAGTGGTGTTTTCTCTGGGTACACGGATCTCTGGGGTTTCTGTGGGTCCAAATCTCCTCTCATCAGATGTCAGTTAGATTGGCTTAGGGTCCACCCTTGAAGTCTTCCCTTTACCACCTCTTTAAAATCCCCTCCCAAAGTATTGGTTCTAGGGTTTAGATCTTCATAGATGCATCTCAGAGGGCCCCAAGCACCCATCTGTCTGTCAGCCATTGGCATAATGATGCTGCGAAACAAACAACCTCCAATGGCATCAGATACTCATTTCTGATTCTGACATGGGTAGGAGAAATGCCGGTTTGCAGGTAGGGTTGCTTTGGGAAAATCCAGGCTTAACATGATCCAGGCTTCAAGATGGAGTCCAGTTGGACTACTTTGGGAACAAAAGGCCCCTCCTGCCCAACCCTACTCCCAGTAAAGGGGGCCAGGGCCACTAACTACATCCAATTTCCCCTGGACTAATCAAGTCTTATGCCAAGATTATAGAATTCATTTACAAAGTCCATGCCTTTTGTTTTAAGCTGTGCCTTTTTCATTTCTAATTGGTTATTTTCTGATGGTCTTGTCTCAGCTCAGAGCTTAGAAGATTGTGGAGCTTTCGGTCTGTGGTACTTTCTCCTGCACCGCTCTTTGTGCTATTTTCGGCAGGGGGTGCGTGTGACCCTAACTCCCTCCCGCCACATTCACTCTCATCCAATGAGTTGCTGTAACCTGCTGCCCGGGTTATCTCAGCCGCTGTGATTCTCAAGGTGTAATAGAAAAGATTATGGAGCAGATAAAAGCCAGGAGCTGATGGTGTCCTGAACCGGTGTTTTCTTTTCAGTGGCCATTAGATTCACAGAATACCTCACAGTGGGTGGGTGGGCTTTGCCAGCCTCAGGAGTTCACACTGGGTCAGTGCAGATTTGCACTGTGGAGCAGGTTGGTCACCTGCCCTGTTATTGACGTAGTGATGGGCCTGCTTTAGAGGAATTCAGCCTTCCTCCCTGTCGTTTCCTATTTGGGGGAGCAAGTCTTACGTTAGTGTTGCTCGTTGTCTATTCCCAAAGCAAATGCGTTTGCTCTTTCTGAATAGTCTTGGGTGCCCCTCACTCCCCTGGCTCCTTAGCTGATGTCCCTCTGTCCTTTGCAGCCCCAGATGGTATCTGACTGAAATTTTAGGGCACTTGCCTCTGGAGTTGTTCATGTCACTAGTCCTGGGATTCAGGATTCAGAGTAACTTGCCTTTTTCTCCTTTATTTTACTGTGATAAAAACACACAGAACATGAAACAGTCTTTCTTATTTTATGAACATCCAGTTTAGCAGCAATGGGCACATTCCCACTGCCCAGCCACCACCACTGTCCATTTTCAGAACTTGTTCATCTTCCCAAACTGCCACTGCCCCTGTTGAACAGACTCCTCGCACTCCAACCCAACCTTTTAGACCAAGAAGCCAGGAGCTCACTCATTGCCAAAGGGTCTTCATGGCATTGAACCCGTGCTTTTACCACCAGCCATAATCATGTTTGATGTTCATATCTGGGTGTGTGGCCAGAGAAGCTGCCCTGCACCCCAGGTATGGGTGAGGCAGGGTGTGGGTACTTTGGTAGCTCAGCTCTCTTCAGCTGTTCATTTCCTCCTTTGTGCTTCAGTCTTGATTTCTGGCTATGGATGCTCTGGTAGAACCTCCCAGATAAGAAGAGGTGAATGGTTTCCTACACAGGTCTGCATACATGGGGCCTCAGCACATGATTTAGGAAATGTATGAATGAGGTAGGATTTGTGCAGTGATGTCTGGAGGGTGTTCCCAGTAACCCTAAACTCTGGTCTCCTTCTCAAAGCAGGACTTGGGGGCTGAACTCTAAGGCAGTAACTGTCTTTAATGTTTCCAGAACCGTCCTTGAAGGAGCAAGGACATATAGTGCTTGTGTGTCCCTGGTGCAAGGAGGTGATCTTGCCCTTCCCCAGGTCCCTGGATTGTGGACCCTTGGAGGGAATGGGGACCATGTTGCTCCCTCCCAGAGCCTGCTGGCTTCTGCACTGAAAGCAAAGGGGTTTTCATTCTATTTCAGGCTTGAGAAGCCTTTGCAATCAAGCAATTTGACCTATGGTTCCAGAATGCACTGCTGTGCCTTTAACAGTCTACCAAGGCACAGCCTTCTGTCTTGCTTAGCAGGCAGGGGAGGGTGTGTGAGGAAGATTTCCCTGAAGTTAAGTGGCATTGAGAGCCCAAGTCTTGACCTAATGCATTAAATACTTGATTCTCAAATAGCTATGAGGGAAGGGAACAAGGGCACCTGCAGAGACTGAACACTGAAGGTGGACATAGACCTCACAGCCTAAGATAAGGGGCCTCAAGCTTTTCTTAGGAAGGATATCATTATTGATAATTCCATGGAACCTACATTGAGAACTTGTTTGCCCAGACACTTTCACTGTGTACATGTGCGTCTGAATGAACACACACACACACACACACACACACACACACACACACACACACACAGAGCTATCATGACTCTAGGTTAATAATCCCTATACCAGACTCTGGATATAAAATTCTCAACTCCTTGGAGACCTTGGTTTTCATTTTCCTTTAACTGCTGGGCTGAGGCAACTCAGTTATGGAGGGCAGTGTGCCCTACACAGTCTATAGATTCAAATGTGGAACAGAGATTTGGAGAACAGGAAGTAAGAGTCTCACGTCTACATGCCTCTCACTGAGCGTCCACTTATGTTCACGTAGCATGGTGGGGAACAGGAAGTAAGAGTCTCACGTCTACATGCCTCTCACTGAGCGTCCACTTATGTTTACGTAGCATGGTGGGGAACAGGAAGTAAGAGTCTCACGTCTACATGCCTCTCACTGAGCGTCTACTTCTCAAGAGCTTCTAGCAGCAGTTCTGCAAGATGAGTATACATACATACATACATACATACATATAGCTTTTTAGTGTGTGCACAAGTGTATATGCATGTACATACACCCACATGTGTCTTTGTGGTGACCAGAGGCTGACATCAGGCATCTTCCTCAATTTTTCCCTACCTTATTTTTTGAGATAGGGTCTCTCACCAAACATGGAGCTTACTGATTTTGCTAGACTGCCTGGCAGTGAGCCCCAGAGATCCTCCAGTTTACACTTCCCAGTGCTGGAGTTACAGGTGCACACTGGTGGGCCTGACTTTTTTATACGAGCTCTGGGAGACTGAACTCAGGCTTCATGCTTGTGAAGGAAACAGTGTACTAACTGAGTCATCTCCCCAGTCATCTCCCCATGACAAATTCTACAGACTCCAGATTGTGAGGCATAAGTATAATCACCTTCACTCAGTAATGTCTTTAGCCTGTGGCCTGCTGTCAGCAACAGGCATATTGGATCCATGTTCCATGGCTGGCATAACCCCCAGTGCCATCATGAGTATTTGGGTTGACTAACCGTGGCTGGAAATCACCCAGCTGGAACAAGTTCCTGGGAAAGAAAGGGCCAAGGCCAAGGGTAGATGTATTTACCAGATTTGGTTTCCTATTGCTCCCTTGGTCTGTGGTCTGTGATGTGTCATCTCAATTTATGCCCCCATGAGTAGTGGACTGTGAAACCTTTGCTGATCTGATGTGTGGAATGCAATATCCATGGTGGGTTTTATTCGTGAGTCCTTGAAATATGACTGCTGTTCTCATGATTTTAAGGCCACCTCCTCTGTCCTGCCACCTCTGTCACCATCAAGGAGAAGCTGCATCTTTACACTGCTTGGTGGATTCAGGTGCCTGGGCTCACTGGCTGGTAATGGGGGCAACCAGGAAGGAAGGTACAGAATGGACTACAATGACCTGATTTTCAGTTGTTGGCATCAAGATGTTGGGAATCACCAGCACAATACAAACCTGATGATTAACAGTGTGTCTACAATCAGGGCTGTGTCTGCAATATGGTGGAAGAAGTGTGAGGAACAACAGGCAGCAGGCAGCGATGATAAATGCATAGAAAGATTTACGATCTCTCACTCCTGCCTGAAAAGAGTAGGGAGCCTGTGAACAGAGTAGGTGAAGGGCATTTAATTGAAAACACCCTGTCCTTGCCAGAGGGAGCACATTGTCTGGGGGAAGTGCACTTTGTGCTGAGCATTTGTTGACCTGCACAGAGGACAAGCCTTCCCAGCCATTCGCTTCCTCCTGACCCTCTCATTGCACCTGGAGACAGCTCTGTGACGAGTGTCCCACAAAGGGGTCTTATTTCTCAGAAAGGCCGTACCACAGGGGCCTGGACACCACTCAAGAGGTCCTCTGCGAGTCCAGTTCTAAAAATGGGCACAGGGGAAGGAGGCCCAGGCCGCCCGACTCCATCTGCCTGCCTGTGTCTCTGCTCTGTCTTGTCTCCACATTTCTCCTGGGCAGCCAAATCCTGTTGAGGGTCTCCAGCAGTCTTCTGCCGCACTGGCAACATCCATTAGTGAGCTCCTGAGCAGGGCCTCTCTGACAAACTTGGGTGGAGTCTTCTGTCTTGGTGAAGATGAGTAAATCTGGGCTCAGTGTGTGTGTGTGTGTGTGTGTGTGTGTGTGTGTGTGTGTGTGTGTGTGTGTGTATGCATACACACACAGGAGTAACAATTGCCAGATATTAAAGTAGACTCTAATCCAACAGGAATGACGCCCATGTGGAAAGGTACAAACTTGAAGATACATGCACAGAGGTGAGATGGCCATCCACAGGCCACAGAGATAGGCTGGCATGGATACTTCCCATATAGTCTCCAGAAGGAACCAGCTCAATCCAGGCTGTTTGGCCTCTTGCACTGAGACCCTCAGTCTCTGCTGTTATATAGGTACCAGTCCGGGGTACTTTAATATGGCAGTTCTAGGAAACTAAGGTGAACGTGAATTAGGTACATACCAGGAGCTCAGCAATGTTTGCTAGATGCACTTGGTGGTCCAGGAACTGTAGCTTTAACCAACATCATCATGTCTGGGCTCTGAGGTTCCTTGGCAACACAGGGCAGACTTTGTATGTGGTAAGGTTGCCTGCCATGTGGCTTGTCTTCCTTTGGAGAAGTTTCCAGAATAATGGATTTCTGTCAAAACAGCCTAACCCAACTACTGCTCCCAAGCCCACCAATGGATGTGAATTGAGGCATTTTCCCTCAGGCAGGTACATAGGCCTGGCCTGACATTTAGCATGAACTGGGTCTGGTGAAGATCCTGAGTCACCGTGACTCTGGAGAGTCACTCTAGGATCTAATACTCAGCCCTACCCTTCCTGCTGGCCAAGAGCCTCCTCCTTCCTCAGGCTGTGCTGCTGCTCACCTCCCGGGTCCTCTTCCCTTTCCTCAGAGGGTGGCTCAAAGGCCACCTCTGGCCTGTTGTCCTTGCACAGTACTTTGTGTAGACTGTTCCACACGCCTTGAGGCAGGGCCTGCTTCTTCCTTTTTGCTGGTCCACTTTTCCAGACACACTCCGCAGCATTTCTTGCTTGACTCTGGTTTTCAACCTGTCTTCTGGATGGGTTTGTAAGGGCACTGGGAATCCAGTATTCATGACTTCAATCCATGCTAAAACACGGAACCACAAAGTTTGTGCTTATCCACTCTCCACCCCCCAGTGCGGGTGTGGCTAGCATAGTCAGGTTGTTTACACACCTGGAGACTATGGAACGGATAAAGCCTGGCCTGTGGCTTTGCTACACTCCTGCCTCTACTGGGCCAGACTGGAGGAGCCAATGGGGCAGGTCCCAGGACATGAGGCTAATGAGGCAAGATCCTGGCAGTGCCACATGGTTGGGGTCAGATACTGGCCCGAGGCCAGGGCAGTGTCCACAAGTCAGGCTGGCTCCGAGGTTCCCCTAGCTGTGGCTCTTTGCCTATTTTACAGGCATCTGTTTCTCTCTAACTCTCCCACATCCCAGACTTCCTGCATAGCCAGGGTGGGGACTTCCAGTTATATAGGTTCTGTAGGAACCTTTTCTTTCTACTTTCTCTCACAGGCATTCCCCCCCGCCCCCACGAATTTATAAATTCTTCTTTGGTATCATTTTTGATAGTCACATGGTCCCTCACCTTCGGAAGTCTTTGGACAGAGTCCAGCATTCCTCTTTACATTAGGATGCTGGCTTCATTCCCAGAGTTTGACCCCTTGCACGACTTGCACTGTGTGAGGCATGTGGAGAGCAAGCAGCAGGAGAAGGTCACAGAGGGGAGGTTATAAGGTCAAGGTGTTGAGTGGCCCTTGAGGCTCTTGGTTCTGACGATGCCACCACTGGTGGGAAGCCCAGACTTGTGGACATTGCCCTGGCCTCGAGGCTAGTATCTGACCCCAACCATGTGACACTGCCAGGATCTTGCCTCATTAGCCTCATGTCCTGGGACCTGCCCCATTGGCTCCTCCAGTCTGGCTCAGTAGAGGCAGGAGTGTAGGTACCAAAGCCACAGGCCAGGCTTTATCCGTTCACATAGTCTCCAGGTGTGTAAACAAGGCAGGATGCTCCCTGTCTCCTTAAAGACAGCCTGGCATGACCAGCCTTGAGCTGGGCACACAGGAGGCTGCTGCCTTCATCCTGCCCATGTTCTGGAAAAATCCCGCCCACCTTTGGCCCTTTCTCAGTGCACCTGCCTGGAAGGGCCTGTTCTATAAGTTGTTTTTAGTGCCTACCTTTGAGGGGAAAGAGGGAGGGAGAGGGGGACAGAGGAAGATGGGTAGAGGAGGAGAGAGGGACAGGGACAGAGAGAATATGAATATATAACAGTACAAATGTGAAGTGAATGAGAGCAGAGAACAAGTGAGTGTCTGTGAATGTGTGAATGTGTGTGAATGAGAGGGCAGGCCTAAGTGTGGGGGCATGTGGATGTGAACCGAGCATGTTCATGCATATGATTATGCAAATAAGTAGGCAAGTGAGAGACCAAAGGCATCATGTGACTGTGTTGGAGTGTAACTGCTGTACTGAGTGTGTGTATAGAGTGTGTGAATGAGAATGTGTATGTGTGTGTAGAGTATGAATGTGGGAGGATGTGGGGGGGGGTCTATTACGGTTGTGTGCTCAAACACTGCTGAGGGTAACCCCCACTCTCTGGACTGGGTTGGAGCTGAGACCTTCCACTTTACATGGTGGCAGAGCCAGCCAACTCTTGGTTCCCAGTGGTCCAGGCGCATCCAGGTTCCGACTCTATCTGCTTTAGTTATGTTTCTTATCACTGTGAACAAACGCCTGAAAAGAGACAACTTAAGGGAAGGAAGATTTATTTTGCCTCGTGGTTTCGGGGGCTGGAGTCCATCATGGCAGCAGGTGGCGGCTCCATGGCGGTGGCAGTTTGCATCAGCCAGCAGCTGCTTACTCACATCTGAAGATCAGAAAGCAGAGGGAGAGGGATGGGTAGTGGGGCGAGCTATGGATTTCAGGCCTGCCCACAGCTGTCTACTTTCTCCATTGAGAACCTCATCTCATGTTTCTTTAACAATCTTCCAAAAACAGTGCCACCAGCTAGAGACTCAGTGTTTAAACACGTAAGAGGTGTGTGTGCATTCTATACTCAAACCTCCACTCGAGGTAACCGCCAGCAGCGCTGGAATATAGATACCGGAGCCCTACATAGGATATGATACTCTTTCTGGACCAGGAGGCAGGAGGCCCCAAGTCAGCCCAGACTCAGAGGAACACTGCCAGCCCAAGCAAGGCTAAAGAGGCTAGCTAAGGCACAGGGTAAGGACCAAGATCAAAGGTCTGGTTCTAAGCCTACTGGAGCCCTGTACATGCTGGGCTGACTAGCCACCACCCAGAGGCTTCCAGTGTTAGAGCCATAGCAGGGCCTCCTGGGGGCAGAGCTGGAGTTATGGTGTGAGTTGGGGGAGATGTCAGAGGGGTGGCATGATGGCAACCCTTTGACAGTCCCCCTGTGGATCTCAGATAAAGGTCTGGGCTGAATGAGGATACATCTCCCATCCCGGGGATTTTGACAGGGGAGGACTCCTGGGAGAGCTGTGTGGGCAGGAGCCACGTCCTTCACGGGACTCTGAAAACGGGTTCCACGGGTGATTTTTCCACCAGCTGGGAGTTTCACCTAAAGATAGAGCCTGGTGTCAGATCCTGTCATGAGCACTGCGCCACTGTGCTGGCGTCTCCAGAAGTCACCTTGCATCTTAAGGACAGATGATCCCTTCAGGAATGTGGCTTGGTTAATTGAGTATCACTGTTGTTTTCTAAGAAAAAAAAAGCTTTCAGAATGTGGTGTTATATTTAGTTTTTCAACAAATTACTTGAAATTGTTTTCAAAATTGTATTTTATTGTTGAGAAATTGAAAATGTCATCTTGAATTATTTCTTTTTTGCAGACCACACTATCTTAATTAACCAGGTAAATTAAGAGAATGTTCTCCTAAATGGGCCTTTGTCACCACTCTTGTCACAGTGGATGGCAGGGACCAGCAGGGAGGGCAAGGCTGCCTCTGGGTGTTTCAGATCGCCTCGTATGTTGATATTGAGCACCGACCACCACACTTGCAGCTCCCGGATGGGAAAACAAGGCTGGGGGTGCAGCAGGGTCTGCCCAACCCAACAAGCTTATCTCTGCTCAGCTCTCAATATTGCTGCTTCATTAAAAATAATAATATAATACACATGGTGGCATGCTCCTCTACCACCAGCAGTCTGAAGGTTGAGACAGGAGAATTGTAAGTTCATGGCCAGTGCAGGCTACAGAACAAGTTCAAAGGCAGCTAGCTGGGCCTGTATAGCAAGACTGGGATGTAGCTCAATGATAGAGCTTATATGCACTAGGCCCTGAGTTCAAACCCCTCACTGTTAAACAAATTAGGGATAAATGCTGGCCTGGGTGGGGCTTCAGGTTAGACGGTATAGGCCGAACTGTTCAGGAGGCCTAGGATGCTAGGTTCCCCATAAGACTAGACTGTCACATAATGTCACTGGGAATCACCTCCCTGCAGCAACTGGAGCTGCTTCAAGAGCCCAAGAGTCTCTGGGAGGGGGTTCTGAAGGGTTTAGGAAGGGGCCTGGGATGACTAGGAGTGCAGGTGCCTCCAGTGAAGGATGCAAGGGAGGTAGATGGTCCACCTAGTGCCTTCCACCACACGGCAAGGGGCCGTGACAGCTGTTCATATGACGACATTCCAGATGTTCCCCGATAGCTTCCTTAGCCTTTCTAGGAATGAAAGGGCTGGTCACTAGCTGTCAAACATTACCACCATTGTCCAGGAATGCCCTGCTCATCCTCTCCATGGCAACGGCTCCCACACAGCCCTCTTTAGAAGTCAGGTTCCAGTTCAAGCGCCACCTGTCAAGCGTTCTGCTTCTTAACTGGGCTGACTCCCTAGAGCAACTGCAGCAGGTGGCCATGGGCCAGGGGATGCACAACCACAGAGACCCATTGCTGCACAGCTCTGGAGGCTGGGCTCCCAGGTCAGGGTGCCGGCAGGACTGGTTCCTCCGGGGCTTAGGGGAGCATCTGCTCCATGCCTCTTGCAGCTTCTGGCTACCACCTGCAACCTGTGTCTTGTATTGCAATCTCTCTGGTCTGCCTCCATCTTCCTATGGGCTTTTCTCTATTATGATGGTGTATCACAACTCCCCTTTCTTCTTCTTAAAAGATTTTTACTTTGTTTTTCTTGTTTATAATTGTGTGTGTGTGTGTGTGTGTGTGTGTGTGTGTGTGTGTGTGTGTGTATGTTATGGGAGCATGTGTGTGTCAGAGAACAACTTTTGGGTGTCCATTCTCACCTTCAACCTGTTAAGGCAGGGTCTCCTTTGGCATTTTTGCCTTATGGCATATTCTAGGGTAGCTTGCTGGTAAGCTTCTGGATGATTCCTTTGCCTCTGTCTCTCGTATTGCATTAAGAGTGCTGGGATTACAGATGTGTACCACAACATCTGGTTTTTAATGTGGGTTATAGGGATTTCATGCAGGTCTGAGGTCTATGTGGCAGGTGCTTTTACCCACGGAACCATCTTGCCAGCCTCAGTGGTTTCCTTTGGCTTAGAAAGGCTCTATTCACTGGGAAGAGGCTCTCCCTTAAATCCGGGCTGCTCTTTTGAGGTCTAACATGGTGAGATCAACAAAGCCCTTCTTTCTAAACACTCACATTCACAAATCTAGGACCTAGACCCAGGGTGTATCCTTTGAGGCCACTATTGACCCACAGCTTTTTATTCCTCCATCTTGTCTTGAATTGTTGCTGTCACAGAGTGGTACCTTGACTGGAAGGTGCCCAGCATGGGCATGTGTTGAGAGGGTGCCTCAGGAGCTGGCACCCGGCCTTCTTTGCCTCTGCTGCTCACTGCTGGGGCTGGAGCTGGGTATCCCTGTCTCTCCAGAAACAATGGCTCCTACAGGTGACCCCTTGATCCCCAAGACTTGGGTTAGGGCAGGATCTGGCTTCAGGAGGAGGATGTCCTTGCCTTGTGGCCCTTTATCTGTCCTGCCTTTTCCTACAGTGCATTGTGGGCCAGGCTGTGGCTCAGGATGTTTGCTGCTGCTCCCTCTGATGAATTTTATCTTCAGGGATATTTTTTTCTAAGCCAGGAATGGAACAAACACTAAACAACTATGGAGAGCTTAAATTTTTTTCTCCATAAATGTGACATTAGAAAAAGTATGAAAGTTAAGCTAAAGCTTGAGTTGTGAGGAGAGCAGTGCCCCCCCCCCCCATAACCTCGAGTCTTCAGGGTTGGGAGTGGTGCTCTGACTTGGCCTTGGAGCTGAGGGAGGCCTGGTTCTGGGTCCTCTGTACATCAGTGGTCATGCTGCATGTTCCCGCTAGAAGGCGCTCTAGACACGGTTTCGGCACACAGCACCTCCAGGGACCTGCCACCTCCCCTTCCTTGCTGCTGGGCACACAGGAAAGCAAGAGGCTGAAGCAGGTACGCAGCCCCCAGTTTACCCTCATCAACCAGACACAAAGCAGGACTCCGTATGAAGTCAAGAGTGGCTTATTTTCCCTAAAACCCTCTCCTATCTCGGGTCCTCTGGAAGAGCAAGCAGCAAGTGCTCTTATCAACTGAGCTAGTTCTCCTGCCTGTCACCGTTCTCCCTTTTAACTCAGCCCAGACCCAAGCCCACGGAATGGTGTCACTCAAATTCAGGGTGGATCTTCCCATTTAAATTAACCCAATCTAGGAAATCGCTTGCAGACATGTTCAGAGGTTAATTACCGTGGTAATTCCAAACCCTATCAAACTGACAAGCAAATTAACCAATACAGCATATGTTCTTTACACAGCTTCTCAATAAAAAAATTACACTTTGGGAAGATCATCTCAAAGTGTCCTGGATGCTGTTTAAGCTGGAGTGAGAAAAAAAAAAAAGAACTTTTGGACCCTGACAGAGACAGTAGAAACGCCTCAGAGTCTCACCTGCAAGTGCACAGAGAACCATAGAAACCGCATCACATGATTGATTGTATAAAAGCAAGAACTTTGGAATAAAGTAGAAAATGTTATAACATTTTGCAATGGAATGGAATATCATTGTGAAAATATTTTACAGCTAAAAGATTTATCTAACCTAAACATAATTTTTCTTTTATAAAAGAATGTATTTTAAAATTTCTGATCTTTTCTATGATGACAAGAGGGTCTTGGAATATGCTGCCTAGGATATATTTCTGCAAAAAAAAAAAAAATCAATACATTTAATCCAAACCTTCAAAGTTAAGATGATATTTAGCCAACATGTGAGAAATATTTTTTTGGAAGGAAATTGGGCTATGGAGGAAGCATTAAGACTCCCCAAGTCGACGTTTGGAGATGCTATTTGATTTCGTTGTTGACATCCATATGTGCCGTTCTTGCGTCTATGGCTGTGTGGAAGCAGAATTTTCTAATATAATTCACTTTTCCAAATGAAGACTTTGAATGCACTTGTGGACACAGAAGATGACACTTAGCCTTTTAGCTGATGAGGGGAACTGGATGATGTCAGCCAAGCTTTATCCATTCCTGTCGAAGGTTGTCCTGTTAGGGGCCTACACACAGATGCTGAGCAGGATCCATGCAGCCCAGGGCCTGGCTTTGCATCCCCTGGAATACAGTACTCTCGCTTGTATGTTTAATGCCTGCAAATCCTAGACTCAGTTCAAGTTAATAGTCCTTGAGTGTTCAGACTGTGTGTGCACTGGGCTGGGAGCACACTTGGAGAGGGGCAGGGAGCAAGCAGAGGAGGAAAAAGCTCCATACAGTCTGTTGGTTGATAGCTCCCTAGGGAAGAGCTTGCACTGCTGGACTGGCATGGAGGTGACCTCTGGTCCAGATACGATGCCGAGGTTGAGAGGAGCAAGGTACTGACCAAGGGGAGGAATGCAGATGCCATACACATGCACAGCGTGCATGATTTAGGGCTTTCTGAGTCCTGATGCCATCCTGTGCATATCCCGGAGATCCTCTGGGCTGGCCACCCTCAGAGCAACCCTGGGAGGAGTAGGGCTTTGTGTGCATGTAAACAGACTACTAATTACAGAGTCATTTCTCTGCTACAGTTTGGCCTTGCCTGTAGCTCCTGTATGTGGTTCATCACAGGCAGAGAAAGCTTAGCTAGGTGTGCAGCTGGAGAGTAGAACCTGGTCCCAGAAATGATGGTGCTCGCAAGACTGGAGTCCAATGACCTGTCCTCAATGAGAAAGCCCTTCAGCTGCCACTTTGATGGAAGAGGAAAAACTGGTTAAACAAGACAGACTGACATGAACTCAGGCCCAGAGGCTGCTCAGCTTCAGGGACAGAGTTATCTTGCCAAGGGACTTCAACAAGGGTCTCTGCAGCTCTCCACCAGCCTTGGGTCTGCTCAGTTGCTCTGTGATGGTGGCTCAGGGCTGCTATCACATTCTGTGTGGTTGCATCTTCCTTAGAACCCATGGCCAGGTCATCACCACACTTTCAAATAACTTGAAACCCTGATTTATTTATTTTCTACAGCACCATAACTGAATTAAACAAAATAGATCTAGGATTAGTATTTTAATACAAAACAGAGAACTTCCCTGTAAAACAAACTTTATAGTCAGCAGGAAAATTTTTTTGCAAGTATATATATATATACATATATGTATATATGTATATATATGCACGTATACAATTTATAAACATATAAATTATTCATATCTATAATAATTTGGGTGGGGTTGCTGTGGGGATAGTTCAGTAGGTAAAGTGGTAGCATGAGGACCTGAGTTCAAGTCCCCAGAACCCACACAAAGCTGGTCATGGTAGCTTGAGTCTGTGATGCCGGCACTCCTATGGTAGAGAGGAGGCAGAGATAGAAACTCTGTATGGTGGGTTGAATGAGAACTGCCCCCCCCCCATAATCTCAGGTTACTTGTTTCTGCACTTGATGGTGCTCTTTGGAGAGCTTTAGGTAGTGCAGGCTTGCAGGAGGAAGTACGTCAGTGGACGCAGGTTTTGAGATGAAAAGCCTTGCACCACTTCCAACTCACTCTCTGTTTTCTGCTTATATTTGAAGATGTGAGCTCCCAGCTTCCCACCGCCCCCCCGCCATGCCCCGTCACCCTGCCTGCCACGTGTTGCTATGCCTCCAACTAGGATGGACTTGAATCCCTCTGAAACTGTAAGCCAAAATAAGCTCTCTCTTCCTTAAGTTGCCTTTGATGATGGTTTTTTTAATTTAATTTAATTTTTTTTATATCACAACAGAAATGTAACTAAGACACCCCAGATGGTCACTGGCAGATAGCCTGGCATAGACAGCCATGAACAAGAGATGTTGTCTCAAGAAAAGTGGAAATCAAAGACTGGCACCTGTGGTTGCCCTCTGACCTCCACATGTGCACTGTGACATATATATGTCCACACTCACACAAACAATATGTACACACACACAAACGTATGTGAACACATATCAAAATCACAAGAAGATTAAAGATCTTTTTTTGGGGGGTAAGACATAGCCTGGGTGCTTTCATTCTCCTCCTAAGAGAACAAAGAAGGGACATGGGAACTAGCAACCAGGCTCCTGTGATGACAGGGTTATTTTTGTTAAATCATTAATGCCATGGGCTTTCACCACTGATCTATTGACATTCTACTTTCTTCTGAAGTCTGTAGATCTTTAAAAGAATTTTATGATTGACAGATTCACAGAAACTCTGGAAATAGGTGTTTTTTCCCCCCAATATTTTATATATTTTAGTTTTTATGACCAGAAGGTACAGATGGTGAAGTATAATACTATATAGATGTTATGAACAAAAACTGATACTTCATTTTAAAATGTTTGGGTTAGAATCCTGGTACTTATGACTTCCCAAGTGTATAATCCATTTTTTCTTTTTTTTCATTTTTCTTTATTAAGAATTTTTCTACTCACTTCACATGCCACCCACAGATCCCCTTCCTCCCTCCTCCCACCCCCAGCCCTTTCTCCCAAGCCACCCCACATCCCCACATCCCCCAAATCAAGGTCTCCCATGGGGAGTCAGCAGAGCCCAGCACACTGAACCTAGGCAGGTCCAAGCCCCTTCCCACTGCACCAAGGCTATGCAAGGTGTCACACCACAGGCACTGGATTCCCAGAAGCCTGCCCATGCACTGATCCCCCTCCCTGGGTGCCCCCCAAACAGTTTGAGCCAAACAACCATCTTTTGTATCCAGAGGGCCTAGTCCAGTCCCATGGGGGCTTCACAGCCACCAGTCCACAGTTCATGGGCTTCCACTAGTGTGGCCAGTCATCTCTGCACGTCCTCCCATCATGATCTCAATGTCCCTTGCCTGCAGAATCCCTCCTCTCTCTCATCAGTTGGATTCCCAGATTAGTGCCTGGCTGTGGATCTCTGCATCTGCCTCCATCAGTCACTGGACAAAGTCTCTATGATGACAGCTAGGTTATTTGCTAGACTGGTCACCAGAGTAGACCAGTTCAAGCACCCTCTGGACCACTGCCAGCAGACCAAGGTGGGGTCAACCTTGTGGATTCCTGAGAGCCTCCCCAGCACCCTGCCTCTTCCTATTCTCATGATGTCTTCATCTGTCATGGTATCTTCCTCCCTGCCCTCCCACTCTGTTCCTGTTCCAGTTCAACCTTCCCATTTCCTTATGTTCTCATTCCCCACTCCTCACCCTCTGCCACACACCCCCAGTCTGCTCATGTAGCTCTCATCCACCTCTCCTTCACAGGGTCATCCATGTGTCCCTCCTAGGGTCTTTCCCTGTTAGCTGGCCTCTCTGGAGTTGTGGGTTGTAGTCTGGCCATCCCTTCCCTCACATCTAGTATCTACTTATGACTGAGTACATACTATGTTTGTCTTTCTGAGTCTGGGTTACCTCACTCAAGATGATATTTTCTAGTTCCATCCATTTGCCTGCAAATTTCATGATATCATTGTTTTTTACTGCAAAGTAGTACTCCATTGTGTATATGTGCCACATTTTCTTTATCCATTCTTCAGTTGAGGGACATCAGGTTGTTTCCAGGTTCTCGATATTATGAATAATGCTGATATGAACATAGTTGAGCATGTGTGCTCATGGTAAGATTGAGCATTCCTTGGGTATATGCCCAAGAGTGGTATAGCTGGGTCTTGAGGAAGACTTATTCCCAATTTTCTGAGAAACCA
This sequence comes from Peromyscus californicus insignis, assembly GCF_007827085.1. Taxonomy (NCBI): domain Eukaryota; kingdom Metazoa; phylum Chordata; class Mammalia; order Rodentia; family Cricetidae; genus Peromyscus; species Peromyscus californicus. Next base: position 65,621,352 of record NW_026294562.1, on the reverse strand, counting down.
CCATACTGATTTCTAGAGTGGCTATACAAGTTTGCATTCCCACCAACAGTGGAGGAGTGTTCCCCTTGCTCCACATCCTCTCCAACATAAGCTGTCTTCAGTGTTTTTGATCTTAGCCATTCTGACAGATGTAAGATGGTATCTCAGAGTTGTTTTGATTTACATTTCCTTGATGACTAAGGATGTTGAGCAAGGAAGTAGGTGTTTTTGAGCCAATGGGAATTGTGTTGTCTAATCTGGGTTTAGGAGACACCACTTTACTTATAACCAGTGTAGCTTTTGGTTGATCATAGGCCCTTTGTCCCATCCTTGCTTTAATTAATATTAATGAAGGTTGGTAGCCAACACATACTGTGAAGCACAGTGGAACGTGTGCTATTTAGACTAATTGAGGATTTAACAATCTGTGAAGTCAGTGGCATGGGTAAAAGCTGACAAAGGGGAAAACGGCAAATGTGGAGGAAGGAGTGGATGGGCGCAGAGCTGCTGCCCTGAACTACTTCTTCAGCTCTCTGGAGTCTGGAGCCTCAGTGGGCAGCCTGCTGTAGAACATACACCAGGGTCCTCCTCCTCTCTCAGAGGACTTTGGATTAGCTCAGTGTTTTCCTGTGCAGCTCTTCCACTGTTTGACTCATGAGGATGGAGGTGATGAGCATATGGTCCTCTGCTCACCTCTTCTCTTAGGCTGCAGCTAGCTCCACTGTGGCTCCTTTGGGAAGCCCTTCTCAGACATCCCTATCCTCACAGGAGTAAGGTCTACAATTAAAACCCCAGATTCTTAGCCCTTGAGCTAACCCTGAGCATGCTGAGGAAGGCCTCCTCTGGGCTGGTAGACCTAATTAGGTTTAATTAATGAGTTCCAGGAATAGCTAAGTCCTGGAGAATGGCAGGGGCCCTGGGGAAGGAATGGGAGCTTCCGTCTCCCAGATATGTCATTAACGCCTTTTATCACATTGACAGCACGATCACATCTCTCCTGCTCTGTTTTTCTTTGATCCTTGAAATGAAGCTTTGATCCTGTTTCTCAGTTATCACTGAAGGAGTTCCTGGACCTTTACTGCCGGAAGGTAGATTCCTTCAAAGAGTCCTGATTTTGTGGCAGGTTCCAAAACTGTGTGCTTGATGCAAGAGCTCTGCACCTGAGGAGCCTGGGCTCTGTCTCTGAGTGTTTGGTCGGAGCTTGAGGCAGGGATGAAGGTGGTGTTCACCATGCCTGTCTCTGCACTATGCTCAACTGCAATTCTTACAGACAATGGTGATGAGAGGCGGCCATCAGCTCAACTCTGATGCCATCCACCTGGGTTAGCTCAGACCCTGGGCGGAGAGCAAAGTCCTGTGACAAGGACATCTGCTGGGAACAGGACCCCAGGCTCCCCACATTTCTATGCTTTTGGCTGTTAATTTCAGGGTTCTCAACCCTTCCTACTTTATGGGAGGTTCCCTAGAACAGTGCTTCCCAAGAACAATGCTTCTTAAACTGGGTTGCAAGTCTGTAAAGGGTTGCTAAACTAAGTGTGTGTGTGTGTGTGTGTGTGTGTGTGTGTGTGTGTGTGTGTGTGTGTGATCTCTAAAAATTTGTCAAAAGATTTCCAAACAATTGAGATCAGGCTGCCTTTAAACTCACAGAGATCTTTCTGCCTCTGACTTCTAAATTCTGGTATTAAAAGAATTTACCACCATACCTAACATATCACACATTAAACAACAACAACAACAACAACAACAACAACAACAACAACAACAAAACCATGGTACCCTAGTGAGGGCTGTGAGTTAGCCAGGGCTCAGCCAGAATGAGCCAGCTCAAGGAATTCTCAGAAGAGCTGCTCACAGGTGGCTTTGGCACACCTCTGCCTCATCCCTCTCTGCAGTGAGGTTCTAGAGGACCATTCTCTGGCCAGGCCCTGCCTGTTCCTTCTTCTCTCTGCTCTTGGCATGCTGTCCTGAAGGGAGTGGAGGAGGGGTATCTGTCCACAGAGCACCTTCAACAGGAAAAAGCTGCAGACTCCCCCTGAGGATCATTGGTCCTGGCTCTTCCCGCATGGCCGCCTTCTCAGAGGAGCCAGATCTCAGGGAGAGAGGTCCACCCCAAATGGGTCCTCTGCTGGTTATGTGCCACACAAACACTATTAGTCGTCAGAGAATCTCTAGGCTCTGTTCTTCAGAGGTAGAGATGGCAGGAATCTGGCTTTAAAGTTCATCATGGAATAGCTTAGCTGTGGAACATTTGACCAGCATGTGCAAGACTCTGGGTTCTAGCCAATAAATAAATATAAAAATAAATAAATAAATAAAACACAAACTTAAAAAGTACATCTTGTTCTTGGCAGCAAAGGTGGCCAGCAGGTCTGCCTTGCCTAGGGCTGCCACACACTAATAACAATAAAAATTAAAAAATTAAAGAAAAACATTAAGAAATACAGCAGCGATTTAATGGGAATGGGTATAAAGAGTTACTAGGCATCGTTGTACTGCCCAGGTTCTGGCTAACTCATGTTTTCCCTTTCTCGGGTCCTATATGTCTCCTCCTTGACTGGGGGGAAATTCCTCTCAGACTGAGGTGACTTGCTGCCCATCCCAAGCTGTCCTCCTGCCTGACCCTCACATGGCTTTGCTCTTCTTATCCAACCATTTGCTAGGGTCCTCTTTTAGTGCCTACCATGTCCCGAGCCAGCCCTGCTTGGTGCTGCCCTGAGTGAGAACTGAACAACGGTTAGGTTTGTTTAACTCAGACGGAGACTGAATCATCGACCTGACTGCTCTCCATGAGAGCTCCGAGATGGAGCGAAGAGAGATGGAGTGATACACACCAAGCTTCATGGTAGGGCTGGGGCCCGGGGCCCGGGGCAGGTTGAGGAGGAGGCATCAGGGAATGTCCCCAGGTGGGCTGGGGGCAGGGTACAGTAGGAAGGCTGGTGCCAGGCCTGGCCACTGTTGGGGAGAGTGACCTTGTGAGTGCATTCAGTGGCTCGTGGTGCCGCCAAGAAGCCTCTCTCTTCTTGCTCCTCTTTCCCTCTTTCTCTTCAAAGCCTTCTTGCAACTTCAAAGCTATTCTTCACCATGTGAGCTCCACTTTGAAAACTCCAGAGTTGTGTTCCTGTTTGCAGGAAGGAACTGGGAATCGGATGGACACTCAAGAGGAGAAATCTGGTGACCTTTCAAGCTGGGCGTGGGCTGTGATGAGGGGCTGTGCTTTCGGTGTGCTCTCTAGGAAGGCCTGCTGTCCACACCCATCCTGCTGCTGCTCTGGCATTCTATGTCCCTTTCCAGAAGGCTCCAGGTGACCCCAGCAGAGTGTGCGCAGGGTCTTCCTAGGAGGCACTTCTGGCACAGGGCTTAGCTATATACAAAATGGAAAATCTAATGGTGTCACCTCCCTTCAGGGGGAGAAAACATGTGTGAGGGCAGGCTTAGCTGAGTTGGGAAAGACTGATTTGTCCATTCAAAGCAAGGAAGTTAAGGGTTATGGTCAGTCCTGAATGTTCAGGCCAGGGTGGCACCTGGGTGACCAGGAAAGGTCATTTCTCAGGCACTCCAGGTGAAGTTCTTAGGCTGTTAGGACCTGGGATACAGCAAGGGCAGTAGTGGGAGCTGTGTGGAGTCCCTGAGCTCTATCCCAGGCTCTGTTTTCTAGTCCCGGCTTCCCTTTCTACCACCCACTCTCAGCCTGATCATCTTTCTATGGTTCCAGTCACACAGGCTTCTGTGTCCTGTGTCCATTCTGGGGCCATGGCTTCCTCTGGCCAGGACTCAGTGATATCATAAGGTGATGGCTGTCATCTACTTGATGGATGTGAGGGGACAGCAAGCTAGAAGGCACCTCAGCCCAGGTCCTGCCAAGGCTACTCTGTGATACGGACTCACCAGATATGGGAGTGGATGGAACCTGACATGCTGGCCTCCGACAGGTGGCTCCACCGTGACATACCTCTCCTGCCTTCTTGTTCTGAAGCAGAATTTGAGTCCAGCATTAAGGGAGAGAGGGAGAGAGGGAGAGAGGGAGAGAGGGAGAGAGGGAGAGAGGGAGAGAGGGAGAGAGAGAGAAAGAGAGAGAGAGAGAGAGAGAGAGAGAGAGAGAGAGAGAGAGAGAGAGAGAGAGAGAGAGATCACTTTGATGTACTCTACCTAGCATCTCAGATGAGCTGTCCCAGTGTAGAGAGGATCAAAGGCCACAAGGCCAGGCTCTCCTCCTTTAGGATAGGAGAGTCACTTACACTGTGGAGCCCAGGAGGTGATGCTTATGTCTGGTAGAGGACCTCCTGGCCTTTTATTTATTTACAACATCATTAGCATTGTCAAAATTAAAATTAATATTAATTATTATTAATATTTATGAACATCAAACATTTTATCAATTGCTACCATATAAACAGCTAGATCAGTTGTGATCATTATGCAATTGAATTAACATGTTAGTGTAAACAACCCATGCTGCACAAATATTGTAACTGCTGGTTTTCTGGGCTGGAGTCCACTCAGCCCACTTTGTGGCAGGAGTGAAGGTGACCGTGACTGTCCTGGAGCCCTAAAGACACAGCTTCCTCTGCTGTGAAGCAAAGGTCCCCTGCTGTCACCTCAAGTTCTTCCCACACCAGTGTCCCTATCTCCCCTGGAAACTACTTATTAGTTCCAAACTACTTCTATAATTAAAGAGACTAGTTTCAATTGGGAGTACACAGTCCACAACCACGTAGAGAGCTGGGGTAGAACAGAGGTTTGTTCCCTTCCTCTGGAAATGCTATAAGTCCACGACCCCAGACAGCTAGGATCAGTGTGGGGGAAGTTAGGGAAGGCCCTGGCTTCTCCTTTCATGTGATCCTCTCACAAAGCTCATGAGATTTCCTCTGCATGGAGAGGAATGGCTGCTTGACCCCCACCAGGGCCAGCTCAGGGGACACACTGACCGTAGCTTAGACTTTGCTGGTTACAGCATTTGGCAACTTCATCGTCACTTCAGGGGTCCCAATGCTGGTGAGACCCTGCTCTCCAGAGGCTTTGCCAAGTGCAGCCCCCAGGATGCTCTAGACAGCGTCCCCTCACATTCTGCCAACTGTGCCATGGAAGCCATGGCCCTAGACTGGGCAGTGTCTGGGCCTGGTACCAGCCTTCTACAGTATCCCACACCGGTCTGCATGGGGACATTCCCCCGTTTCCCCCTCCTCAACCTGCTTCAGGTCTTCTCTAGTCCTAGCATGGAGATGGGTGTGTGTTGCTCTACTTCCCTTCTCCAGTTTTGGAGGCAGGGGGGCAAGCAGGTGGGCTGACCGAGTCTCTGTCTGAGTGAAACAAGAACAGCAGCCATTTGGTTACCATGCAGGGCAGCCCCGAGCATGCTGGCTTGGTGCACAGTAGGTACTGGACACACAGTTGTTGATTTAACAAACTCATGGGAGAAAGGCTGCTTTTGTCTCTGGTTTTAAAGCAACAGGGAATTTTAGGGACCATTTCAATAGTCTATGCTGGAGGCTATCTGCACATCTCTTGGGAGACTGCCAAAGACAAGATTAAGGACAAGCAACATCTCCAGGAAGCTGGAGGCTGGCCTCTGCCACCTGCTTGTTGTCCGTCACCTTGGGGAGGCTTCCAAGGCAGAGTCAAGGGCAGGCAATGATTCCAGGAAGCTGGAGGCTGGCCGCTGCCCCCTGCTTGCCAGTCACCAGGAGGAGATTGCTTAACCTCAGGTGTCCATGTTTGCACATGTATGACAGCTTCATAACAGCATCGGGATGGTGTCCAAGCCATGGCGGGAGCCACCTGTAACACCTGTGTGGATCCTGAGCCTGAATGGTTTCATTATAGCACTGGGGGTGTGACCACGCTGTGGGGGGTTCTTCCCACTGGACCTGCCATACCTCACTGAACTCTGGAGTTTAGGTATAGCTCTTCTGCACATCTCTGCAGAACTGGAATGCTTCTGTTTCCATCCCAGCAAACACACTGGAGCTGCTGTGCCACTTCATGAGAAGTATCAAGCCTGGGTGTTGCTATGGGTTGGCTTGTGCCTCCTTTCTTGCCATTTGTTGAGGACTTGTGGGGGCTCTTTGCTCCTGACCCCAGAGTGAATTGTTCCATCAAGATTTCCATCTCCCTTTTGTTTTCAAAACTTCTTCCTTTGAGACAAATTTGTTTATTTTGCTAGAGGAAGAAGATCCCTGAGCTGGCATGCTCGGGTGACACCCAGTCTGTGTCGCTTGCCTGGCAAGAAGGGGTTGATGGCGGCAAACACACGTGATTCTTGAAAGGGGACCTTGCTAGTCCATCTTTACAGCCAACGCAGCCTAGAATGACCTGGGAACCGAATCTTACTGAGGAATTCTCTAATCAGGTTGGCCTGTGGGCATGTCTGTGGTGGATAGTCTTGAATGTTAATTGTGGTGGCCAGTGCCACCCTAAATATGGGCATTATCATCAACTGTAGGCTCAGATAACATGGAGGGAGGAAGGTTTTGCTTCTTTGCTTGTTTGGTCTTGACTCCCATGGGCAAGTTCATTTACTCTGCTGCTGATTCCTTCTCTAACATGGGAGCCAGTTTCTTTGGGCTTCCAATGTGGACTGATGACCATAGATCTCCAGGAATTCTTTGGGCCTTCAGCACTAGGTTGGGACAGCTGAGGTAAACAGTCCCATGGACTGAGTGACCACTGGGTGTCTAGCCTCTCTGGTATGAGACAGATTGTTGGACTACTCTGAACATATTGTGAAAACTAAACTGATAAATTCCTTATTGGTGTATATTCATCTTACTTGTTCTGTTCCTCTAGAGAATCCTTTCTAATTCAGCTTGGATGGAGATTTTGTGCTCCCTCAGCTCTCTGTGGAGGACACAGGGCCATTCAGCTGCTCATGAAGGTGGTGTGTTTAATGAGGCCTAGGGAAAGCTACCACAGTGCTTGGGACGCCTGTGTTTGCAATAACTAACCCAGGACCAGGGTTTCGAGAGGGGCAGCTCTTTGTTAGTGCAGCTGCGTCTGAGAGACTGTGCTCCAGCACACAGGGCCACATGCTCCCTTCCCAAAGACAGGCTCACCCACCAGAGTCCAGTGGAGACCCTTTGGTCTTTCTTCCTCTTCTGGTCCTGATCCCGGCCTTTGGAACTGGGGCTCTACGGAAGGGAGAGGATGAGTAGGATGGTTAGAGTCGGAGGTGGGTAGTGATGGGTGTCAAGGAAGCCCTGGATTACACCAGGGATCTCTGGCTTATCATATGGCTTCAGAAACTCCCTAATTGGGGACAAGGCTGCACTGCTGTTCTTTTGAGTGTCACCTGGGAAGCATGGTACCTGGCAAGGCAGTTTCCTTATGGGAAGATGAGGGCTGTCTGGAGAAGCTGGGCAAACTGCCCCTGCCCCCAGGGATGGGCTGCCCACACCAGGGATAGACCTTAGGGTGGACCTAGACACTGGGGATCTAGGAGCCAGTAAGAAAGGAGGCAAGGATGAGGCCGCTGCCTGATACCCTCCACGTGTGTGTGTGTGTGTGTGTGTGTGTGTGTGTGTGTGTGTGTGTGTGTGTGAGAGAGAGAGAGAGAGAGAGAGAGAGAGAGAGAGAGAGAGAGAGAGGAAAAGGAAGAGGAGAATAGATGGAAAGAGGAGGCAGGAGGGAGCTGCAGCAACGAGCACAGCTGTCTCTAAGTAGGACAGCTTTGACATTTGCCAAGAAAGATGGAGTCATATGGAAACCAGCTGGTCACAAACCAGGGGACTGGCTTTAAAGCTGTATTCTTGCTTTGTTATTTATGGTTATTTTATTATTTTTATTCCCACTCAGTATTGAGTTGCAACGTTACACAGTTGAGGACCTGTGAACATGTCATGTGCAGGCACAGGCTTAGCAACACAGGCAAGTCATGGTCACACAGACACCCGCTGTGAGTCTGTTCAATCACGGTCTCCCCTGGCTGGTAGGAGACTCTTGCATAAGCAAGGGCTAGGGTCCCACTCTGGTGGAAGTTCCATCTGGCACAGGCAGTGGTGTAGTCAGCCTGGAAAACTCTGGAATCTTCTGGGAATGACCCAAGTTTCTGGGTTACAGATCCTGTTTGATTACCCAGGTGTTCTCTGGTGAGTAGCTGTGTGTTTGTGTTGGGTAAGTAACGTCAGCCCTCCTGATAGCATGACACACCTCAGACTAAGAGAATCATCAGTTACCACCTGGGATGGACATGCAGATTATGGGGGCAGGGGTGGATTGTAGTGGGGTGATGGGTTGGACTGTGATTCCCCAAAGTCTTGTCTGCTTAGAACCTTAAGATATGACTTGATTTCAGTTAGGCAGGGAACTCAAGATGAGCTTATCCTGGGTTAGCTGGGCCCTCCATTCAATACAAATCCTTGTGAGGAGGAGGAGGAGGAGGAGGAGGAGGAGGAGGAGGAGGAGGAGGAGGAGAAGGAGGAGGAGGAAATGAGTGTAAGTGTGGAAGGAAGGGACCTGTGATAATAAAGATGTACTGGAGTGAGGAAGCCACAATCCTAGGGATGCAGGGACAAAGCGTTCCTCAGGAGTGTGACCCTGTGAGGTCTGACCAACCATAGACTTTGGGCTTATGCATTCCAGATCTGTGGGAAACCTCTGGCATTAATTCCTAAGTTTGGGTTGGTGAGATGGCTCAGGTAAAGCTCTTGCCATGCAGGCAGGAGAACCAAAGTTGGGACCTCCAGCACTCACACAAAAATCTGGGCAGGCATGGGGGCCTGCCTAGAATGCCAGCACTCAGGAGGCGAGGACAGGAGAACCCCAGAGAAAGCTGCCTAATTAGACTAGCTGAATCTACAAGCTCTGGATTCAAGAGAGCCCCCGACCAATAAATAAAGTGGACAGTGACTGACAAAGACCTATTATCAACCACTGGTATTACATACACGTGTGTGTACATACACATGCCCCAGCACACAGACACATGAAAACAACAAGCCCTAAGTTTGTGGTGATTTGTGAGGGCACCCATCAGAAGCCAATGAAGATGACCACTGTAGGTAAAGTTCCCAGAGCTTGTGGTCATCCCCTGACACTTGTGGTCACCTTTCCTGCCTGGCACAGGTTGGCAGTGGGGTCTATGTATCTTGATTTCTCTTACCATCGTGGTTTCTGAGAAAGCTAAAGGCAACGTTGAGAGTGAAACCACTTCTCAGAAATGAACAAGGCAGAAAGGAGGAGGGCTGCTGTCATGGGATGCAGTGGCCCCAGCCTGGGACAGGAGAACTGTGACAGTTGAGCAGGAGTTCCCAAATGGGGGAGTGATGGGCAGGAAGCTATGGGTTGGGTTTTGGACAGGTGGGTTCACGGACCCCACCAATGGGTTGATTGTCGGCAGCTAGGATGACCTAGTGGGTCTGAGAGAGAAACTCAATGATGTCCTCCCTATCCATCTTTCCAAATAGGCATCAGGATCTCATAGCTTGCTTAGGACCAGAAACTGATACTCCACTGATGTCAACTGAAATGGGCCTGGAGTCACATCCCTGAGATTTGAGGCACAGTCAAATGCTAAGTCAAATCCCATGCAGAGAGACTGCTGGAGACTCTACCTCTCTCTGTGTGTCAAGTAAATCTTGGCCCAAGAAGGAGGAAGCCAAGCACACATCTGTTGATTCATTAGCTTTTCCCAAGAACGTTGACGCCTCAAAAGTGAGTTCAGTCTCAGGTTTCTCATGATGTACGTTCACTCAGATGAGAGATGTTTACTAGACACTGATGATGTCCAAGTCTTTGCTGTAGGTGGTTGGAACACAAGGCTCATTGCAGAGGTTTAGAACACAAGGCTCTGCTGTAGAGGCTTGAAATACATCTACAAACGTCAGGTAAGCCACTACCTGGCATTCACACAATGACTGTGGGAGGCTGATGAATCCTAGACAACCAAACAGCAGCAGTATCACCTTCCGCACCCCAACTCCCACACGTGTCAATTTTAGGGAAGCCAGAGCAGTGATACTCAAGCTGTGACTGTGACCAAGTCAATTGAAATGTGGACAGGGCATGTGGGAGGTGACAGAAGCAGCTGTTCACAGACCTGGAAGATTAGCATCCCTGGAGACAGCTTCCTTGGGGAATTTCTCCTCAGGCCCACAATGAGTGGGAGGCTTGTTTATTTTCCTGTGGTTTTGAAGGCAAGGGCCAGCCACAGTTCCTGCTTTGTTAGGTTTGCAGCCTCTCAGCAGGGTCCCATCTTTTGCAAGTAGCTCTCCCACCTCCATGTCCCAGCTAGGAAGACCTCAGTCAGACTTGCTGTAGCTTCCACAGAGTGAAGAACAGTATAGCATTGGTGCCATGTTTAGGGGACAGGTAGATTTTTTTTCTTTCCCCAGCATCTCTCTGCAGCTCCCACAGGGAGGAGCTGTGAGCCGGCAAGGAAAGGTGGCTGGGCTTCCCAGGCGAGGGTATGAGAGGGGTGTGGAGGGCACAGCATGGCAGTTTACCGTATCTGGATGCTGAGACAGGAGGCTTCACCCAGGGGAGAAAGAACTGTATCTTTTGGGCCCAGCCTCAGCACTTTTGATTCGGTCCCGAGAAATCCTCTCACTTCTCCAAGTTCCAGTCTCCTGGGCAGGGATCAGAAAGATACGGATTCTGTGTCTAGCAGCAGGGAGATGGGGGAGGAAGGAAGGGCCAGGGTGAGGCAGAGGACGCTGGGGATGCAATGCAGCCCCCTCCTTCCTTTGGTTCCTCAGAAGCAAAGACAGCAGATCCTGGGGTCTGACCTATGACAACAGTGGGTGAGGAGGGAGGCCATCACAGGGCCAGCTATATGGACTACGTCCCTTGTAGTGTCCAGGACCAGGATGCACCGCTCTTCATCAGGCACCGAGCCAGCAAGCTTGACCTCCTAAAGATGCACAACCCTGAGCTGCCCTGAGGGTGGGAGTGTTAAACACAGCCTTCCTGGCCCACAGCAACCGAACACACTGTGCAAACTTATGTATTTATGCAAATCGCAGCAACCGAGACTTCTGCCAGTCCAACCCTCCCTGCCCCTTCCTGGCTGCCTTCCCTCTGCTGCAGATGATGGGAGATTTACAGACCTGCAGTCCCTCAGCCCCTGGCTTCTCTGTTGGCCTCTCTGGCTCAGCCTCTGGGATTCCTGGGGAGACAGTTTTCCTACATGGCTGATCCCTGGATTAGAGAGCTGAGAGAAAGCCTGCTCAGGGTGCTAAACCCTCATTTCTTTCCGTGTTCTGCCAAAATTCAAGAGTGTACCTCATTCTTTGTAAAGTCCTTCTTGGCTTCCAAGTCTTGAAAAAAAAATGAGCTGACCAAGTTCTCATTCCGCAAACAGAATGGATTCCCCATGAGGTACCTGTGTTTGATTGGTAGGATCTGTTCTTGGTTTTACAGGGCTCTTCTCCGATACTGTCATCACACTGCTCGCGAATTCTCAGGGTGCTCTAGTGAGCAGGTGGCTCAGAGTTAGGGATTCCCATCTGCAGGTGGGGAACTGTGCCATGAGGGGCCTGTGCTAGAGCCTTGCTGGAGTGACCAACAGTGATGTGACCTAAGAACTGCCTGGGTTTCATTGGCCATAGCTCCAAGGCTGGGTCTGCTCCATGTGTGTATGTGGGTCTCATTTAGGAAGGAAGGGAAAAAGAGCATGTTGCAGGACTTTAATTTGCTAACATGTACCCCGTTTCTCATCTCCAGACCCATGCGCATGGCTTTGCATGCCCATCCTTCCCAGCCAGTGGTGGCTGCCTCTCCCTAAGACTGCATAGAGCCCTGGGCCTTGTGCTATTCATTAAGGTGTTAATGGGGACAAGAAATAGAAATTTCCAGGATTTGATGAAATTAAGACTTTGCCATTAGCTGGCATAGCTCAGAAGGGGGTAGGAATACATCAGCCTACATGTTTGAAGAATTGGAAGCAGAAAAGCATTGTGGTCTATGCTAAGGAGACTTTGGGGTGTAATATTATTTAAAACCAGCCAGTTTGCTGTGATGTCTGGGCTGAAACCAGCTCTTCACAGGCTAATGAAATCAGGGCTTCAGAGCTGACTAATCTCTCTGTTCTGATTAGAATATTCAAGCACTTTTCTCAGAAGCAGGTCAAACCACTGCTGCTGCAGAGAACCCAGACTGGATCCTGCTGAGCATCCGTTCTGGGTATGTGTGGGTCTGCCTAGATAATCAATGTCATCAGTACTCTGAGTGGTGGGATGAAAGGTCACTGGGTGGACAGGGGTGGAGTGCAGCTCCCTTTCCTAGAAGGTCTCTACAAGACGAGCGTGTCTCTCATTCTGTATCCTCCTCCTGGAATCTACAAGCTACATTAGCCACAGGGATGGAGGGAGTCTAGCTCATTACCTGTGTAATTTATCTTAGGTGCTGTAGAACTATCCAAGCCATGGATGCATGCAGCTTCTTTTTGGCTTATCTGAGAGATTTAAATAGACAGACAGACTCTTGTCACAGAGGGGTCTGATCTAGAGGGGAGATAATTAGGAAAGAAATAGGAGAGCCCAAATTAGAAAATAGGCCAGAGTGAGAAGTCATTCAATTAGTGTCAACCTAAGTAACAAACAGAGGTTCTCCAGATTGGGAAAAACAGAGAGTTTGCAGGGGGAACCCACATGCCACAGCAAACCCTGCACATGTTCAGCGGGGAAGAGGCAGGCAGGAGTGTTTCAAGGAAAAGCGAGGGGATTACATGCTGTATTTTGAAATAATAATCCCTAGCCACAGTGATTTATCAACTGAAGTGCCCAGAAAAACCACACCCACGTTAAGCATTCTAGAGCGACTACTGACCGACTATAGAGAGCTAGAGTGTTACAGGTTAGGAACCAGAATTATCCTGGGGTATCCCTAATAGGCACTCATTGCTCATCTTTGTGTATGACATAATGTCCTTATGACTATTAAGTAAATCCTTTGGGACCGAGCCCTGGCTCCCACTAACTCAAAGCTAAGAATGTCATCAGGTAGTAATTGAGACTATAACACAGGTTTATCTGCTTTGTTGTATCCTGCCTGCCTGATATTCCCAACAACGCATTTGAAAAGTGCCTTGATTCATGCCTTTCTTTGTTCTGTTACTGTTATACAAAACTGTTATGTATGTACTGTTCCCACACTTAACATGGCATTTGGAGTAACCTAAATCTACATTCCTGAGCCACGGTCACTGAAGGGAACAGAGGGCTCCCAGGGCCAGTTTATGTCCAGACTACAGGTTTATACAGTGTGGAGATCTGGCACGGGCCAATATGGATAACACTGGACATCTAGGGGCCTGTGAGTCAGTAAACATGGCTGATACTGGATACTTGGGTAATCCAAAAGTAAACAGTGATGTGCTACATAACTGAACAGAGACAGAGTGCCACTTCCATGAGGGTTTTGTCTATAGTCTTGAAAGCAGAGGCCTTCAGCTTCTCTAGCCAGCCTGTCAGCATGCATCTGTCTGTCTGTCTGTCTGCCTGTATGCATACCTTGGTACAGCCTGTGTGCCTGTGCCTGCCCATGCCTGTCTGTGTGTGCTGGTGTGCCTGTTGGCATTTGCCTGCCTAGTAGTCTGTGTGGTGGCCTTTTCCTGGAGGGAATTGATATGTCTCATCTGCCTATGACTCCTAATAAACTTTTCAACCTCTTGGCCTTCCCCCAACCCTCTTCCTCTCTTGGCTTTGGAGCTTGGACCTCACAGTCACTCATTGGCTCTAGAATAAATTATTATTCTCCTTGAGTAGAGAGCTACATATTTGTGTTGACAGATTAAAACTGAACACAGTGCCAGTCTAGGGTAGAAAAGACTTCAAAACCATGTCAGGTAAAGCCCCAGTGTTGCTAGAGTTTTCCTGCCTGGCCCACAGTCTGGACAAATCTCTCACCCGCCAGTCCCAAGCCGCTCAAACCCGATCAAGTAAACACAGAGACTTATATTGGTTACAAACTGTATGGCCGTGGCAGGCTTCTTGTTAACTGTTCTTACAGCTTAAATTAATCCATTTTTATTAATCTATACCTTGCCACGTGGCTTGTGGCTTACCGGTACTTTACATCTTCCTTATCCTGATGGCGGCTGGCAGTGTCTCCCTCCTCAGCCTTCCACTTCCCAGCTCTATTCTCCTCCTTGTCCCGCCTATACTTCCTGCCTGGCCACGGGCCAATCAGTGATTTATTTATTGACCAATCAGCAACACATTTGACATAAAGACCATCCCACAGTACTTCCCCTTTTCTTTTCTTAAAAAGGAAGGTTTTAACCTTTACACATCTCCAAAGTCAACTTGGTATATTTGGGAATTTGGGCGTAGCTTCTCTTACTACTTCCTGCTGGAGGGGGGCGCTGTATCTTATGGGGACACAAAGAATATTTTAGGATTATGGAGTAGTCCATGAGGTTGTATCGTCTGAGCCAGTTGCTTTGAAACGGTTCTGGATGTTGGATCATCTGGGCCATGGTGTCATCGGAGACCTTTCAGGGGGTCTTGGCTGGTCAAACCTGATGTGTCTTAATCTGGAACAAATCCATAGCCTCTGGCTTTCTGTGGGAACAAAAGCAGAATCTCCTTTCCAAAGCAACATATCCTTATATCCAAATTTTGAAGTCAAGGTACCTTTAAAATATACATTTTGGCATAACTCAACAGCTTTTGTAATCAAATGTTTTTCTTTAGTTACAAATATCAAAGAGAACATAATCCAGATTCTTTGTGTGGTAGCCATCTTTACGTGGCTTATTTTTTTATATTAGCTTGAGCCTATTGCTTTGAACTGCAGCCTTCTAAGCCTGAAACGGCGCTGGTGCTGTGGCTGCTGGCTCCGCCCACCTCAGCTTCCCAACATGGCGGCGGTATGCTTACCGCCAGCTCTGGGAGCCATCGTGGGTCTATGCTTTTATCCAAGCAGCGTGTAGCCCAGAAACCTCTTTTTTTGTTTTGTACTAGCAAAGGCTAAATCCACAATTTAGCTTAATGTGCCACTTGCAGAGGCCTCATTCCCGCCATATGGCGGCAGGTCGAGCGCGCACACTAGGAACCCACCAGTAGCTCAAACCGGCAGCTGCCGCTCATTTGAGAGAGACAATTAGGAACTGTTTTTAGCTCCGTTTTAGAATCCTTTTTCTCAGTTTTTAGGTGGAAACTCTTGGCCCCACGTTGGGCGCCAGATATTGGTGAAATTATTAAGGCCACTCCACGTAGTTAAAAGGAGATTTATTTAATGGCGTAACTTACAAATTAAGGAATAGGTAGGTCGCGGAGTCTGGGGAAGGTGTATCACAGTCCAGCGGTGTTCTCTGGAGCTCTGCTCAGTCCACCTCTCCAGTCCAGGGTCCCGCAACAGAGAGAGAGCCTGCCGATCCAGATCTCAGGTCCCCAGGCGCCTCCCTTGGCCCCGCCTTGTAGGCGTGACATTGCCGAAGTCTCAATGGGGGTTGGAACTTTGTCTTTCCAGGATAATGGAAATATCCATCTTCCAAAAATCATAAGGCCTTGGATATCCGGATGTTTACAGCAGAAAGAAAGAATCTATTGGTACCAATCTACACACGGTAAAATCTCACTGTCTAACATCTATCTCTCTATCAATCTAGAAAAGTTGTGGTTCCAATTCAATTATAAGCCAAGCTGGCTTTGGAGATGGAATTGGCTCACTCCTTCTCTAAACCCAAGCACATTGCTAAAAGAAAAGTTTGAAAGATTCTTCAGTTCCATATCAGAAGAGCCCTCTGGTGTGGGACAGAAGGAAACCAATAAAAGGGACCATTGTCTTCTAGATTCTAATTCTCTGCATGCTTACTCTTGATTTCTCAGAATCCTTTCTTACATGCTATGTCCTCTTTAAATCCAAATCTTCCATTTTGATAACAAATAAGTTTTTCTAATAGCAATCTCAGAAGTCTCCAGAAGGAAGATGGGGCCCCAACAACAACTCTACCCAATCCAGAATGATGCCATGGTAATCATCATCATACTACACTTCTTACCGGAATTTCAGACAATCTTACCCATTACTCTAAGACTTACTGCAGAACCTACAGTTAGTCTAACTGAGATTTAACTATCTGAGCTTTCTCACAGTACCCAACAGAGATAACATCACCCCCTAAACAGCAGGAAGCAATTCTAAGAAAACGACGCCCCTTCTCCCTTAGGTTTCATAATTCTCAGGGTTATGGATGATGGTTATAGGGTTGGGGGTGGAAGGAAATATTAAACTCAGTATTCCAAAAAAAAAAAAAGAAAAAAGAAAAGAAGAAATGGAATGGATAGGTATAAGATATTATGTTAGATTATTATGTATACTAGTAAACAAATTTAGTAAAATAGTAGCCTTAAATAATTTGCACTGTAATTTGCACTGTTATGGGTTCTTATATGTTGATACAAATGTAAACTATTTTTATATTCCTGTTTAAGATAATTTGTATATTGATACAAATATGGAACTATATTTGTTATAATGTACATATATTTCTACTCTTATTTGAAATACTTGTATATTGATACAAATGTAAATTTATATCTGTCATACTTTATGTAGGTTCTACTTCTGTTTAGGATATTCGGTATATTAATATATATTTAAGATTATTGTCATATTGCATATCACACTACATACTCCTACCTCTGTTATAAATATCGATATATATTTAAGATTATTGTCATATTGCAATCGCACTATATACTCCTACCTCTGTTATAACATCTTGTGTATTGTCACAATTTTGAAGTCATCGTTCTTTACCATACACTTGCTTATAGACTGTTTACCTTGTTTACGTGAAGTTTTAGTCCTTAGGTTATTTTGGTAGATAAGACTTATAGATTAATAGTCACCTATGCTTGTCATCTCTATAGTTACGTTAGTTAGGTTATCCAGATTTACAGATACATAGGTCAGATGGACAGGTAATCTTCAAACACTTCATAGACCTAGAGAATATGGCATTTAAATAACTTAGAATTCTGTTGATGTGAGACATAATTGCTCCTGGCTGCACCAATTTGATCCCGAGAGAATGTTGGGCTTCTAAGACATTTCCATTTGGAAGTTTGTCTTCTTGGCACAAAATGGCCTACTGGGCAAAGAACTGCCCTTGCCTTGACGGCTGACAGTACTAATGCAATGCTATCCTTTCTGGACAAGTGGGACACAAGGAAAGCGACCACTGTACTCTGCCAAGACAGGGTAAGATGGTCTTTCAGAATTCCTGCTTCTGAAAATGGTCTGTCAGATACTTTAGGCCTGTCGCCAATTTGAATGCACCAACAATGCTGAGAAACATTAGGTGACTGTCCAGGCTGCCAGCTGTCTCCGTCTACTCTCGCAAGATTCCCGAAAGTTGCTTGCATCCATCTACCATTTCTCAGGTACCATTATATTCCTTCTCAGGTCTTTGCTGGGATTGAAGACTAGCAGTTATAGTTACAACTTAGTAGATAGAATATATTAAGTATTAGATTCAGGTTCTTTAGGATAGGACACCTTTTGGAATGATCTTTGTAACATGCCATTTACCTATGCTCTATACTTCTCTGGATTTTAGTATGTGTTTCTTGCTTGATATTGTTTGCATTGGTTGTAGTTCCATCTTATCTAGGTCATTATCCCTCATTATTCCTGGACAATATTTGATAACCATTCCTTTGTATATAGTCTTGTATTAGGTTAGAACTTTCTTATTTAGACAAAAAGGGGGAGATGTAGTGGGTAGCCATTCCAGCTTTGATCTGGAAGTTCCAACCCCCATTGAGACTTCGGCAATGTCACGCCTACAAGGCGGGGCCAAGGGAGGCGCCTGGGGACCTGAGATCTGGATCGGCAGGCTCTCTCTCTGTTGCGGGACCCTGGACTGGAGAGGTGGACTGAGCAGAGCTCCAGAGAACACCGCTGGACTGTGATACACCTTCCCCAGACTCCGCGACCTACCTATTCCTTAATTTGTAAGTTACGCCATTAAATAAATCTCCTTTTAACTACGTGGAGTGGCCTTAATAATTTCACCAATACCCCAGCCCACATTCCCAACCAACAAGCTGCATTCTCACCCCACTAGATCCGTCCCTTGAAACTGATACTGGCATTGCCGCACTCCAAAGGAAAACGCTCTTAGTAACAGGAGACTGGCGGTGTCTGCGACATCAGCTCGCCCCAGCCAAGCTTTGCAGAGCTGGCCATTACCACTCACACCATGGTACCTTCCTTCTAATCCACGAAATACCCGCCAGAGCTGCTTGCAGAAGACCTTGCGTGGTATTTTGTGTGCAGTGCCGGTGGACTTCATGCAGTGTGCTGTCCGGCAGTCTTTTATGATACTCATCATTAGAGGGTTGCACATGGGAACTCTTCCATCATAGCTCCCTGGCTTATTGTTGATTTTATTTATTTATTTGGTCAGGGTTGATACAAGCGACTCAATTTTTATTCTGTCTACCTTCGTGTTGGAAGCAGTACGTGTCACAGGGTGCCCAGCACTCTGCAGAACACAGCTTCTCAATAAGAAGTTATTTTGAGAGCAGCACCATTTTGAGGCAGGAGCCGGGCTTCCTGCAAACTCATCAACACAGCTCTGGGGTTGTTTCAGGGATCAGAAGCAAGATCCCATGGTGTGAGCGGTGGGTGGCCAGCTTTGGAAAGCTTGGCTGGTGAGGGCTAATGTCAGGGATACCACCAGGCTACTGCTACTAACTAAGAGCCTTTTCCTCTCAGGTGTAGCGGTGCCAGCATCAGTCTCCAGAGAGGAGTTCAGCGAAAAGGGGCAACACAGCTCAGTCATTGATCGTGGGTGCTGCTGGGCCTTGCTTGCCTGACTTGGCTTTGAAGTTTGGCTTCCACCTCATGAATTTCTTCTCTTAGTCTGTCTGCAAGAAGACAGAAACATAAGTGTCACATTATGGACATCAGGTGAGTTGATGAGACCCAAATATTCAGCTCAGGGTCTGGCTCAGACACTGCAGAGCTGGAAAGCAAGGACCCTGGTAACTGGTACGCAGTGACTGTACTAGTTTTCTATTGAGTCAATAACAAAACCACTGCTCACCTTCATCTCAGTCCTGCTGACTACTAAGCTGAAGATCAAGCTTTCAAAACATCAACCCTGGGGGGCAAATGACACACAGAGTCTAGCATTCAGATAGATGCTTCTGCAGATAAGCGGTATGCAGCAATTAGAACACGAAGCATAAAGCATACAACCTAGAACACCAAGCATAGGGCATCTGGCATGAAACATTCAGCACAGAGCACCCAGCATGGAGCACCCAGCACAGAGCACCCAGCACGGAGCATCCAGCACAGAGCACCCAGCACAGAGCATCTAGTACAGAGCACCCAGCATGGAGCATCCATAGCATGGAACACCCAGCATGGAGCACCCAGCACAGAGCACCCAGTATGGAGCATTCAGTACAGAGCATCCAACCCTTGTGATTTTTCAGGAGGGCAGTGTCCTTGGCTTCATTTATTCACTATTTTGTTCCTTCTTCAACAAGACTGCTTTAGCACATATTAGACATTACTTTCAAAGGAGCCCACATGTTCTCTCCAGATACAGAGGACGTGAAACGTCCCAGTGTTCATGCCTTTTTGTCTTCCTCGTGGTGATGAGCTAAATTCTATCTCTTAATGTTGAATATGGGTTCATTTATTAGTGACGCTAGGCAGCTAGGACTGTTGTTTCGTGGGAACACGGCATCATGTGGCCCCCATGCTAGTAGCAACAGCATTGTTGGGGCAACCTCATTCTTGCCGCACCCCAATGTATTTCACCTGTGACCCTGGGCATCAGAAGCTGGGGGCCACCCTACTGATATGACAATTACAGGTTCAGATCGTCTGTTTCTGAAGTCAATCTGACTACTTGTCTTTGCTTAGACCGTCCACCCAACACAGGTTCACAGACACATTAGCGGAGAGCTTGGCACCAGTGTTTGAAGAATTGGGAACTAGGCTTGTTTCTGCTACACTGTATATCAGATTATCCTTCCACGCTGTTGATTTGTGAAGATTTGAAGCGGGCTATCCAGGGACCTTTTGTTTGAGTCATACCCATCTCCATGTCACAGTGCAAAGGTTAAACAGTGTAGTGGCGTTGGTACACCCTGAGTTTTTCTGAGACATTTGAGCATGGACTCATGAGGTGAGACTATTACTGCAGCCTCGGTATAACTAGGAGAGACTCAAGAGTCCTGCTGAGGGTGCAGGGCACAGACTTCCCGCTCTTTCTCTTCCACCCGCCTGTTTCTAGAATAGCTCCAGGGCCCAGGGAGCTGAACCAGTAGAGGCAGTGATGAGCAACTACCTGCTGGGAAAAATGACATGTTCTGTCTATCCAGGCATGCCCAGCTATGACCTGTCCCACAGTCATGTCAAGGCCAGAGTTCTGTCTTGCTTTTTCCCGGTGCTGTTCATGGGGGGTGGGCAGAATCTTCTCTAACACTCCTTTCCTAAGACCCCTGCCTCCACCAAGAGTCTCAATATCAACATTTTAAATGATTTCCCTTTGAGCTTTGGTCCATTGCCAAGTGGAGAGCTGCTGCCTAAGATATACTTTTGCTAGACTGAGGTAAAGGACAAAATCCTGCTGCCTTTGGCCCTTTGAAGAGGCAAAGGCAATTACTTGAGCAGACAACAGAAGGTAAGAGAACTCATCCATGTCTTTGTCTGCATATGTTTAAAAGCAGGCTGTAGTGGGCTGACCAGTGTTCCCATGACAGACACGCCCAAGTCTGAAACCCTAGTAGCTGTGAACATGATGCTGATTTGTAGGTAGTGTCCTTGCAGGTGGACTCACATACGAATCTCAAGATGAAACTGTGTTGAGTTTAGATCAGGCAAGCCCCATTACAGAATGACAGAGGCAGAGGGTTGAGTGATGTGCTCCCTGATGAATGGGTTCCTTTGCTCTTTGCTGTGGCCAAAATACCTGACAAGAAGCAGCTGTAAGGAGAAGAGGTTTATTCAGTCCCTCATGTGTGAAGCATGGCTGAGGGAACAGCTCACAGCTGAGGGGTAGAAGGGAGGGGTGAACAGCAGAACCAGAAGCAGAGACAGGACAAGAAGCCAGGCCTAGGCTGTAGACCTCAAGGCCCATGCTCCAGTTATCTACTTCTTCTAAATAGTGCCACCACTTGGGGACAAGCGTGTAAACACGAGGCTGCGGGATAGCTTATATTTAAACTGTAACACAGGTCAAGGAATGTGGTGATATATTGTACACCCCAATAAAGCTTGCCTGGGGATCACAGGAAAAAGCCAGCCACTACATTAAACATAGAGGTTAGGCAGTGGTAGCACATGCCTTTAATCCTAGTGTTCAGGAGGCAAAGATCCATCCAGAACTCTGTGAGTTCAAGGCCACACTGGGAACAGAGCCAGATGTGGAGGCACATGCCTTTAATCCCAGTACTAGGAAGGAAGTAAGAAAACAGGGCACAGAAAAGTATATAAAGTGTGAGTAAACAGGAAGTCTTTCTCTTGAGGCTGAGGATTTTGTAGAGGTAAGAACTTGTGGCTAGCTTGCTTCTCTGATCATTCAGCTCTCACCCCAATATTTGGCTCCAGGTTTTTTATTATAAGACCCTTTAAGATTCGTGTTACAAAGGAAAAACCCAGAGTGGCCAGCAGCTTCTAGACAGGAGAGAGGCAGGGTCAGAACATGCCTCTGGGTCTCTGCAAGGAGTCAGTCCTGCCAATGCCTTCATTTTGGTCTTTTGATCTCCAGAATTGTGATGATAAATTTCTGTGGTTTAAAATTACCAAGCTTGGGGCTCTTGGTTATAGCCAACTGATATCTGGAAACTGGTAACCAGGAAACACTCTGTAGATCCTTCTGGGCTCCATTGTCCCTGGAGGGACAATGTATATGGGTGATTTCTCTGGGAAGTGGCTCCTCTTCTACCATATCTGCCTAGTGAGAGTCTGTGGAGGTGTATGGGGGCTCAGGCACACACTCTGAGTTTGCACTTGTATCCTCTCTATACTGTGTTCTTGAGATCCTGTGATTTCTGGATCTTGGTGTGAGCTACTGTTAAGTTTAACAATCAAAAAACCAACCAGGGTATGAACAGTTCTCAGCACTACCATCATTTGGTAAAAGGAAGTCAGGATGCAAGGGTTCTGCCTCTGTGCAAGCAGCTGATGATATCCTAACTGCTAAATCTCCTCCCAGCTCCACATCAGTGACTAACAGCCAATGCAGCAGCAAAGGCTCTGTGTTGCCCCAACGGAACAAATACAGCACCATTTAATCACTTGTTATGGTGGTTTATGAATGGGCATACTTTACTGGTGGCTTCTACTCAGCCTTTTAGGAAAACTTTGCTCTTGATGACATGGGTCAGAATGGTGGTAGCATGTCCTCTCTATTCCTGCCAGATGAACAAGGACAAGGTGGTGGTCTGGGATGGTCCAAGTGCAGCACACTGTTCTTTGGAAATCAGAACAAAGGGTTTCCAGGTGACTGATATTGGTGCATTTTGAGTGTGGCCGTCAGTTGCTTGGGGAATGTTTGCAGCATGAGTTTTGGCCAGGAGTATTGCTCAAAGTGTGGAGGGGATTCCCCTTATGTCTTTGCTATTGGAGAAATTCACCTGTCCCTCTCCATTCAACATTGCTGTGAAGGTGTTCAGGTGCCTGTCTGTGCTGGAAGCTGGAATGATGTGTGGCTCAAAAGGAGACCAACTGAACATGGTTTGGTGTGTCGTGGAGAAGTATTTTCTGAGGCCACTAGAGTTCTCATGTCTCCTCCAATCCTGCTGTCCTTTAAAGCAGGACTAACTTCAAGCAAATGAAGGCCAGGCTAAGCTGACTATAGGTCTCCTTTGAGCCCTAAAATGTGACTGTATTTGCTTGTTACCAAGAGACATCTAGCCATAATTCTAAATGGAATCTTTAGAGTGTAGTCCTTGGAACTTGTAGATACAATAGAGACCACCTTAGCCCATAGAGACATGAGCATAGCTTTGACTTCCTAATAAGTACCCTACCAACAAACCAACCAACCATGCCACCAATTTACAAATTTACCAAGAAATACATCAATCTTCAGACCTACCAAGCATGAGCAACTAACCCACTTACCAACAACCAACCGATATACCAACTAACCACTTAAGCAACCAACCAATTAACCAATTAACTAATCCACCAACCATTCAATTCACCCACCAAGTACCCTACCAAGCAGCCAACCAAAAACCAGTTCTGCTAACCTATAAATCTAGAAAGCAACCCTACAGTTAATCAACCTATCAAATGATCAACCAATGTACCAATCCACCAATTGATTTGCTAATTAAATAATCAACCTCATTGCTAACTAGCCTACCAACACCCCCACCAATATAGCAACCAACCTACCCACCAAACAACCAATCAGCCAATAAACAAAAACCTACCAACTGCTCTACCAATCAGCCAACCAACCAATCTACCAACTGATCAAATAATCAACCAACTAAATAGTCAGCCAACCTACCAACCAAATGAAGTCCAGCATTTTTGGAGTTTCTAGTCTTCCATTGTTTTACAAGAAGTCTGGGGTACAGTTTTTCTTGTTCTCGCAGTTTCACTTTACCAAACACAATTTAAGAGCAAATTCTTTGCAACTTGTGAGCACCCTGTGAGCCTGTGTTTCCTAAGGACAACACTTTGTAAATCCTGATGGTTCAGGTTTCCAAATCCCAGCATCTGAATTTGACTAAGGTTCCACCTTAGTGTTGGGTGGGATTTTTCTCCTGACATACTTGGCGAAAATTGGAATTTGTCTTAAGAGACAATTTGGGTGCAAATCCACATCTAATCGCCTGGCAAATAGAACCTTTCTCAGTTATGGTACAGTCTGTTGTCCCTTTTCTGAGCAGCGGTGCAGTGGCCTTGGCAATGAAGTTTTAACAAATGCCATGTGACCCTTTTTCCTCATTGTCCACTGTCCTTTAATTTGCAAAGTTCCTGCCTCCCTGAACAATTTGGGTAAATATCTCATTCTGATGTCTTCTGAGGGTTGAGTCTGTGGATGGTTTGTTGGGTCTCCCATTGGCCTCTGTTGCATATGGTGTCTCTCTGTCAAGTTTTACCCACTCCCCCAACCCCTGGAATCTCGTAATTCATTGAAACTCCAAATTTGTTCCTTCTCTCTCACTATAACTTTTGCAAAGATCTCAGTAGAAATTGAAAATGGGCAGATGAGTTGTTCTAGGGATGTGTTAAGCTTCTTCCCTCTAATGAAATGTGTTTCTTTTGTGACAATTTCTGTTTCATAGCATTCAATTTCTTGTCAAATGTGATAAACAACAGAATGAATGAGTTTTATATTAGCCTTTCATCACTCTGTGGACTATTTACTCTCACACAGCCTCTCTTACCATCTCCTGATGCTTCATTTAGCTGAAATGGGACAGCAGGAGAGCCTGGCTGTGACTGATCTCTGTAATATAGAGCAGTGCACAGACGCTCTCACGTCTCCAGTGCTAGTTGGACTCGGTCAGGTACAGTTGGCCTGTGTGCTGTGTGATTTAGTTAACTGCTGTCTTAACTTGGTCTGGTTTCCAAGTTCATCCCAAGCTGAGCATCATGACTCTGAACGCTGTGCTCTGTTATCTTCTAGCCCTTTTCTCACACCCTCTCTCTTCCTTTCTCTGAACTGCCATCTTGGTTTGATTCTGTCTTTACCTCCTGTTTAGTTGGTGTCTCTCTCTACCTTACATGATCTTAGTTGTACTCTATAACTGAGTTATTCGACTTAAATATAATTTTTACCCATTGAATTATTCATATCAACTTGAAAATACCTGTGAATTCCAAAGACAATCTTAGCAAGATTTCTCTTTGTTTAAGTTGTGGTTTGTCAATAAAATGTCTATGATTGATCTTGGACAACTGAGGGAACCAAGCCCTGACCCTTAGAACCAGAGAAGGGTCTGGTAAGAGTATGTTGATCCATTCTGATCCAATTGCTGAGAACATTTAGCAAAGACAATTCAAAAAATAGTGCCCTCATCATTTTTATCATGTCTCTTTTTATCAGGGACTTAGAGATGTAATTTTTTCTGACACATTGATGTCTCCTTCCTCTTATGGAAACTGGTGTTGGCATTTTTCTATATAGACACTGGTCTTTAATGCTCTTGATATAAAGCTCAATTGAACTCTTTAGAGAACTTGTTCGTTTGCTTTTTGGTTTATAGCATGGAAGCCAGAGGTGAGCTTAACAATTTCTCCATTAGACACTCCAGGAAAGCCAGGACTGGGTGGCCCTTAACTTACTCCTTTGTTAGACTTCAGTAAGAGAATATCTTGTTGTTTCCTGTGTTATGTGTTTGCAGGGGCCTCTTCACCATATTCCTTGTAGGGGCTGATGTGAGTGTGTGTGTGTGTGTGTGTGTGTGTGTGTGTGTGTGTGTGTGTGTGTGTGTGTGTATTCAGATGGAGTGGTGATGCTTTAAAAAGGGGCTATTTCTATTGGGGGTGATTAAAAAGAATCCACATTAATGCAGTGGCTATTTTAAAATACATATTTCTAGCCATGTGAAAAACAGTGAAGGGTTGGGTTCTTCAATTTCAGTAGCAGTTCCTGGAGTTCCTGAGCAAAGGTATTTTTTGTTGTTTTTTTCCACCCATGTCTTACTAGCAAAAAGAAGAAATACTCTTCTAAACCTGGCTCTTTCAGGACGAGAGCTTACCTGGCTCCCCAGACTTTGTCCAGGGCTGCAGGAGGAGGCTTCTGAGAAGGAGTAGGCAGACAGAGGAGTACCCTGACTTTGCCCGCACCCACATCACAGTCTTCACACTCTGTATCGAGGCATTGCCTGTCATTCTGCAGCCCTCCCCTGTAGGTTAGGCTGTGTCCCTCTCCGCGACCAATGTTGACATTCTAGTTTCTGGCATGCATGAATGTGACTTTATTTAGAAACAGGCTCTTTGCAGATATTTTTATTCTACATCTACATTTAAGATGGAGCAGTTAGAGCAGGTATACTTTTAACAGAACACAGCTGCTGTTCTTATATGCTGAGACCCACAGAGATGGGGGGATGTTATATGGAGAGATCCTCATGGAGTATGTTGGAATGATGCTATCTCAAGCCAGTGAATGCTGCCAGTGGTCAGGAGCTAAGAGGCAAGTAAGGATCTTTATCAAGCACTCCCAGGGGGAACTGCGGCTCTTCAGAAACTCTAATGTCAGATTTCAAGTCTATGGGAATGTTAGAGATTGGGCTCTTTTGTGCAAACCATCCAGCTAGTTGTCATTTGTTGTCAAAGAAGCTACATGAATCTCAGAAACACTTATTCATTCTCTTTAAAGCCAGTGGGAGATGGGACTGGATGCCCATGTAAGTAACAGGCTGAGTCTGGTTAACGCTCCTGAACCCAGAGATCAGGAGACTACTGTCCTTCCGGCACACATGCCTATTGCTTTCCCAGCATGCTGTGTGCAGAAATGAGAGGACTCTCTTCACAGGTGACACACGTGGAAAACAGAGCCCGATGGGGCTTGGATCTGACAGTGGTATGAAATTCAAGTGCCTGTTATGTGCATGGATAACCAACCCCGATGGTATCAGCCAGAGTGTCCTGATCCCTGATCACTGGAGGGAGTGTCTGAGTAGCATAGCCTGGTAGTCTGGCAGCTAAACCCTGTACCAAAAGGGGTCATTGTCTGAGACAAGAACTGGAGGACAGACTCTGCCTGGGCCCACATTTAGGAGACGAGGATCTCAGGATGAAGGTAGCTGATGGACTGTTAGCTCTTCTCTCCTGGAATTGGCAGCCTCCTGGCAGCCCCTCATCCCTAGAGGCTCTAGGTGAGGTGCTTAGAGCCAAGGGCACAGTACCAGTCTTTATCATCCTCAGAGAGCACCAGGATGGCATCCATCCATACTTACTTTAAACCCAAGGAAATTTTACTACATTGATACCTTTTCAGTGTTAGTTGTGAACACCACTCAGTATCCTAGCAGGAAAGAGTTGGTGTGCAGGATGCTGACTGTTGCTTTAGAAAATGGAATTTAGGATTAGGCTGAAGCTGGAAGGTGACAGTTCATACAACATAGAGCCACACAATCTGCTGTCTCCATGGAACCCACAAGAGTAACTGGGGGTGTGAAGTGAGGTGGGGTGAGAGAAATGACAGGGATATTGGTGTCTGGAACACAGGAGCATTAGAGCTCCCACAAGAACAAACAGGAGAAGCTGACTTGATAAGTGTGAAAGCAAAGCTCAGAGTGTGTTGATACATTCCAGGGGCTTTGGTGACAATAGTGTCCCCAGCTCAGAGTGTGTTGATACACTCCAGGGGCTTTGGTGACAATAGTGTCCCCAGTTCAGAGTGTGTTGATACACTCCAGGGGCTTTGGTGACAATAGTGTCCCCAGTTCAGAGTGTGTTGATACACTCCAGGGACTTTGGTGACAATAGTGTCCCCAGCTCAGAGTGTGTTGATACACTCCAGGGACTTTGGTGACAATAGTGTCCCCTCCTTGGCTATGCTTTTCTCTGTTCTGTGCACAGAGGTGAAAAAAACTCTCCAACCCAGAGTATGGCTGGTCTTGTATCATGTGTGTGCTATGCCATAAAATACTGTGATTTCAATGGCAATAATTTGCCAGATAATCCTGCCTACCTTGGAAGCCTGGCCGAGGTGAATGCAGGTTCTTTTATACCAATTGTAATTACTGATATTAACTCTCATATCACATATGACATAGTACCTGGTAAGTTTCCATCCATCCATCCATCCATCCATCCATCCATCATCTTATTTACCATCTCTTTCTGTATAGTTGTGAGTTGTAGAATAAATGCAAGCTAAAAAGGCTGTATCAGAGTTCAACAGGTTCAGAAGTGGGATGATCAAAACACATACACAGTCTGAACTGATAAGGAACTTAAGCCAGTGAAGAAGCTACTGTTGTAGAGATCAGGCCACAGGAGAGGGAGAGCAAAGATGTAACCAGTGGCAGAGATGAACGGGCAGGACCAGGTCCAGATGGGCAAGCAGGCGGATGGGCAGGCAGTACTTGAAAAAGCACATCAAGAGCAGACAGTTGAGCTGAGCTGCAGCCCCAGGGTTCTCTGCCTGTTGGTCCTTGATGCACATACCAGGAGTTCAGTCATCCTCCACCCTCAAAATGGAGTCAAAAGCTACTTATAAATTGGAGTCTTTCAGGCCAAGGTCCAGCCTGAAAAAAAATCACTGTTTAGACAATATAAAGTAATTTAGATCAGGGCACAGCCTGACATTGGCATCAAGTGACTCACTTTGACCCCTAAAATGCTGAAGTGACTGTGTAATATTGAGGAAACCATGTGGGGCTGGATTCAGGTCACCCTTGTTCTATGGAACATCAGTATTCAGGCTGGGCACAGCCTAGATGACTCCATTTGAGAATGCAGCAATTTTGACCAGAGTTTCTGTGTTCTGAGTATGAATGCCAAGAAAGAATGAGTCTATGTCTTATTTATATGAGTAAACAGCCACCATCTGCCAAAACAGCAGGTGGAACACACTTAGAACGTTTGCCAATATACAATAACACCTAAAAAGATACCAAACCGCTGGTCACATGAGCTTATCAACCATGCCAGATGTAACCCCCTCACCTGGAGCTATCAAGAAGGAGCACCCCAAGACTCACATGTTCAGGCATTCTAACTGGTTGCCTGGGTCACGTATCACCAGACTTTTCCAGGAAAGCTGCCACAGCAAAGGACTGCTGCCTCTAACCCCGGGCTCCAGTTTGAGCAGTTTCTCCTGCCCATCACTCAGCTCATTTCAGATCCATATCTGCACCCGACGCTTGTGCCAGAACAGCTCAGCACCCTGGTTCTAAGATTCCTTCCATGGTCCCCTACAGACCTTGACTAGAAGCAAAACTCTTTGCACACTACAGCCTCTTTAACCCTTAGTCATTCTATATGAATATTTATGCATTTTGGTGAAGTGTTAATGTGACCTGAGAGTGCCAGTAATTAAGTGTGGAATAAAGGGAGCCAAGTCCACCAATGGCCAGCTTGTTACGATATGGCGTGCGGGAGGCTTTGGCAGGCAGTGCCAAGGTGCCTCACGGTGGGTAAGAGGCAGAGAAGCCATGCAGACAGCACTCGGTGAAGTTTTCTTTGGTGGGAAGAAGAGAGAGGGGAGAGAGAGAGAGAGAGAGAGAGAGAGAGAGAGAGAGAGAGAGAGAGAGAGAGAGAGAGAAGAATCTTATGGGAATAGAGAGAAAAAAGAAAGAGAGGAGGTGGGGAGGAATTTTCCTTTAAAGTAGGCTTTACATCAGGATGCACAGGGAGGGTCCCCAAGGGGCGGGCCAGAATACTATCACAGCTGTCATGGGAAACTGGGACTACCTGGAAAACTGCAGACAACGAAACTGATGTAGCCTATGAATTTATTGGTTATTCCTGGAAAGCTGCAAATGTGTCTGTCTGTTTTTCTCATGTAACACGCTCATGGAAGACATTAGATTCTCAGAGGTGCTACAGTCTCTGATCTTCCTGTCTTAAAAAAAGAAGCCCAGGCTAGCCCATGGGAATCAGAGCCTTATGTAGCAGAGACACTATCCAACCAAGTCCTCTAGATGCATCAGCCCATATATATATAAACACAAAGCATCGTCATGTGAGAGTTGCCATCTTAACTGATGGTGGTGTTGACCCGACATCTATGGTAGGTTGATTTACAATGTAGGTTTCATTACTGCAGTGGTGTGAGAGGCCCAAGTGATCAGGAGGCTGTGGCTGCTGAAAAGATGGCTGTACTCACAGTTCTGAAGAGGTGTGTGCCACACTGAGGAAGCCCCATAGGGGAACTTCAGGATTGGTTCGGAGGCAGAGGAAGTAGTCTCTGTGGGGATGGAATGGAGAGACTTACAGTTGGGAGTCTCGGTCATTTTAGTGGGCTCTGAGGCACAGAACTGCCCTTGAGTAGGACAGGGGGACAGTGGCCCTGAATGAGAGCTCACTGAGGAGGTGACTGGGGCTGTGGACTAGGGATTGGCTGGTTTGCACATGATGAGGGTGCTCTAGTGGCCATTGGCTCTAGGAATTAGCCAGTCCTGGGAGAGGCCTCCATCTCTGGGAGGGCTTCACCAGAATAAGAGCCCAGCTTAGTGCATGACTTAATGCATGGATGCTCCAGAACCTGCTGGCTCTGGGAGTTTGGAAAGCACTATAGGAGGGTGAGGGCCTGATGAGACCATGAAGGAAGCAAGGACGTGTCTGAGGTGGAGTACTGAGGATACACAGTTCCCAGTTGATAGAACTGTTTGAAAAGGATTAGGGGGTACGATATTGTTGCCACAGAGATAGGTGTTGAGGCTTCAAATGCTTCCTGACATTTCCAGGGTTTTCTCTGCTTCATGTCTGTGCACCAAGTTGTGAGCTCTCAGTGGTTCTTGCCGCCATTCCTTCACTCAGCCATCACGGACTCTAACCCTTTGATACTACAAACCCAATTAAATATTTTCTTTTATGCCTTGGTCATGGTATTTTGTCACAGAAATAGAAAAGTGACTAAGACACCTTGGCAGCTGGCAGCTGGCTAACATTTGGTCAGGAGGGTAAGTGTGGACCAGGAGAACATGCCAAGGACACTGCAGCCCCTGGTTCTCAGCTGGTGGAAGCCAGGGATGTGTCTGCAAATATGTTCACATTCCAAGGCTGACATAGGCCAGGAGAGGCTCTTACTTCTCATCGGGGACCCAGGCAGGTGGCTCCATTGTCCCTTGGACCTTGAAATCCTCCGTCAACCGTCAACATGGGACCCGAGGAGAACATGGGGATTCCATACTGATGTTGGCATTCTCTGTCCAGAGTTGGTTCATACCATTGTCCCACTCAGAGCCAGTCACACGGTGTAATTCACAGGCAGATATGAAGAAGCTAGAGGCCTTGTCTGTCTTCACCACTGCTGTGTCCTGGTCCCTGGCAGGTGTGGGGTCGTTTATTGACTTTGTAGCCCTGGATAGCAGGATTTTTGTAGCATGATTAAGGACTGGCTTTCCGGGTGTGGGACAGAAGCACATGGAGGTTTTCTGGAGTAGACACCCTGCCTTTCATGTTAGGTATGAGGCAGTTGGCTTTGCCTTGAGAAGTTTTCAGCAGGGCCCAGTGTTGAGCTTGCCAGGAGAGATACCCATATTTCTCATATCTGGCCCTCTCCCAGAACACATGAATCAGAATCTCTGGAGTAGAGACCTCACATCCAAAGTCTGAATAGTTCCCAGGGGATTCTCACGTGCACCCAGGTGGAGAGCCACTAGGCTGGTTGAAGGTGGAATGGCATGTCTCTTTCGTTCCATACCCAATGAGGTGTCTAGGGCATTTTGATACTGGTTTCAGTTCTGAATGCCGATACTGATGTTGACCAAAGTGATGCTGATATGAAGCATTGGTGCTGGGTACTGATAGGTGGTTACCATGCTGGTGCTGATGTTGAATGCTATGGCTGACACAGAGTCATTCTAACACTCTCATGTCTCCAAGGACACTATCTCTCCCTTGTCTGAGGGCAAGGGACAGCACTTCATTTAGGAGAACTCAGGGATACCTCTATGTTGACCTGGACTGGCCCAGGCTCCTTGCACAGGCTTTTCCAGAGATGTAACATGGGACCTACTCTGGCCCCAGTGGTACAGCCTTGATCCCTCCTGAGAGCAGCAGTTTACCTGCCTCTTTAACTCCTAAAATTCTTGGTTGCCAAACACTAGTAGTCAGCTATAGGCTTCTATCAGGAAGTGCTAAATGCACAGACTGCTTCACAGGCAGTGACCCAGTGAGGGGGCAGACTCCGCGGCTTTAATGGTGTCACAGGAGAGCACGGACACTTCACAGCTTCACAGGTTTTATTGTACGACAAGCTCAAGTGTCCTCAAGAGGAGAGCCAGACTGCGTCACTGAGGTCAGTAGCTTCTTCTTCCTCCCTTCCCTTCCCCTTTACCTCCCCTTCCCTCTCTTCCTCACTCTTGTTGCCTCCCTCCTCTTCTCTTTCCCCCTCTATCTCTTCTGACAAAGATAAAGAGGTCAAAAGTGTGTGCTTGCTTTTGGGGGGTGTTTGGCATGGGGTACTGCTAGGAAGGCCACTCTCAATGGAGGATTTGGGGTTGGCGGACATTTTAGGACTTGTGTTTCATTGGCCCCTGGGACCTCAGGTAAGAACACATAGTAGGTGAGGCCCAGGTGGAACAAAGCGCACCTTTGGCAGCTTGAGGCTTTCTGGGAGCTGGAACGTGCTTTTTGGAGTTGGGCCTTGAAGAACTGTTGATCTAAACAAAAGTGGAATCAAGCCTCCTAGGTAAGCAATGGAGAGGGGCCACAGCAGTTCTCCCTGAAAGGCAAGCAGCAGGTGGGAGTCCCCTGGGAACTAATTAAGGCTTTCTGCTGAAGTGCAAGGCATGGCTTAGGAAGGTTTTCCCTGCACTTGGCCTAGGGCCTGTGAACCTCTTCGAAGTGGCTTTGTCCCCCCCCCCCCCGCCCCCCGATTAATTGCTATTTAAGCTAAATGTCAGATAAACGGTTTCTGATTCAAATAACCAAATAACTTCCAGGTGCTCCAGAGGCCTGCTCACCTTGGGCTGGGAGCAGGCCTCAGTTCAATTTTCCATCTCTGCTTAAGCAATTCAGTAACTGCTGGTTGAAAGATGCTGAATTAATTAGAGGTGATGGTAATGAAGAACAGGGTTGAACACTGGAAATCAGCTTCTAATTGGAGGATGAAATGCCTCTTCCTCACATCAGTTGTTAGACTCAGAACACTGGCATTTCATTAGCACAGTGCTGGCTGTTTAATGGAGCGGTGTGGTGGGGGTCTTAGAGGCCCAGGGAAATGTCCAGCGGTGAAGGTAATAGACAGTCCACCCCTCCTTCCCAAGACTGTGCTGAGATTGCTCTGGGCTCTAACTCCTTCCAGGGGTCTATGAGGGTGCAGAGGGGATGGGGCAGTCCACAAGGAAGGCAGGAAACACACCCCAGTATGGACCATGTCCTAATTTAATTATGTAACTACGATGAAATGCCCCAACCAAAAGCAGCTTAGATAAGAAAGGGTTGATTTTAGCTCATGATTCTAATTTACAGTCTGTCATCATGGGGGAAGTCAAGGCAGGCGCTTGAAATAGTTGTTCATAACACATCCATGGTCAAGAGCAAAGGGAAACAAATACATGAATGCTGAATGCTCAGCCTGCTTTCTCTACTTTTATGCTGTTCAGGTCCCAAATTGGGGAATGGTGCCACCTGTCTCAAGCAGGGTCTTCCCATGTCATTTAACGACGAATCCATCCTACAGGCTAACCTGATCTAGAAAATCTTATTGAGACTCTCTTCCCAGATGATTTTAAGTTGCATTAAGTTGATAATTAAACTACCATTACAAGCCACTGAAAGCACACTCCATCACAAGTAGCAAGGCTTCAGTATAGGAGGGTGTCTTAGGGTTTCTATTGCTGTGAAGAGACACCATAACCGTGGCAACTCTTATAAAGAAAGCGTTTAATTGGGGTGGCTTGCAGTTTCAGAGGTTCAGTCCATTATCATCATGAAGGGGAGCATGGCGCCATGCAGGCAGACATATCTGAGAGTCCTACATCTTGTAGTCAACAGGATGTTGACTGAGACACTGGGTGATATCCTGAGCATAGGAAACCTCAAAGTCCACCCCCACAGTGACACACTTCTTCCAACACCTATTCCACACCTATTCCAACAAAGCCACACCTCCTAATAGTGTCACTCCCTATGAAATGATGGGGGCCAATTACATTCAAAGCCCTACTACAGAGCTCTAGCTTCGCCTAGTACAAATGGCCCTAGCTAGGCAGGAAAGAATGCAAAGGTAAACTGGCTGCTGAGCTGGTAACCAAACTGGACTTTACAGACCTTTTGTTCTACCCTCCACATTTCAGACAAGGAAACTAAGGCTTAGAAAGGAAGCCCAGCTGTGTGATCAGCAGCCAGTTCTGCAGTCTTAGTCACTGTTTTATTGCTGTGAAAAGACACCATGACCAGGGAAACTCTCATAAAGGAAAATGTTGGGGGACATTCCTTTACACTGTGTGAAGATGTGTCACTATGATTGGTTTAATAAAAGAGCTGAATGGCCAATAGCTAGACAGGAAGAGGTTAGGCAGGACTTCTGAAGACAGAGAGGTCTCAGGGAAGAAGAAAGGTGGGGTTATGAGGCAGATGCAGAGCGAGCAAGACATGCAGGAGGATAGGTAAAAGCCACGAGTCACATAGCAACACACAGGTGAATAGAAATGGATTAATTTAAGTTGTAAGAGGCAGCAGGACAAGCCTAAGCTATAGGCCAAGCTTTTACAATTAATAATAAGTCTCTGTGTCATTTTTTTATGAGCTGGTGGCCCAAAGAAAAAATCTGTCTACAGGAAAACATTTAATTGAGGCTTACTTACAGTTTCAGAGGTTTAGTCCAGTGTCGTCATGGCAGGAAGCATGGCAGTATGCAGTCAGACATGGTGCTGGAGAAGTAGCTTGAGAGTTCTACATCCAGATCTGCAGGCAGCAGGAAGACGAGCCAAAGCTCCTGGACCTGGCATGGGTTTCTGAAACCTCAAAGCCAGTGACATACTTTCTCCAACAAGGCCATACCTCCTAATCCTTTCCAACAGTGCCACTCCCTATGAGCCTATGGGGGCCATTTTCATTCAAGCCACCACACTGGCCTTCCCCCAACATGGCTTTCTTGAACGCTTCCGGGCCCTACATCTTTGCATTCTCTGTGTAAATGCACTTAGAAGCTGCTTAGTTAAAAGTGCAGGCTCTTCCCTTGGGCTTGCAAGGTAACTAGAAGCAGATAAAAGGCTGGCAGCTCTGCCTTCATTTTGTACTTGTCTCCTTTACTTTGGGTTACATTCCTGTTCTGCTTTGCACATGGGTATGTTAATCATTTAAGGAATATCTGTCAAGATTTGCAGGGGCATCGGAAGTCATCTTTTACAAGCTTCTGATCCACCTGAGTAGTGCCTGCAAGTTTCCAGTCTGTAGCTGGAAGTTTCTCTGGTCCTGTCCAACCCTGAGGTTTGGACAAATCTCTTCTACCCACAGTCCTGCAGGCACTTATAAAATAATCACTCAGAGGCTTATATTAATTACAAACTGTATGACCTATGGTTTAGATTCTTGCTAGCTAGCTCTTTCAACTTAAATTAACCCATTTCTATTAATCTGTATGTTGCTACGTGGCCCTGATGTTACTGGTCTGCTAACATCTTGTTGCTCCTTCTGTGGCAGCTCAAGTCACTCCCAACTCCGCCCTTCTTCTCTCTTTATCTCTGCTGGGATTTCCCACCTGGATGTAAGCTTTCTTGCCATAAGCCAAAACAGCTTTATTCATTATCCAATGGGAGACACACATATTCACAGCATACAGAAAGACATCCCACAGTACCAGTCATTGACCTAAACCTGAAGTCACCTTGGATTCCAGGAACAATGGAGCCTCACAAATGGATCTCTATGTGATGAGCTCACCATCTATGCCAGAACAATTTCTCTCTAATGGAAACTGCCCCTCCCTCCCCCAAGAAGGAGCAGTCATCTCCTGGGAACCAGACTTTCTCCTCAGGCAATATAGATAAGGATAAAAATCACCATACAAGAATCCATCTTAATCCAAAACATCTTGGAGACCTGCTGTTGCCTCCTTAATGTAGGAAAATAAAACAATCCATCTTAGAGGCCTGGTTTTGCCTCCATAGTCTAATAAAAGGGAGATACAATGATAAGCAGATGGCTCAATGGCTCTAGTTGTTTTATGGGTACTGTCTTAGTAGTTGATTTATACCATGTGGTCACCTTACCCAAGGTGGAGATAAAGTCACAGACCATGCTTCTATCCTGATGAGTTAATTACCTGCCAAGATGGTGGCAAGCTATGTGGTTGTTATTTACTTCAAGGTGAGCCTAGGTCCTCAGCCAAGATGGCAGCAGGCCACTGGATCCAAGGTGAGCCCCAAAGGCACACACCCTTTCCCTAAACATGAGTTGAATCCAAGTTACATGCATGGTATGTTACAGCAAATTAAAACCATCTATACATCCTTTTCAAATCACACTCAATAAACTTACAAATCCTAAAATACAGAAAGTTAAAGTTTCAGCAAAAGCTTTAAAGATAGTCCACAGAACCAAGGCAAAGGAGGGATAATTCAGAGTTAACACCCTACCATTTGTAACCTCTACGGGAAATGGTTTACTCCTGGTGGTCCTCAGGAGCAAAGTGTCTTCTCCTGCATTGCTCTGTTTTACTTTCCTTCTCCCTGTCACAGAACCTTGTGGTCACGATGCTTGTGCATTTTTCTAAAAAACCCCCAAAGCCAATATTTGTTAATACTCATTTGCTTATCTTGCTTTACAAATTATGCCTCTGAACAATCCATCTATTTTTAAATAGAAAGATGATAAGAAACATGCTTCCTGCTGTCAGTGGGTGGTGACCTAGAGATTTGCCCATCAGTCGGAGGAGTCAAGAGTTGGCTTTAGCCTTCTTTGTCAATTCAGTCTTTGATGTAAATTATTTATTACAGATTTGACATGACTGACTGGTCTCATCTGTTGGGTGAGTACATGGAGTGAAAATGTCATAGAGAATTTTTTTAAAGGCTCTGTTAATGGGGTTAATTGTAGAACACTTTATAAAATGGATCATTTTATAATGATCTTGATATGGCAGTCATTCAGCCAGTAACTTAGGATGTTCTGGAGTGTTCTGGAGAACTGCCTGTTGAGGAGAAAGTAAGGCAGTCACTGTCTCTGGGAGTATGTTTAAATTGGATATTAAAATTTATTTCTTTTGGGGAAACACAACTTAGAATTAAATTGTCTCTTGGAGTATAGGTATAACAATTTGATGTTAACAAAAATGTATATTGTCATGTTTTCAAATACTAGATATGACCATTTAAGGTAATAGTCCCCTTATCAAATTGTTTCTAACCAACAATTGTGCTTTACTTGAGAAACTGGTTTTTTTTGTCCATTAAATAACAGCTGGTATTGTTAATATTTAAAACAAACATTAAAGTTCATTATATAAGAAACATATCTTGTAGACACTTTCTGTTCAGATTTATTCCTTATATACTAACTTAAGCTGACTTCTTTTACAAGGCTTCCAGTGCTTGTTCCTCATGCAGGAGTCTGATGTAAACAAACCGTTAATTACAGTCACCTTATCCTGCTACAGAGCTCTGGTCCACGCTCCAGCCAGTTGAACCTTATGTTAACTTTATATTTAGCCTTATGCTATAGTGATTCATGTCAATGTTGATGTCAAAGTTTTTCTCATGTGACTTTGTCACTTAATGTTCCCCACAAAGGTGTACAGTTATTACCTCCCGACTGTTGTTTTGTATTTTTGCCAACTGTTAAGTTTTAACATGGCCCCTTGGGGGGACTAGCTTCTGAGGCATTCTAACTGCTGCTCTCCTCAGGACCCTTCTGTCAGCCTTGGAGCAGTTAGTTTGGGCGACCTCTGGAAGGTGAGCTAACGGGCCATCCAACTCATCCCTCCTCTTGCCACTCTGGACGTTGTGTATGGGACTCAGAAATAAAACAGCTGGACTACCTCCTTTGCATCCATTAACTTCTCTCTCTCACCAGCTCAGATCAGCTTAACATCCTTCAGGACCAGCTGGATTCCTCAACTGCTGCAGTACTCCACAACTAAAAAGGACCAGATCTGACTACTGCTAAGGATGGGAACTGTGCCCTTCTTGGATAACGCTGCTTCCAGGCCAACAGATCCTAACTGGTTTGAGAGGGGACCAGACAAAAATTACTTCTGGTTCGCTCTCACCCTGGCTCCTCCCCAAGATCACTCCTTTCCTCCTTATTATCCTCACATCTGTGTTTTCACCCTGTCTTTTACATGTTTTACTTGCTAAACTTCCTCTATACACAAACAAAATGTTCCATGTAAGCTCTCCCAATGGCTGTCACCCTACAACGACCCCATTTGTTTCTGACGTATCTCAAAAAGACCTTTTAGATGCTGTGGAGAAGCTGGCTAAAAAGGACCCGGATCCCTTTCATTCCAGGCCAGATACAATTCTTTTTTTTTAAAGATTTATTTATTAATTATATATACAGTGTTCTGTCT
The DNA here is from genome assembly GCF_007827085.1 of Peromyscus californicus insignis. Lineage (NCBI taxonomy): Eukaryota > Metazoa > Chordata > Mammalia > Rodentia > Cricetidae > Peromyscus > Peromyscus californicus. Next base: position 65,583,302 of record NW_026294562.1, on the reverse strand, counting down.
GCAAGTATGCCTGGAGGCCAGAAAAGGGCACCAGATCTCATTACAGATGGTTGTGAGCCACCATGTGGTTGCTGAGAATTGAACTCAGGACCTCTGGAAGAGCAGCCAGTGCTCTTAACCCCTGAGCCGTCTCTCCAGCCCCCCGATACAGTTCTTTATAATAGTCCTCTGTTTTCCCCTGCTCCCTTCCTTTGATGCTCTGTAGCTCCCTGATACTTCTAGCTCATTTTGGTGAAAAGTCCTGGCAAAGGGACCAGTCACTAGTCACTGTCATCCTGAACCAACTCTGTTCCCATGTCCTCTCACTGGCCCACCCCGTCTCCCTCACCTCTGTTCTTATCTCTTAGTAAGTATTTCCAATATTAATTTTCCAAGTCTCCTCAGGAAATCAAGATGGCAATTGCCCGATCCACCACAGCTGATCCAGTTAAGATTCTCTCCCTGTTACACGACTTCAATGGCCTCAGAACTACCCCCTCCAACAAAGACCCTTCTCAGCAGAAAACAGCTCTAATGCCCCCACCCTGCACTTTTTTATATCCTCCCAGAGTTAGGAACGATAGTTTCCTGCTGAAAGACTACACTTCCCAGCTTCCCTTGTGGATCATAGAAGTCATTGCCCTTATAAGGGGCCTGCATCCCATCTTTCCCGGTAGGCATATTGGCCATCTCCACACATGGATGACAAAGATGTCCCTCACTGTGAATAGACATGACCCCATTTAAGTCCAGGAAAGAAAAAAAAAATATCCAGGTTCTTGTGTCTGGGAGCAACAGACACAAGGTTAGAAGAAGTGGAGACAGTTTATTAGGGAGGAAAGAACTGGAAATGGAAGTGGACTAGTGAGCTGATGGTAAAGCTCCCAAGGCCTGAGGTCACAAAGCACGTGACTCTTTATGGGACATTTACATAGCACCCACCTTCCCCAGCTGTATATGGGGGCTTTCCTTGCCCATACTTTGTTCATTAGGTGAAGCCTGGGTAAGGACAGTAAGGCTTCCAGCCTTTCCTGAGTAGTTCTATTATTGTATGAAGCCTCCCCCGGGGAGGGGAGGGCTTCTAGGGTTTCTCTGCAAACTGAATTCTTCCATGTGTTAATTTTGGTACTGCAGTCGCCAGGTCCTACCTCTATTCTCTTGCCACAAAGCGGAGGATTCTTGATAGCCAAAGTGCTGTGTAACATGAGAGTCTGAGAAAAAGCCTGGTTGTGGGTCCTCATCTATAGAGACTTGGTCATTTCCCAGCCATCGGTGGGGGAATCTGTTGAATGTGGATGACACTGAGCACGAGAGGCTGTGAGACATCAGGACTGACTGCTACCCGGGTCCCAGTGTGAGGGCCCTGTGCTGAGTCTGGATTTGTCATGCTGTGGGATGAGAGGTAGGACTTGGAGGAGTGGAGATGGACTCTGCTCACAGACAGCTGCCCCAGATCCCAGGCTCATTATGGGCTGCAGCAACTCTGTCTGTTGTTGAGTCCAAATGGTGCTCATGTTAGGGCTTGGTGACTGGAGCTGCCTGGCTTGGTACTGATAGGACTGTAATCACTGCTGTCTCTGAGATCTCTCTGTGAAACCATGTCATGGGAAGGAAACGTGAATAGCTAGTCCCACCCTGCATGGGTAATTTACAGTTGAAAATATCTTGTCCTCCTCAGTCCCACTGGTTAGTAACAGTTAGTAACAGACAAGAGGTATAATTGCATTCGGCATGATTTTGCTGCCACTGGATTTTGGTTAATGGGGTAACTTACAATTTTACACTTCAAAATATCAGCATCCGTTCAAACTGAGTACATTAGGAGCAATTAGAGGAGATTATGGATTTGAAATGAAGAAGGAGATACATTAATATGTCTAATTACTATGTTAATTAGACATCCGGGCCATAATATTTCATACGTAAATGGTAATGTTGATGGAGCTGTAATTACTATTATTGGTAGAAGTATTATGGAGTGCAAAATGAATCTCTGCTATTCTGCTCAGCAGTAAATAACAGCCTGGTCCTTGGGGGAACCTGTGTGTAAGTCTGCCCACTCCCTGCCTTCCAGGGACCAAGTAATTCAGGAGTCAGTTAATATAAAACTTGTGGGAAGGGGGGATGTTAGCATCCCCATCATGTCCTGTCATATGCTGCCTGCCTGTGAATGTCTGATGAGTTCCTAGAAAGAATGTGGTTAAGGAATTTCAAGGAAGTGGCTGTATTCCTACCTTTTAATGCCCTGGGAAGTCAATGTCTTAAATTACACGTTAATTTCTGCAATTTTCCATGTCCAGGCTGCTGCAGAGTTTTGGGAATGGGCCAGCAGGGGCTGTCTAGGATGCCTGGGACACAGAGGAGGAGTTGTGCTAATATTAATGTCAAGGATGGACTAGTGTGACCAGGTAGAGTGCCCCAGGTTTGCCAATAGCTTTTCTGATTTTCAAACTTGTAGTTCAAGCCCAGTATAGTGTTTTACATCTGTACTTTCAGGGTTTGGGGCCTAAGATAGGAGGGTTTCCATGAGTTTGAGGCCATCCTGGATTATATAATGAGCTCCTGTCTAGCCTGGGCTAAGAGATTCTGTCTCAAAGAAACAGAAAAGCAAAACAGCCTCAGGAGCTTTGCATGCTGGGGTCCTATCCTGGCTTGAAAAGGGAATGTAAGGTCACATGCTCCAGAAACCTGATCTGTCCCAGGAAAGCCATGTGTTAGCCCACTCCAGGCTCTACATACTACATCTCAGTGAGTGAGATACTTCCTCAGCCTGTGGGATTGGCCATATGGCCAGCTATCCTAGGGTATGAGATCCCAACTGCCTGGCTCAGGCTTCTGCTTGCAAAGTGCCTTTATGTTCTGCAGCAGCAAGAAAGAGTAAATGAGAGATCTTAGATCCCAATATGCTTTAAACATGTTCAAAATTCATATTAAGTTGCTGTGGGCTAATGCTATTGTACACTAAAGATTTGTCACTTGAATTGGTTTAATAAAATGCTGACTGGGTAGTAGCCAGGCAAGAAGTATAGGTGGGGTGAGCAGATTAGGAGAATGCTGGGAAGAGGAAGGGCAAAGTGAGGAGTCACCAGCCAGACACAGAGGAAGCAAGATGAGAATGCTGAACTGAGAAAAGGTACTAAGCCATGTGGCTAGACATAGATAAGAATTATGAGTTAAAATTTAAGTGTAAAAACTAGCCAGTAATAAGCCTGAGCTAATGGCCAAGCAGTTATAAGTAACATAAGCTTCTGTGTGGTAATTTGGGAAGTGGCTGCTGGGTATTTGGGAGTTGTTGGCTGAACAGAAACTTCTGCCTATAAATGGCAACCTATGTTGGGTGCCAAATGTAGAGGAAGTTTCTCTGGTCCCACCTGGTCCTGCGGTCCCATATTTCTCAGGTCCCACCCAGCCCCATGGTCTTGCAGCCATTTATAAAATAATCAGAGGCTTATATTAGTTATGAACTGGATGGCCTGTGGCTCAACCTTCTTGCTAGCTAACTCTTATAACTTAACCCATTTCTATTAATCTATAAGTTGCCACATAGCCGTGGAAAATACTGGTCTGCTGGCATCTTGCTGCTTCTTGGGCAGTGGCTGGCATCTCCCCCTCTGCCCTTCTTCTCTCTGTATCTCTACTTGGATTTCCAGCTTGGCTATAAGCTTTCTTGCTGTAGGCCAAAACAGCTTTATTTTCTAACCAATGGGAACAGCATATATTCACAGCATACAGAAAGACATCCCACAGCATTAGGTTTTTAAACATGATGGTTTAGACATGGCCTTGGATTTTGCATGTAGCCTTAAGCATGAGTTCAACCATCATGATGTAGAAGACAGAGTGTGGACCCCCTTCTTGAGAGTCCTTGAACTCAGGGTATCTTCCAGTTATGAGTGGGAGCTCCTCAATGACTTATCTAGCATCTACTCTACTTCCTGTTGGAAATGCCATCCAGGACACACAGGCTCACTCTTCAAGTATCAGGCCTGTAGCTTCTCACTTGCCTGTAGCATAGAAGGATTTTTCCTTTTAGGGAATCTACCATTCCCAGGGGATACAGGTAGAGGAGGTAGATAAAGAGGCCTGAGTTTTCTGTGCCAGTGGAAAGATGTACCAACTAGGGAAAGCCATTGGTGCAGGTGAAGCTGCGGGACATCATTTCTTCCGTATGCTTTGAATCGTCTGCAAAATAATAGGAAGCAAAGCAATGGTCTGGCCAGTTCCTCAGTTTCCCCAGATGCCTCTGCTGCTGCCTGGGTGATGACTATTCTTGCTGAGCCTGGATCTTGTTCCTTCTGAGTACAGCTCAATGGTCTTTTGTCTGATCCCATGAACTTCTTTCATATACCCCCCCCCCAACAACTGCTCGGATCTCTCAGGTTGGTTAAAGTTGTTAGCAGACAAAGACTCCTCCAGTTCTTACAGATTCCAGCTTTGCAGTGTATCAGGGTCAGGCAAGGCCTCCAGCATCGCTGAACCGAACCTCTGCAATTACCCTGTTCTTTCCAACCTGGTCAGGTAGTGAGTTTGAAGCCATTGGAATCTGGTGTTAAACAAACTCCACATGTGGTGCTCAGTGATCTCTGCTCTGCAAAGAATGGAAATGAGTCTCACAGCTTCTGGAGGCTTCCAGGTGACCGCGCCTTCAGGTGGGAACTGAGGGTCTTGATGACACTTCAAGCTTCATGCCATCAGAAGTGCCCATTCTCCTTCCACTTTCTGTTTCCCTTTCTGGCATGCATCTGTCTCCAGAGCCTGCTCTCCAGAGAGTGCCAGGCCTCAGGACACACAGGCTCCACTTGAGTCACCCCTCAAGTATCAGGCCTGTGGTTGCTTACTTCCCCTGCGGCACAGAGAGGGCTTTAATTGCTCTCCTGCTGGCTCTTCCAGATGACCAAGCTGAAATAAGCTTCATTTCCCCGAGGGTCTCTTACCTGCCATGGTTTTTATGTTAACAACTGCTTTAAAAAAGTAGAAAACAGAAACTGATTCAGGGTGAATGGAAGTAAACGGAGAGTGTGGAGGGAACAAGGAGGCAGAGGGAATAGAAAAACAGGCCAGGGCTTAGGAAGGCTGGGAGGCCGGGAAGCGGGGTCTCAAGCCGGTTCCTCTGCTGTGTGAAAGGCTACCGCACTTGCCTCGCATCCTTCACGACTAGTGGGCATGTGACCACACCCTAGCTGGGCCAGCTCAAGTCTCATTGTAATTTGGAACCATGCCTCATTTCAAGGTTCCCGTGAAAGGCAAAGGGGGAAGGAGAGGACATTTCAGTCCCAGTCAACTTGGAGGGACATCTGGGCATGCTTAGGGTGTGTGTGCTTGCTGGTAGTTGTTACTAGAGAGTTGGGGGTGTTAGTACTTGAGCTGAGTATTAGACAGAAAGAGTGTGTGACTTAAAAGGGAGGGGCATTTGAGAATTCTAGCAGTTTTGTTTGGTATCTGAGGGTGATGGATCATCTTTCCAATGAGACTTTGTCTGGGTGGAGCTTTAATGCACCAGACTCCCTCTTGTGAAGGGGAAGATGTCCACCGTCATTCATTCCTGTCCAGCTCTACATTCCTCAGAGATCCTAGCAGCAGCTTAAAAAGAAAATGCTCTCGCTGATTAATTGGATGCTGGGGAATGATCTTTCCCCCTGTCTCTGATACTTTTAGTCCTTCTTTGAACACTCAGCTTCCCAGACAACATGCGTGTTATTATGCATGTCTCGGCTCTGCTCACTGACACTCAGAGGTGGATGGAGCTGGCCAGCTTCGCTTGTACAGAGTCAGGTGTACAGCAAACAGCTATTATTTTCCTTCCGAGACCAAAGACAGATGCCCAGGCAGGTTTTGAGGTCAGGGGTGGGGTCAGTCATGGCATTCTTAGCAAGAGGAGCGGAGGGAACAATATGACTAAGGTCTATGGATTATCCTCTAGGCCCATCCTGCAGGTGGAGGAGCTGACGAGGTGACCCCGCCCCACAGTGACATCCCGGGCCCTAATGCTCTGGGCAGCTGTCAGAGCCCCACTGTCACTACTTGTTCCTTGTCCGTGTTACGAGCAGCTGTTTCACTGAACAGCAGGCTCTCACTTTTCTATATAAGTCAAACCCTGTCAAGTTCTCCGGGAGGAGGTTGGAGCATTCTGTGTGTAGCTAGAGTTTTCCTGCCTGGCCCACAGTCAGGGCAAATCTCTCTCACCTGCCAGTCCCACAGCCGCTCAGACCCAACCAAGTAAACACAGAGACTTATAATGGTTACAAACTGTATGGCCGTGGCAGGCTTCTTGCTAACTGTTCTTACAGCTTAAATTAATCCATTTCCATTAATCTATACCTTGCCACGTGGCTTGTGGCTTACCGGCATCTTCACATGCTATTTGTCATGGTGGCAGCTGGCAGTGTCTCTCTGACTCAGCCTTCCACTTCCCAGCTTTATTCTCCTCCTTGTCCCGCCTATACTTCCTGCCTGGCCACTGGCCAATCAGTGATTTATTTATTGACCAATCAGCAACATACTTGACATACAGACCATCCCACAGCACCTGTGAATCCACTTTTCCAGATAGAGGCTTCTTCTCAGTCTCCTGCCACATGCTGTTGATAGACAGAGTGAGACTTCTGTCCACAGACTCTGCTTAAAGCAGGGTAGTCCTTAAAAAACTTGCAACATATGCCACTAATACATCAGTAGTGGAGACAAAATAAAATCACAAGGAACACTCAAACCATACTGAAAATGAGCAGGGAAAAGGGTAAGCAGAGCAAAGAAGTGTTGAGGGAAGAAAATAACTGGTACATGGTAATCTTGAAGCTACAACTAGATCAATAACTGTATCAAACAAAATTTTCATAAACATCTTAAACCTGCGTAAAGCTACCTTAAAGGCAGATGTGATCTGACTGGATGAAGAAGCAAGGCCTTGTACTGTGCTCTGCTGAAAACACAGGTGGAAATGGGGTGGAAGTGTGCAGATGGGTGTCTTAGTTCTATTGCTGTGACGAGACACCATGAGCAAGACGACTTATAAGAGAAAGCATTTAATTCGGGACTCGCTCACAGTATTAGAGGGTTAATCCATTATCATCATGGTGGGGACAGTCATAGCAGGTAGGCAGACATGGTTCTGAAAAAGTAGCAGAGAGCTTCACATCCCAATCCACAGGCAGTAGGCAGAGGGAGGAGGGGAGGGGGAAAGCTGGGCCTAGCATGGGCTTTGGAAACCTCAAAGCCCACCCCCAGTGACACACCTCCTCCAGGCCACACCTCCTAATCCTTTCTAAACAGTTCCACTAACTGAGGACCAAGCATTCCAACATATTGGGGCCATTCTCATTTAAACCACACAATGGGAGAGGGGCAAATGCTGTCTTAAGGAACTTGGGAACAATCCCACATCTATCAGTTAGTACAGACCTCAGAACATAGTCTCTGGGCAAAAAGGGATGTTATATGGGAACAGAGGTCAATTAGTCAAGAGCCATGATCCTGAGCGTGCAGGCAGCTAATAAAAGCACTTTTAAGTATGTGCAGCACATACTGATTGGGTTGAAAAGAGGAGAAGGATCCATAATTACAGTGGGATGATAACCTTCACCTTGTAATCAATGCGGCAAGTAAACAGAATCAGCAAGGGCCCAAGATGGAGCTGTGCTCTGCCAACTAGATTTGATGACACTCGGGACACTTACACAGAGGCAGTGGCAGCAGTGGTGACAGCGGCGTGAGTGGTTTTGCAAAGCAAATGGGGGACATCCACCAGGGTTTGCCAGCAGACACCAGCATCTCCTGATACTGGAAGAAATTTAAGTTGCAGGAAGTATATTCTGTAGTCAGAAAAGAATCGAATGAGAATTCTACAACCAAAGGCTATTTAGAAAATGCCCTCATTAGGAAATCAAAGAACAGTCTCCTAAGTTGCTTGGGGGTGGGAGCAAAGGAGGTGAGAAGGTGTTTCTCATTGAACCGAAATGAAAACACATCTCTAAACTGGGTTCCGTGGCTAACGTAACATGGGAGGATTACACAGCATTAAATATTTATGCTAAAAAAGAAAGGTTTCAGATGAGAACAGAAGTTTCTTTCTTAAGTGACTAGAAAAGAATCAATCAATTCCAAAACAACCAGAAGAAGGAAATAGTCAAACTAAGGGTAGCAGGAAGGGACAGAGGATTTAATGGTCACCTTGGGGAGGATGGCGCTGCGGTTGGCTGCCTCTGCCCGCCAGGAGACCACCTGTGGCAGCGCAGGTCAAGGCTGTGCCGGGCATCGCAGCTACTCAAGTGCATTTTCAAGGGGAAGGGAAAGGCTTGTTGAGCTGCTAGCGTTGGACACACGTGCTTATCGTAGAAGGTTCTACAGGAAAATGATGCTGCCCTCAGAAGAGGTGATGGAAGAGAATCCAAGAGGCGCAGACAGAGTTAAAATAAAAACAAACAAAAGAAAGCAGCTGAAGAGGCAGAGCCGCCCAACCCCTTACTCAGGGGAGAAACAGAACTTTGTGTGTGTGTGTGTGTGTGTGTGTGTGTGTGTGTGTGTGTGTGTGTGTGTGTGTGTGGTTCCTCAGGCTGCTGCAGAAGGCACTGGGCTTGGGTCCTTTTCTGAGCCAATCACTGGCCAGGAAGACACGCGTTCTAATTGGACAAACCAGGGTCCCAGCCTTGGAGCTTGAGCCACAGGGACTAAGTAGCCATGAGAGGAGGGGAGTTTTCCTTAGGCAGACAGGGGTGCTGTGACTAGAAGAGAAGGGAGCAGAGAGGAAGCTAGGAAAGAGGCGTCCATCATACAGAAGTAGAAGTTAGTCCATCCACCCACTCCCCACTATTATGAATTTCTGTTGCCGTTGAAACCAGTGACCACAAATCCCGTGGCTTAAAACAGCCGCTTAGTCTCTGGCAGACTGGGAGTCAGACACAGAGGGATCTGGAGCGCTGTCCTCCTCCGAGGACTCCAGGAAGCCCCTGCTTCCTTGTGTTGTGTGGCTTCTGTAGGTGCCAGAGTTCTTCACCTTGTGGTCCTGGCCGGCATCTTCCACCTGGCACTGTGGGCAGAGTCCTTGCCCGGCTGCATCTCTGTGTCTTTCTTCTCTCTTTGGCCCTTTCTTTCCTCTACTTTGCCCCTTGCAAAGACCCTCTGATGGCTGTGGATCACTGGGATAGTCCTGGATAGTTCTGCTATGTCAAGGTCTGATGGCAAAAACACAGACTGCTCTTCAAGCTTAATTCCCTTTGTCAAGTTGAGGGGTTCTGAGGATCAAGACGTGGACATCTTTGTGAAGATTGTCATTCCGGGGCCACATTTAGATCTGTCTGTGAGTCAGGAAGTGTGGGATCGTGGAGAGAAGAAGAGTTGCTCTGGCCCCTGACTCAGAGAATTGAAGTGGGCTAGAGAGATGATGGTTGGGGTGCAGCTTGCCCGGGCTTTGCTCCAAGTCCATTGTCTGTCTGGGAATATTGTCTGAAATATGGAGCAGAGAGGTGGATCTTGAATTCCAGGCAGGGGGGGCAGACTACATGTGGGAGGTACTAAGCACCCTGAAAGGGGGCTATTTGTCACATTTGATTGGTTTTAAGCAAGGTCATCCCCAAATTTGTCTCTAGAGACAGTATAAAAACTTAAGCAAAATGGAGAGATGGCTTACCAGTTAAGAACACCGGCTCCTCTTCTAGAGGTCCTGAGTTCAATTCCCAGCAAGTACATGGTGGCTCACAACCATCTATAATGAGACCTGGTGCCCTTTTCTGGTGTGGAGGTGTACATGCAGCCTGAGTACTCATAACTAAATTAATTAATCTTAAAAAAAGAAAATAATAAAACTCTCTCTCTCTCTTTCTCTCTCTCTCCCCAAACCAAAGAAACAAACAAAAGATTAACCAGAGTCCAGCAAGGGAGCAGACTTAGCCCGACATGATAAGGTGAGTGAAGGAAGTCTGGAATCACTTACACAAATGAAAGACCAGGTTTGGGAGCCAGTGACCCAGCTTATGAGAAGCGGGATCTGCAGACTAGGGACTGCTGGCTCCTCCCTCAGGTTGTCTGGGCATCCTCACTGTGCTCTCAGATGAACTGGGACGATAGTCCCCCGTAAACCAAGAGGTGGGTAGGTCATGCCAACAAGCTAAGGAGCCATGAGCTGCTGTGATTTCCTCCTGGAGAGAAAGGGGAAAGGTCAGAAGGTGTACTTGCCTCTGTGGGTGGGCCAGGCAGATGCACAGGGAGCCCTGTGCTCAGGGACCTTCTGTTTGTTCTGTAACCAGAAGAGGAGTCAGTGGGTATGTGGCTTGTCTCTGCCCTCCAGTGACTTACAGATGAAAGGAAGTAGGGAAGCTTTGAAGTCACGGACTGTAAAAGGAGAGTTTTAAGTCCCTTGTAAACCTGCTGTAGTATAGACTGCAACCCTGAGTTTCTCAGACAGCGTGTTGGACCTTGCAAAAATGTCTGACTGCAAAGCACCCTCTTTGTTGACTTTCTTCAGGAGTGGAGGCCAACAGTGGCATGGGATAACCGTGGCATTGCTTCAGTGGACACAGCTGCACTCTGAGCTTTGTTAGAGGGAACCATATGCCCTGATTATCAAGTGTGTACACTCACTGTGGTGCTGGGAGTGATTGCCTCCCTGCCTAACAAAGGGTTATAGTGTGTGTGTGTGTGTGTGTGTGTGTGTGTGTGTGTGTGTGTGTGTGTGTGTGTGTGTATGTGTGTTTGGAATCATGTATGCAATGGTACATGTGGAGGTCTGTGAACAACTTATGGGAGTTGGTTTTCTCTGTTTACCATGTGGATCTCAGGGACTGAACTCAGATGGGCAGGCTTGGCAGCAAGCACCAACACCCACCAAGCCATCTTGTCTGCCCAAGTGAGCTGCTTCCTGCATCATGCCTCTCTCCAGGTCTCACAGGCATGTATGTCCACTTCACTGTCTTCACACAGCCCACCTGGGCCTTGGGGGCATTTGGGCACCTTTGTGACACCCTTCTTCTGTCTCTTCTCACATGTGTTCTTGGTCACTCAGGCAGGCCTCATCGTGGTCTCTTCTACAACTGACCTTCTCGTATTTCCCTTGCTCTACCATTTTAGATCTTTTCACTAATTTCTTTTGAGGGTGAGTAAGAATAGAAATTCTTTATTTTCTCTGTGACTTCCTTTTCTCTTTTTATTCAGTACAAATAAAGGAAGACAACTCTAATGCTCTGCCCCCTTGTTTTCCCAAATCTTGGGACATCTCTTATGGGGCAAAATGGGGCTTCATGCTGGGGGAGAAACCAAAGAATTTACCTCTCACACTGGCATTGATGATGTCTTAACAGACTACTGCCAGCTCAGTGTCTTAAAAGCACATGTTTATTATTGCACAGTACCAGACACCAGGGTTCCTGGAATCTAGGCAGCACTGTGTCATTCCAGAGATGTCCAAGCAAAGTCCGTATCCTTGCCTTTCTTATTTGTGTTTTAGATAATAGAGTCTTTGGTACATCCCTTGACTCAGGGCCCCCTCCTTATAGCACTCCAGCTCTGAGCTTCTGTTGTGCTTCCTCTAACTTTTACTGTGACCCTCCTTATCTCCTTTCAGGGGCCTGAGGATTACTCTGGGAATCCTAGTACTACTTGGGAGGATAATTTCCAGAGAGCTTAATTGAATGACCTATGCACTTCTTAATTGTCATGTGAGGTCACACTTACATGTTTCTGGGGGTTGGCTTCTGAGGACTGGCTGTTGCTTTGTCTGTCCTGGGTTGATACTGTTTAGTTTTTAACTACTTAAAGGTCTTGACTTTTTTTTTTTTTAAATAAAATTCTATTTTAGGCAGAGAGCAGAGTAGGTGCATATGTGAATACGTATCCTATTTTATAGATCCATCTTATGGCTACAAGTATAGCTGATTCTAAATAAGTCAACCAAGACAGACACACAGATTGCTGTCCTTGGAGAGCTGCCCCAGCATTGAATCTGGACAGCTAGCTGGCTGGAGTGGCGCTATATATTTGCTTATTTTCTACTTTCTATGTCAGGTAGAGGGTATCTAACTGTAATCAATTTCCCCCTCATATCTGGTGGTTTCTGCTTCTTGGGATTTAGGTTCTGTCTGTAGGGTCTCAAACATTGATAGTTGTCATATCTTTGTAGTGAATTAAATAATTGACTCTCTTTGTCATTATAAATAAGTCACTTAACTGATGCTGCTTTGCTTTGAAGTTGACATCATCTAACATTAATGTTTCTACTCCACTTTTTTTAAATCAAACATTAAGTGACCCCTTTCCTATCTTTTTACTTTATCTGTGTCTAGGCAGCACATAATACACTCTTGCTTTTAGCCATTCCTGACAGTCTCTGCCTTTGAATTGGGCTGTTTTGCCCATTTATATTTAATGAGGTTACTGGTATTGTTGGTTTTAAATTTACTCTCTTATTATTTTTTTATCTGATACTTTTTTTGTTCTAGTCTTTTAATGCCTTCTTTTGGGTTAACTGTTCATTTTTACAATTCTAATTTATCTCTTTTGTCATCTTGCCAGCCATACTTCTTTATTTTGTTGTTTTAGTGGTTGAGTTTGGGTTTGGAGGGTATATTTCATATTTCTGTGTCTACTTCCAAGTGATATGATGCGGCTTCATGTCTAATGTAAGAACCTGATAAGCCCAAAGGTTTTTGTTCTGAGTCTCTGAGTCATTTTTCTACATTTTTTATTTCCTCCACCTCTTCTGCTTCTAATACTTCTAAGTGCTTTCATAATCCTCCTAAAAAACAGGACTTGGGTCATCACAAGCAATACCCCACTCCAGGTACTAGTTTCTATTCTAATTAGGTAGAGCTGTCAACCAGATGCAATCCAGAGTCATTTGAGAGAGTTTCAACTTGGGGATTGCTTTAATCATCATCAACAACTTCTCCTCCTTCTCCTTCTCCTTCTCCTTGTCCTTGTCCTTCTCCTCCTCTTCCTTCTGCTTCTGTTTCAAATTTCTTTCTCCACACACACACACAACTATAAACTATGTACATTGCTATTTTTCATTTAAGTAGTCTGCTCTATTAAGAGTTTTAAGGGTAAAAACAATTGCCTTCGCATTGTCCCACATTCCTCATATGATTTTTCCTTTTGTGCAGTTCTAGGCTTCCATCTGTTCTTATTTTCCTTTTGCTTGAAGGATGTTATTTATCATTTCTTACATTGTGGTTTTACTCCAGATAATAATTTTAGCCTTCTCATGCACCAATTTTTCCTTCATATTTGAAAGCTCTTCTTGCTATGAAATGACTTTAGATTGACTGTGGGCTCGTGCATGAGCATTGTGTATACTTGCACACACAGGTGTGCACATTTTCCAAAAGTTTATAGACACTGAACCACTATCTTTTAGCTGGCAGTTTCTTTTATGCATGCGTGTATGTGCTTATGTGAGAGTGTGCGTGTGCGTGTGTGCATGCCCTTGATTGTACACATACATGTGGAAGAGGTCAGAGATTAGCATCATTTTCCTCAATACCTCCACCCCTTTGTATTTTGAAACACGTCTAACTGGGACTCCTTTATTTGTCTAACTGGTTGGCCAGCAAGCTCCACAGCTCTACCTGTCTCTGCTACCCAAGCCCTGGGTCCCAGACAGGTCTACTGCTCCTGACTTACACGGGTACCGGGGACCTGAACTTGGGTCCTCGTGCTTACTTTACCAACTGATCGATCTCCCCGGTCCCCTAGCTGGCATGGTTTGACGTATGCCATTGCCCTGGCCTATTTTCTTCTCCACATATGTTGCCTATTTTTCTGCTTTTAAGGTTTTCTCCCCCTTCTCTGGCTTTGAATTTACCAGTGTGGTCTTCTTCACATTTGCTCTGTGCAAGATTGGGTAAGATTTTTTTTTTGAATTGTAGGTGCTTTAGGTTTTCATCAAATTTAGAAAATGTTAGTCATGCTGTCCCCTGCCTTTCCTCTCCCAGAAACTCCCCCTGCCTGATATTTGGTCACTTGGAGCTGTCCAAACACTCGAATATTGTGTTCACTTTTGAAGCATGTCGACTTAATTTTACACAATTCCTAATCTGGCACCTTCACCTGCAGTCATCCCTTCCACCTTTCAACATTTAGCCTGCTCTTGCATCCACCTATGGTATTTATACCAATGGCAGACCTTATGTTTTCTAATTTGAGAATTCCAGTTGGCATCTTTTAAAGAAATGCCTTGTTTGGGTCAGTTTTGATGGGGTAATAGTCTTCGTGATGGAACCCTGGCCTGGGTGCCAGTCTTTGGTGCCTTTTCTTTGTAGTGTGCAGGATGTTTTTCTGTCCCTGTAAGCATTCCTGGCTTTCTTCTGTACCACGGTAGTATTCTTCTGAAATTGTTTAATGTTCGCATGGTTTGCTCTTGTGCTTTAAGCGGAGAGAAATGCTGTTTAGTTAGAGCGAACTTTTCCCAGGGTTGGGTACTCCACCCTGCGCTCTGACATTGCCCTCTGGTGCAAGTGGCCTCTCTTCCAAGACTAGAGTGATCTTTGCTGGCTGTTCCCTTGAATCCAGAGGAAGGGTCATTTTTTCCTGGTCTGGGGCAGCTTTCCTCATGCCTGGCCTGGTCAGCGGAGTGCTGCGTGTTCAAGAGGAACTCCATAGCTCTCTAGAGTTTTTATTGTACACACTCTTGCTCCTGACACTCTGACCTGCCTACTTTACACTCTTGGCTTCTGGGGACCCCCAGCCCTATCTCCTTAAGCCAGAGGAAATTGGGCCTTATCCAGCAGTGTGTTTTGGCAAAATACCTTGACAGTCCGAAACGAGAAAATCACCTGTTAGGTTTGCTCGACACAGTTTTCCTACCTAGAACTGTAAGTATGGATCTTAGTGCTGTGACCTGATCCTCTCTGCTCAACACTCCTCACCTGGAGGCTGCTGAGGACCGTGTCCATTGCTGTGATGTGCAGCAAGCCCTGTGACCAGCCTCCCTCCATGTCTTCAAGGTCTGATTTCTTCCCTGTCGCTATCTAGGTTGTTCTGCCCGGAAATACTGACTGTTGTTTCTTTTCTCTTGCAAGCAAGGTGCTCGTGCTTAAATGTGACCCTGCAGGTAAGTTCTAACCAGAGGTCACAGCGATTGCCCTCGGCTTCTTCCATGATATGATTCTAGTCACGTCACTCAGGCCCGCTTCAGCCTTTTGATGTCTTGTGTTGTTCGGTTATCTGCATGCTGTGATTACTCAAACCTCCTCAGATCTTATTTCCCTGTGTGATGGTAACATTATAGTATCCACAGTGATTTTTTTCTTCAATATTGGCCATTGAGGAACACGTTTGAGCAAATTTGTGTCAAAAATTTTGTTAGGAGGGACTTTAGAGATGGCTCAGAGGTTAAGGGCACTTAATGCTCTTCCAAGGGATTTGAGTCTTAACACCCACATTGGGAGGCTCACAGCCACCTGTAACTCTAACTTCCGAAGAATCTACAGCCTCTTCTAGTCTCTGCAGGTACTCCCACACATGTGCACACACACATACCCACATACATAAATAAAACAAGTCTTTAAAAATGATTAGAAAAGAGCAAAATTGCAAATTCAGGAGCCAGGTCTCACCAGGAGCGTGCATGTCCTTCTTCATGTTTTGGATGGACCCATGTGTGAGAACTTTCTACAAGTGCATATTTCAAATACAGGTGAGCCTTTGATTATATGGAGATCATCACATTTTGTAGAAGTCCTTGACCTGACAGATTTTGGGCTTTTGGAATCAGAATCAGGCTGTCTTTTCAATGAGTTCTGATTCATCAAGCCACCTCTTAGAAAGTGTTTATTTAACCAACAGCACTTGTATGAGTAGCACATTGAGTGTTCTGGGACCTGGCTCTGTCTGAGACACGCTATGGAGACTTGATTAAGACAGCTGGCATGTAAGTGCCACACCCTTGTGCACAGAACCCTGTCATTATAGAGTAGAATGAAACAGTTACTGCAAAACACCACAATTTCGAAAGTAAAGGTTACTCAAGAGCATGAAATTATTTCAAGTTAATTTTGCACTCTGCCTTTGACGCTGATTAGTGTAAAATGTAATGAAATGTAATTTTTGCTAAACAGCTTAACCAGAAGTATAGCATAGAAACCTGCAATTAGTGCTGATTGATACCAAGTCTTTCATGTGTCAGAGGAAACCTGAGTGCACCACAGTGGTTAACAAGGTGACCCTGGCAGGGACAGGCAGCCTGGTCTTTGGGAAGTGGGCCTGCCTCTGGTGTTCTATTTGTTATGTTCAGGGCCATAAGAACACTGCTTACCACCATCCTTCTTTCTGCACTAGGAGCTTCGGGCAGACAACAGCAGTTCCTTTGTGTGAATGTGTGTGTGTGTGTGTGTGTGTGTGTGTGTGTGTGTGTGTGTGTGTGTGTGCATGTGAGAGTGTGTGTCTGTGTGTGTATGAATGTACATGTGTATTTGTGTGCATTGTGAGACTGTGTGTATGGGTGCATGTATATTTATGTGCATTGTAAGACTGTGTGTGTGTGTGTGTGTGTGAGAGAGAGAGAGAGAGAGAGAGAGAATATGTACATTTGTGTGCCTGTGAGACTGTGTGTCTCTCTGTGTGTATGAGTGCATGTGTTTAGGGGTGCATGTGAGATTGTGTGTCTGTGTGTGTATGTATACGTATGAGTGTGCATGTGTATAGGGGTGCATGTGAGACTGTGTGTCTCTCTGTGTGTATGAGTGTACATGTGTATTTTCACGCATTGTGAGACTGTGTGTCTGTGTGTGTATGAGTGCATGTGTATAGGGGTGCATGTGAGAGCATGTGTCTGTGTGTGTGTGTGTGTGTAAGTATGAGTGTGCATGTGTGTAAGTGTGCATGTGACAGTGTGTGAAGGAGGGAGGGAAGTTTCTGGTTGCTGGGATGAGTCCAGACCCAGAGTCTGCTCAGCAATCATCCATCTCCTCTTCACTGGGAGCTTGTGGTGGTTCAGTCACATGCTTAGCCGTCTCTCCTTGAGGGTCTCGGGAACGAGGTGCACCTTTCCAAGGCTTAGAAGGGGACTGTGTGTGTATGTCCAGGTGCAACAGGGCTGGTGGCTGATGAAAGAGCTTCTAGTTTGGCTCCTTGTCACAAGGTAACTTTCAAGTTACCTTGGAAAAATTGTTCTCTCTCTTTGTCTGTCTCTGTGTCTTTCTGTCTCTGTCTCTCTCTGTCTTTGTGTGTGTGTGTGTGTGTGTGTGTGTGTAAAGTGACAGCAATGTACACAGAAAAAGATGGAGGAGGAATTAAATGATTACAGTGGCCAAGTGGGCAGTGGCGGGGTGGCGGGGCTTCCCCTAACTCAGCCTTTTGGTCCAGATCTTCGACTGCTTGGATGAGGTCCACGCACACTGGGGAGGCTGTGCACATCACTCACTTCACAGACTTAAATATCAGTCTGACCCAAAGCACCCTCACAAATGTGTTGAGGACAGTGTTTGCCAAATTCCTGGGCAGGAATTGACACACAAGATTAACCATTGTCTGAGCCAATGTAAGCGCCGAGAGTGGAGAAAATTGCTGTAGAAGGTAGTAACATCTACTTCAGGGTTGAGAATTTTAAGATTATGAGGTGTGAACATCTCCCCCCCCCCCCAGACATCCTTCTCCCTAGTGCCCAAGTAAACTGTTTCTATACCTGTTAAGAGTGAAATAAAGCCAATAGGCTCAGGTCAGTTTCTGATGACATTTCGGCCGTTTACAAAGGTGAAAACAGTTTAACCATGCAGTTTTCAAAACAGACGAGTGGTATAGGGGGTGGAGGAAACTTCGGAATCCTCGAGGGAGTGAAGTCCTGGACGAGCCCTGTAGTTTCAGACCCATGGGAAAACAGCAAAGCCTTCAACTCCCCCCGCCCCCTGCCCCAGTGATGGCAAAATCTTCCTCTGGTCCATGTGCAGATGCCCATAGTTTGTGCAGGAAAAGCACCATAGCTTTCTCCCCCCAGATATTTAGGGCTAGAAGACTGTTCCCTACAGAGACTGCTCCTCCCACCAACATTAGCAAAACCTGCCTCCGTGACCCAGTTGTTTATAACAATGCTGCCTCTTGGTTCTGCTGTATGCAACCAACCCATCTCTCTGTTCAACTCTAGACCATAAACAGGTCTGAGGCTTCTCCTTCAGAGAGAAACTATGTGCGCGTATATATGTGTGTTCTCTTTTCCTCATTCCATTGTCACTCCCAGTTAGGCAAGGCACTCAGGCTGTGCAAGGGTGCAACCATGCTGGTCCAAAGCCTTGAACACCCAGATGAAGCCCTATAGGCTATAAGGGAGACAGCATGTCGGACAGGCCCGAAACCCTACCTTCCATACCAGCATTAGCGTGCCCAAAGAGGAGGCAACAAGTCACGTCTTCTTGTCTTGCACCACTCATTCTGAAGGTCCCCAAAGCAGGCAGGTGACAGGCAGTGTTCAAGAGCTTCCCAGGACTAGACACTGTACTCAAGGCTCCTAGTGGTTAATACTCTGTTGGCAGATCTGGGTCTACAGAGCTCCATTCTGGTAGACAGTGGGGGCAGTAGACACCTGCTCCAGGCACAAGGATGTGAAAAGATGGTCTGGCAGGGGGAGGGGCAGGAGAGATCTTCAGACTCACTGGTGATGGCACTTGCTGGCATCACTGGACCCCAGTGCCCACCCACTCAAAGAAGTGAGGCTCTTAAGAAGTCAGCTCGCTCTAAAGTGTGGAAACAAAAGTTTGGATAGGTGGCTCCCCATGTCCCTCCCCAATCCCCCTACCTAAAAGTCTGGCCCAGTTATGTGTGTGAAGCTACCTCCTTGCTGAGTTGTCTCCAGATCCATGGCTCCTCCCTCTGACCACATCACAGACTATTCCTCCTTCTGATCCGGGGCCATGGTCCAGAGCTTGCTGCCCTGGTTTTCTCAGATCATGCCCCTCTCTCCATCCATGGCTGCCTATTTCAGTAGCCATTCTGAACCCAGCTTTGCGTTCTTTTTCTTGGATCTGAAGTTGTTACGCTGAGGTCAGATATCCCCATGCCTCCTGGGTGCTCACTCAGAAACCGGTAGGGGAGGAGAGAGGCAGCGTACATGAGTATTCCAGGACCCACGTGGAGACTCCGAGAGTTTGTCTGTAACCCTTCTGCAGCTGGGTGTTCCAAGCAGGGCTACTGCTCCTAGGAGGTTCACACACTTCTGCAAACTGCTGCTCTTCAGTGGCTGCCTAAGAGCTTCGAGTGCTCAGCACAGCCACAGGCATTTTTCTGTCACATTGCCCTTCTTTCTACCATCCTTTCATGGTGGGGATCTCAGCCGTCGGTCGGTCCTGCTCTGGGGCCTTTGCTCTCTCAGTTTCGTGCTCACACTAGCTGCCTATTCAGTCTGATGTCTCCTTGTTCAGAATCCAGCAGTCGTTTTCTTGCCACGATGGGATCCGAGGACCCACAAACTAGGATGGAAAAAAATCACTACACGTCCAGAGTGAGTCATCGCTTTCTGACTATGACATGCAAGTCATTGTCCCCCCGCCCCCACCCACCCAAGTCATCCACAGGTGTGAACAGCAAGGACGGGACGGGCCTCAGGGTGTCTAGCTGTCAGCCTCCAGTCCTGGAGAATCGACTAAAGCTGTAATTTGAGGGTGTTTAACCGGCAACGTGCATGTGTTCGCGCATGGCTTTATTTTTAATTAACTGTTTGGCACACGGTATGCGTTCTAATGTTTTCAATTACCGCATGTAATTATTTAGATATAAATTTTAGAAATGTCAAACGAGTAGTTCCTTGGCAGAAGTTTCTTGAAAACTATCAACCAGCCATATTTCAAATTCTGTGACTGAAACCCAAGGCTTTTCAGAAAAGAGCTGGCATGCCCTTGGGCGGTCTGCAGGGCAGGTGAGGGTCGAGGACCGGCATCCGTGATCAATTTTATTGATGAGCTGTACTTTTAATCATGATTATTTAAAACTCTCCCAAGGTATATTGCAGGAGGGATGCATAGTTCACATTTTTGAAGACAGTTCAAAGCTTGCCTCAGTGTTCTCTAAGGATATGCTTGAAGGCTTATTATATTATTATTATCTTTACATTATTTATGTGGGGGGGGTATGTGTGCATGTGCATGTTTACAAGTTGTGGGTGTTGGTTCTTTCCTTCCACCATGTGGGTTCTGGATTCCAGGACTCTAACTCAGCTGCCAGACTTAACAGCAAGCTCCTTTACCCAGTGAACCATCTTGCTGACTCTAGGGAGGAATTTAAATGAATCTCCTTCCTTTATGAAGTTAGGTCATCGGTTTCAGGCCTTTACTTGGGTGTCCTGCTCATGCTTGGCAAGACACAGGGTTGGGGCTGCAGGGAGACTCAGGGAGTGACTCTTCTACTCATTGCTATGACAAAATATTGACAAAGTAAGTTAAAGAAGGGAGGCTTTGTTTTGGCTCAGAGTTTGAGAATGAAGCCCATCATGGTGGGGTAGGTATGGTGGCGGGCCATGAGACAGCTGGTCACACTTGTCCGCAGCTGGGAGGTAGAGGGAGATACTGCTGCTCACCTTGCCTGCTTCTTTTCCTTAGGTCTTGGACCCCAGCCCCTGGGATGGTGCTGCCCACATTTGGGGTGAGTCTTACTTCCCCAATAAATTTGATCTAGAAATCTCTCACAGACACGAGGGAGATTCATCTCCTAGGTCATTCCAGATCCTGTTATGTTGTCAGTCAATACTAACTATCACACCAATGTTATCTCTAGGCCTTCAGGTGTTTGCTGTCAGCTGGGAGGACTGTGTGGTAATGGTCAGGAGACAGGTAACCATTCTGAGGATGAATGATTTCTATAAGAAAGGGATATGCCTGCCAAGACCTCTGCCATTTGAGAATTCCAGAGAGGATAGACCTTTAGTACACAAGACTGTCCCAAATATTGGTTGACATCTTAGGTCAGGGGAGCTGGGCAGGCTTCCAGACCCGGGGCTGAGTGAACTGTCCTCTACAGTCCTGTCCTGGAAAGTGCTGTGAAAGAGGCTCCACAGCTCTAGCTCATAGATCCACCTGCTGCTCTGCATATGGTACTCACTGGTGATCTTTCTTCCCCCAAACAAGGAGCACAGCCTGCCTCTTTAACAGTGCCTCTTACGAGCCTTTGTCCCTGGAAAGGCTTCCACTGGAAAAGAGTGGCGGCCACATGGCCACTGTTGGTGGGCTGGCTTCAGGCCAGTGAAGACATTGTACCTACAGACCAGAAGTGACCTGAAGCCTCAATGTGGTCCTTTGCTAAGGTGCTAGGGGCCATTGCTCATATCTCTCTGAGTCTCCCAGTTGTGTCCAAGAAAGATGTCCTTCTCCAGGCTCCAACTCATAAATCTAAAGGCTGTCTCCTACCTATCAGCAGTTTTTAAAGAAGGGTGTAGGGGGCCACTCTCGAAACCATACTCCATTGTCCAGAGTCTTTAAAGATTGTATGAAATGTCAGTTATGTTTGTCCGGAGAGTCAGAACTTAATCTCACCAGTCAGGCTGGATAGCTACTTCCTCCAACTGTTAAAATGTGAAAAGACATTTAGGGGTGACCTTTGCTGTGTTTACTTCAGCTTTTCTTAGTGGAATTTGCAGGATAGCAAAAAGGATATAGAAGAGGATTTATCTGCTCTGGGAAGCATTTTCTCCACTGGGGACAAGGCAGAGACTATGGAGCCCTAGTACCCAGCTTGAGACCAAATGTGTGGTTTGCATTCAAAACATCTTATGATGAATACATAGGTGGATGAATGGAGGGGTGGATGGATGGATAATGGATGACAGATGATTGATGCATGGATATCCTACTGGGTGGGATGGATAGGTGGGTAGATGGGTGGGTGGTTGAGTAGACGGATGGGTGATGGATGAATGAATGGATAGATGATAATTATGCATAAAAGCCTGAGCTCTTCACTTTTGAGTGGAGGTATAAGGATGGGGGCACAGTTGAGTGGTTCATGGGGGAGCAGCAGATCCTGGGCTGTGAAGCCTGAAGGAAGAGGGTTACTTGAGAAATGGTGGTTGTTGTCTTAGTGGGACTTTTGAAGAAGTGAGTCTGGGTCATCAGCAAGACAATCACATTTGAGAAAGATGGGAGGAGAGAACCTAATGGGGAAATGGCTTGTGATCTGGTTCCATGGGAATCTACTCTGTGAAATAAATGGGATTGACGGTGCCAGATCTTGAAGCTCAGAGTACCTGTCTTTGGGGAGCAGGAGGCATCGTGTGGGATCATTAAGAGTAGATGTGGCCACAGATTGTTTCAGAAGATGTTTTTTGGAAGCTAAATCCAGAGTGCCCTAGAGAGGAGGAGCCGGGGAGTTACAAGTAATGAGAGTGACATAGTCCCCAGGGTGATGAGTGGAGCAAAGAATGGCCTTCAGGGTCCTCCCTCCAAAGTGCTCCAGCCTCAGATGAAATTTAATGCCAGAACATTAAGGCCAACACATTCATTAAAAGGTATGACTTCTTTTTCATTTGTGAGCATGTATGTATGTGCTTGCTCAGGTGTGTGCATGTGTGTGTATTCGCCGACATGTACATGGATACAAATGTGTGTGGATATCAAACCTCAGATGTATTCTTCAGGGATCATCCATCTTGTGTTTTGAGATGGGATCTCTTGCTTTCTGGGAACAGGCCCAGTAGGATAGACTGGCCAGCCGACCAGATGCAGGGATCCACCTCTCTCTGCCTTCCCAGTGCTTGGGTTACAAGTGCATGCCACCGCACCTGGCTCTTTTCCCTGTGGGTTCTGAGCATCAAACCCAGGTCATTATGCTTACATGGTAAACATTTTATTAACTGGTATAAACATCAATCTGCTCCAGTAGAGAATGACTACTTCCAGCTTGGTAAAGACTCTGTTGTCAGTACAAGCTGCTCAAGCCTCCAGATATTTGTCCAGAAGCTGGTGGAGTCTCCTGAGTCATAATTATTGCTTTCCTCATCAAACTGTGATCTTTACAGGGTAGGGATCCTGTTTTGGCTGTCCTTGTCCCCTGTCACATGAACAGTCTCTGTCATCTAAATCAATATTGGCTGATGAGTATAATTCACCAGATACCCTACAAGGAGGAGCTGCTCCCAATTACGCTGAAGGAAAACACTTTGGAATGAACGACACACATGGTCTTGCGCCTTCTGTGCCTCTCAATATTAAACAAAGTTTTGTGTTCTACTTTGTTAGAAATAGATGTTTATTTGAGATATCGATTCCCTGATTCCCTCATTTTATGTAATGAAGGCAATCACTCACCATATCCTCCCCAACATGATTCATTACAGCCTTGAGGTGTTGATAACTATCATCAGGGTGAATGTGGCCCAATAATCTGTGGTGGGTACCAGTGCAGAATGAAACATTGCATCTTTGATCCCATGGAGGTGCATAAAGTTTTTTCCAGTGGGACTTGAAAGTCAATCAGACCAAGGGACAGAAACATTAACTGAAAGGAAGGACT
The DNA here is from genome assembly GCF_007827085.1 of Peromyscus californicus insignis. Taxonomy (NCBI): domain Eukaryota; kingdom Metazoa; phylum Chordata; class Mammalia; order Rodentia; family Cricetidae; genus Peromyscus; species Peromyscus californicus. The sequence continues at coordinate 65,559,911 of NW_026294562.1, read as the reverse complement.
AGGAAGTGACAGTGTCCCACTGAGGCACCAAGGCTTCCTGTAGCCCCCACACAGCACACTCAGAACCCCGAGGGTCCAAGTAGGGCAAGAGACTCACAGGGGGCCTCCTGGCTATAGGCCTCAGCTTTTTTGAGAGGCCCTGAATGGTGATCCCCAAGATCATCCTGGCTCTGCCCACTAGAGTCCTCCCCGATCCTTGCACTGTTCCTGGCTATGTCTGAAGGATAAGTGTACCAAGGTGTTGCACTGTCTTGGCCCCAAGTCCTTGAGGTGTGGAGAGAAAAATCAAGATGAGCTGGTGGGGCAGGTGTCCAGAGCGGCTCACCGGCTGTAAACGCTGCCTCTGTAAAGCACTGTGAGGCTGAAGGTTTTGGGTGTAGGAAAATACCAAGCTCCCTCAGTAGTGAAGACCCTGTTTAATTTTTGATTCTGAGTTCCTCCCTCTAGTGCGCTCTATGAAGCCAACTCTAAGGAAACAGTGAAGGCCTTCCTTGCCACCCTTTCACAGATTGCTTGCAGGGCAAACTGGTCACCCCACCAGAGGCCTTGGAACCTCTGAAGTTTATTCTGTTCCAGACTGACTGCTCCCTGCCATTTTGCTGGTCAGTTGTTCAGGGAATTTTGACCAAGTGCTGCAGAGGCCAGCATCTAAGACCATCTAAGACAAGGTGGCTTTTCTCTTCTTTCTTTGGAGATCTGAATAATGTCAGGCCCATTCTAGCCTTTAACAAACGACACTTCTGGGGCTAAATGAAAACTCATTTATTTCAGATGTGTCAGAAAGAAGCTTCGTGTAAGTCAAAATGGAAACCACTGCATTCCTGGAATGCTGTGATTGGAAACCTTGGCTGTGCTGGGCTTATGAAGCCTAGGCATTGTTATCTGATTTTTACTTCTGATACTACCATAGATATTCAAAATGTAGCATGAGTATGTCTTAGCATTTTACCCATTGAGCATGCTTACATCCCTTATCTAAAGATGGACATCGCCGTTTTCCTCCTCCTGGGCTTTGGGCCAACCTCCTGTAGAGCCATCTGCTCTGTGAAGTCTCATATTTAGGTTGAGGGTGGACATGGTGCAAAGGAGGCTGAGATGTCACTTCCCAGAGCTCAGGGTCTGGGGTCAGATGCACACAGGAGCTCTGGACCTGTATTTTCCCCATGAGCTGAACAGAGGAGGACCCCACACAGCATGCAGGTCCCTTTCAGAAATGAGAACTGTGGTCCATGGACTTCTGTGCAGAATGTGTGGAAGAGAAGCCCCTGCTGGGCAGAGGAGGGATTCCAGGGCTGGAGGTTAGAAATGAAGAATGGAAGGTGATGTCTCATGACTTCAAGGTTATGGCCAGGTGCTCCGTGCCTGATCTAGCTGAAAGAATGGCATTGGCTCTTGTCCCCTCCCCTCCTTGGGTTCTCATATTGTCATCTGTGGGTAAGAATGCAGCACTTCCATGAAGCAGGTGTTTTAGGCTTGACTGGATGGTTAAGTGAGGTCAGATGGTTTCTGTCAAGCACGAAGCACAGTCTTGGCACTTCATAGTGATAACCAGGTGTCAGCACCTGTTTCTAACACTCAAGGGCCACTGGTGCTTTCCCATATGCCCCAGTGGGCTAGCAACACAATGACATGAGAGGTGTTATCCAGCTTACCATAACTGAGGTGAGGCTCCTCCAGGGCAGCCCCCAGGCCCAGGCATTCACCCAGCCAGGGTCATGGCCTTCCCAAACACAGGGGCTCTTGTGCTGCCAGGCCGTGCCAGTCTGTCTCTTCCAGTCTGCTTTTGTTGAAGTCGTGCCAGGTTTGGAAATGAGCAGTGAGACCTGTGTGTTGGCTCCGTTCATGGCAGCTCAGCAGCAGAAGCTTGGCCGTGCAAGAGCAGCAGATGGTCACAGAAAAGGAAGCCATGGACTGGTGCTCTCAACAGGAGCCAGGCATGGGGGCATCAGGAAGGGAAACAAGGGAGGAGTCAACGGTATTTCCCTAACTTGACCTAGCAACACCTCCCTAGTCCCACTGCAGCCACCTGACATCCTTTATCAACCTTGCGTCATGCCATTTGTCTCCGAGGAGGCACCCTGTCTTCCGCCGCCACTCTCCTGCGCTCCACGTGTAAGAGCAAATGTGAATTCTCTGCGTTTGTGTTGCCCGTCTGCTAGAGTGTTCCAAGGTGCTGGCCTTGTTCTGGTCTCTTGCGTGCTCGACTCCCCTGCTTTCCTCTGTGCTGACAGCAGTAAAGACACCGGCTGGCAGCCTCAGCACTGACCATCTCTAACCCCCACCTTGGACAGAGGACACCAGTGTCCTGTCTCTACATGGAGCGTGAGGACACAGGTAAGGATGGAGGGCTGAGACTCAGGACTGAACTTCAGACTCCCACTGCACCTCTGCTTCACATCCTGGCAGCTGGCAGTACCTCCTCAAACCCTGATCCTGATGCACATATGACATGTCCCAAACCAAAGGCCCTAGATTTCCTCCTTAGTCCACCAAATCCCAGCCCTTCCTGAGGCTTCTCTGCCTACCCATCAGCTGTTTTCTGACCTCCTGTCCTGTCCTATCCCATCATTCCTGCGGAGACACCCCTGGACTTTCCTCCTTCCTTCCATTTAGTTCAACCCTCAGATCTGATATTGGCGGTGTGACCTCATCACACACCTCCCTGTAGAACAGTTCTGCTGTTGTCTTCTGAGGTGTGACGTCATACCTCTGCTCTATGCTGCAGCCCCAGCCATCCCTCCCCTCCCCTTCTGAGCAAGCAGCCTTCAGGGTCTTGTATCTTAGGATTTCAAAATAGACTGGAAACCTTAATAGCTTCTGGGTTTCCACACCAGAGAAGTCCCCTAGAGCTAAGTATCAGGAGCCCCTCCCCCCACTCTCCTGGTGTGTGTGTTCCTTCTGGGACACAGGCAGAATGAGGAGGTGACTGGACAGGCAATCACACTGTTGAAGATGGCGTTTGCTGAATCAACTTATAGAGGACGCATGCCAGCCCCTTTTGTTCTTATGGTGTCTCCCAAGGTTAGGAAGCTGATGAAAGTGACCTGCTCATCCTCCGGGGCAAATAAACATCCTTTGGGCTGAGAATCTGGTTTCCGGGTGTGTTTTGTGCTGACTCTGAGGCCCCTTCCACTCTTATATTTTTTCATCTCCTTCGCATGATGTAAGAGTCTGAAGGTAACTATCACACACTTGCAGGGACCCCCCGGTTTTCAAAGAGAACTAGAGAATTTTTCTTTCCCTAGAACTCAGCTATTTATCCCAACCAACTCAACCATCCCATACTCCTTTGGAATCTAGCCTCATAAGGCTTCTTAATACCCCTTTGTGGCAGGGATGACTGCATTTTACCCCCCACTCCATTATGGATTTTCCAACAGGATGTCCTGGCCCCAGCTAGTAGGCACACAGTCATCTTGGATCCAGTCCCGAGAACCCCTTATCCCATACAGTTTGCTGTAGGAGAGCAATGTCTCTCCTTTACCCATGGTTCCTGTGGCCCTATGGTTTCAGTTACCTATGGACAGTTGTGGGGTGAACATGTTAAGGGGGGAGGGAAGGACAGAGGGAGAAAGAGAGAGCGAGCTTTCATGTGAGTTTCAAGATTTCTTTTTGAAGTGTGTGTGTGTGTGTGTGTGTGTGTGTGTGCGTGTGCGTGTGCATGTGCGTGTGCGTGTGCGTGTGCGTGTGCGTGTGTGTGTGTGTGTGTGTGTGTTGCATATGGAGGCCATAGCACCAGATTCCCTGGAGTTAGAGTTACAAACGGTATGAGCCACCCAATATGAATGCTCAGAACTTAACTTGGAAGCAGTTTGTATTCTTAACCACTGAGACATCTCTCTATCCCTGACATGTGTTTTAGCACAGTGCACTGTTTTAACTGCCCTGCTCATGTATATAGCTAGCTTGGCATTACCATAAGAAACTATAGCAGAGACATCCCAGTCCCGTATGTGGGGTCAGTTCCCAGAGCATCTCCTGCGTTTGTAGATGGGTTAGTGCTCACACAGCTGGAAGGGCACTCGGCTGTCTGGAAGCCTGAAAGTTTTGTGTAAATAGTTCTTTTTCTCGTTGATCCCTAGATGTTAGATGAGTAGAGATATAGAGCACAATACAAATAAAGCCAGAAGCATCTTTCCTAATTGGATTTGAAACGCTGGTAATTATCTCCATTTAGAAAGCCCATATGATCTACCTCAAATGGATGATGAGATCAGAGTTAGAGGCTAGAGTGTCCTCTGGATGGCTGAAACCACCAACACTCAGCCTGGGTGACATGTTGAACGATGTCTTCTGGAATTCTCCCGCCCAGTGTTTGTATTCAAGAAGGGCTAGGGAGCATGTTACCAGGTTGACATATGAGCACCCCTGGAAGGTCTGCATGAGAACCCATAGGGACCTCAGCTGTGGTTCTGGTTGGGAGTGAGTAGACTGGTCCACTTGTGAAGTACTAGTGAGTGCTACCTCCCAGTTTTGGTGCTTCTGCCATTAGCTGTGATGCAGAGGGCCTGAGGGAGGGGTAATGCTACACACGTGGCCAGTGGAGAAGCTGGGGCTCGTCTGATACCTAGAGAGCCTGAATGAAGGTCTATATGTCACAAAGAGGCAGGTGTGAATGATCCAAAGCCTGAGAACACACAGGACACCGGTGTGTGTGCGTGTGTGTGAGTGTGTGCATGTGTGTGTGTGTGTGTGTGTGTGTGTGTGTGTGTGTGTGTGTGTAGGGTGTTTGGCTATGCCCTCCTGCTTACCACCCATCATTGCTGCAGACCCCCTCACAAAGCTGAATCTTTTACTTTCTAGCCTGCGAAGGTGAGCATGAATGCTGCTGTTGGGACCTCCAGCTTCAAGTGGGACCCTTCTACTGGCTTAGATTTTCTTACCTGGGTGTTAGGCCAGCACTGTCCTCAGCAGCGTGCATGGGTGAAAGTGCCTATCAGAAACTGGACCACCCCTCATGTTTACCGCCCCTCCCTTTGTCTCCTTGGTGAGCATTGACAGACAGTGATGACTGTACTTTGAGCAGCCTGGGCCCATCCCTTCACATCCTTGTGTGTGAACTTCTTCCCCTGAGAAGCTGGCAGGGTGGCTCCTGGGGTGGCCCTCCAGCCACAAAGGGATAGGCAGGGCTGGCAGCAGAGTGCTTCTTCTCTGGAGTGTCCCTCTTCCAACACTTATTTATGCCTCACGAGTTCAGTTTTGGACAAGGATGGATTTATCTTGCTCATGCCGCGTGTGGTGACAGTATTTAATGAAGAGACATTTCAAGGCATCTTCTGAACTTGTGGATCCCGAGACAAGAATAATAAGCGTCACAAAACCACTTTCTAAAACAAGTTCTGAACCACAATTTACTTAATGAAGAGAAACCAAAAAGCACTGCCTCGCTGCTCGGCTGGATATTCCCTTCAACGTGTCTCAGCTTGCACACTCTAGTGAGCCCACAGATCTGGAAGCTAAGCACTTACAAACTGCAGTAAACTGACTGCTCTCAATGTAAAATAACCCAGGAGGCTTCTGTTGGAATTCCAGTACAGGATGCTCTGCCCTGCAGCTCTGCAGCTCTCCTTACTGAGTTAGGAACTGGGACATCCCTTCACAATGTGTGCTCCTGGTTACCTGGGACTCAGGTTGAATTTTCTAAGAGTTCATTCATGACAACATGCAGAGTGAGTCTTGAAATAGCATGGCTTCTGGAACAGTATGTGTGGGAGATGGTTGGCCTGTGTGTCTATCACTGTGTGGTATCATCCTAAAAGAAGATTGCTTCAGGCCATGTCAGCAAGGAGAGGCTGCTTTGAAAAAGCAGGAAGCCCCCCCCCCCAAGGTGAGGTGTAGAAAGAATTCAGTTTTCCATCTTTCATGTGGGCCTGGCTATCTAGGAGTTTGAGAGTCTTGGCATGGACTCAGCCATGCCTCCTGGATCCCAACTCACTTGCAAGACTCAGAGGAGGTATGCCTCTGAGCTTGGGGGGCTCAGGTTGTGATGTTTGGCCTCGTATCCAAAACCTTGCTAGAATATCACCTTCATTTTCTCATATCTCCATCTTAATTTCCCACTGATATCCCCCTGAGTAATCACTACCTGCAGCCTGGGTAATTAATGGTGAATTCAGGTTGCATTGGAGCAGACCTTGTAACGAGAGATGTTGGAAGGTCTCTGGACTGGATTTTCAGCATCGTCATTATTAATTAGGTGAGTTGAAGTGAGGCCATTTTGGAAATGAAACACATTGCTCTGACTTTCAGGCCCAGTGGATCCCATTAAATGTTCTCTTTCTACTGCCTTGCAGATACGTGCAGATGAAGGCGTGGGACTCCAGGCTCAGATTTGCATATAGGATTATGACTTTGGAGGTTGCTTCTAGACTCCTGACAAGGAGTACCCAGGAGTGGTATTTTGCTGGGCTCAATTGAATCTGGCATTCTCACTGTCTGAAAAGGAAGAGAGGCAGGGCCATGGCGCTAACAATGCTGCATTATGAGGGAGGGTGTTGTTGGTGTATTGAACCTGGCAGCGTGTTTCATTTGAGCTTGGTCCCTCCTTGCAAAATGCCTCCCTCTCTTTCCCAGGGTCTCAAGTACTTTTTGTTTAAGGCCACTATACACTGGCTTCCAGCATGCATCAGTTTACCTGTTTGGCCTGCTGCGTGTTGATCATCTCCACGGAGAACAGGAATCCCATTTTAGCTTTAAATCCCCATAAGCAGGCATTGACACCTGGGGTGGACAAGGTAATGGGTCCCCAAAGACGTCTGTCATTTAGCCCCCCAAATAGTGAATATGTGATCTCTTCAGGACCAATGTCATCACAGGGCTCTTCCAAGAGAGAGACTGCTGTTGAAGGCAGGGCAGGAGAAAGGATGAATGACCTGGTAGGTATTTTGGGCTAGAGTGAGGTACTGTGAAGATGGAAGAGGCCCAGGGGCCAGGGATACATCTGGAGAGATGCACTGTGAAGATGGAGGAGGAGACAGTGACTAGGTGTTCTCTAGAAGATTCGAAGACAAGGAAACAGACTCTCCCCTGGAGCCCACATGAGGAGCCAGTCTTGCGGCCCCTTTGGTTTCAGAGTTCTGAGCTCAGTAACTCAAAGGAAATAATGTTTTGCACCACTGAACTTGTGGTTGCTTGTCACAGCTACATTGGGACATTAGTCCATAACCTTGTGCTTCCCAAGTTCCAAGTGCTTATTGTGTGAAATGATAGACTGTAGACCTGGAAGCCCAGACATGTGTCTTTGTGTACTTGTGTATGAAATCAATTTCCATGAGTGCTGATCATCTCCCAGATGTGCTTCTGCCCCACTCCACTCAAACAAGTTCATTGCTTCATGAGGCTTAACAGTCACCTGCTTGGGATGGTTTTAGTTAAAAACAATCTTTGACAATCCCAGAACCCAACAAAATACCCATTAAAAGGAAACTTAAGGAATCCTTTCATGAAATTTTCATGATGTGTTTAAAGTAAAATGTGTGAGTGTGTCACTCTGTCATCTGTTTCAGAGATGCAGGGAGAGGTACCAAATAAGAAGAGCAGAGGGGTAGGGATGGAGCAGGGGCGGGCGGGGGGGGGGGGGGGGCGGCTCCGATCTTTGAAGGCACCATTTTTCTGAACTCTGCAATTCTCCATGGAGCACATGGGTACCTTTGGCTTGAAAGGATTCTTTGACGTTTGTTTCATGTTTCTTTGTGTTTTGTGTCTTAGCGTGTCGTTTACTTAAGCTCAGCATGTCGCTCTCCTTTTGACAAACCGATGCCAAGCACATCCTCAGGAAGGTGGCGGAGCGGGGCTACCTGGTGTGGGGGTGGTCCTGAGAATGTCTAGCTCTCTGTGACACAGTCCCTCACTCCCTGTCTGGATCTGGTGGCCTCTTCTGTAAGCAAGGGGACTTATGAGATCACCCCTGGGACATTCTCCTCAGGTTTTCAGTGTTTCTCATGAAAGCTAATTCATGGTATACTTTCATGGAACATACATTGGTTCTGCTCAGCGGAGATTCCCAGAGGCACAGTCCTTGGAGGTGTGCTGGCCTTCCAAAGCTCCTCTTGAGAAAACAACAAAGGCAACATATCAGTTTGTAAACATGTTAATAAGCTTCCCAAAGACCACTATTCATCATTCTGATTGAAACCTTTTAAATCGCATAATTGTGCTCTGTTTTTCTCAGTTACCATAATAAAGTAGCTTTGGGGGCAACAATGATTAACTACACACCTTACAGCACATGATGCTTTTGTCTTTAGGTGTCTGATTGTTTTGGTTTTACATTTATCTTAACTCTGTGTGGAATGGATCGGGTGGGAGGCTAGCATGGCAATCATTCCTTCCTAATTTTGTCTAAAATTAGCAGTGATGAAGCTCATATTTTCTCTTTAAACATGTTGCTTTCTTATTTTTGACATATGCAAAAACTCACTGCAGTCTTGGTCTTTATTGATCTGTGCTTCAAAATGAGACCTACAGCCATATAAATACCATATTTTTTAAAAGGCTTAATGTACGACTTCTTTAAAGATTTATGAGATTCTGCAACTAGATTTTATATAAGGAAGTACAGACCCTAAATTTGTTGCCTGTAATAAGATCAGAGGGACTGATTCATTGGCTTTTGGTACTTTATAGAAAGTCGATCAGCACCGTTCTCTGACCCCTGGGGAACTTTGGGGCCTGGGTCTTCCATCAACCTCAGATGTACATTACAGGGTAAGATTTCCTGTTGAAATGGCTCAGGAAATGCATAATTCAATAACCATAACTGGAAGTCCTCAGATAACTCTCCTTCTCTAATGTGAACCATACTTCACCCCCATCTGAATTCCCAGCTTGAGAATACGCCTTCCAGTTCCACAGGTCAAAGAATTGTTTTGAATCCCTTAATGATAAGTCATAAAGGGAAAGATGTAGAAATAATTGCTTATGGCTTTGAGACAATGCCTATGAAACCACGCTGATCCAAATGAAATAAACAGGTTATGAGATATAAGAATTATCTGCTCTGGCGAGCATGAAGTGGACATAACTCAAGGGTATGATAGCATCCCCCATGTGGAGAATAAACTAGAGAGCCAGACCTGAAAAGAAGGGGCAATAAAAGGACTTTCTTTGTTCTTAGCCATAAAACTGACATTGTGTTTAGTGACATGACCTCAGAGCAGAGGATGTAGGTGGAAGATGCTGTGGGGGCTGGGTCATGGGTGAGTCTACTCAGCTGAGAACTGGACCTAGGGCCACACAAACCACATGTACCATAGTCCATGGAGGCATAGTCGCCTGAGTGTTTAGCGTGAGCTATGATTTCAGGCAGAATTTTAATAACAGTTCCAAAGTAATTTCTCTCTCTCTCTCTCTCTCTCTCTCTCTCTCTCTCTCTCTCTCTCTCTCTCTCTCTCCTCTCTCTCCCTCTCTCTGTATTGTCTGTGCATGCATGCTTGAGGTCAACATTAGGTGTCTTTCTCAGTCACTCTTCATCTCCCTCACCCTTTTATTTGAGACAGGATGTCTCACTGAACCTGGAGTTCACCAATTCAGCTGGACTGAATGGCCAGCGAGCCCCAGGATCCTACCGTCTCTGCTCAGCTCCAGCCCCGGGGTAATAAACGCATGCTGCCACGCTGGGCTTTTTTGGATGGGAGAGCTGAACTCAGGTCCTCATTCGTGCATAGCAAGCACTTTACCAACTGAGCCATCTCCCAGCCCTCAGGGTAAAGTTTCTTCCGTGTGGAGAGGAGCAGGGTGAATCCCTGAACTCGGATGCCATACTCTCTTGCAGGAAGCAGAAGGAATCAAGTGGCACCTCAGATCTTTTAGGAGCCACTGTTAAAAATTTTTCATAAAGTCACGCGTGTGATTCACACCTTTTACAGAAGTAGAGAAAACAAGATCATAGCCATTTAAACAATGAATAAAGACTATTGATGATCTAGCACAGGCCACACCAAGCCCTGGCCTTCCAACACAGTGGTTCTGGCTTCTACATACATGTGCCTGCTCTATCATCATGATAAGGGGTTGCACTTTTTCTCATTGTTGCCTTAATCTATGTGACAAACACACACATTATATGGATCATGAGCACACGGCTTGGCACATCCATGGGCCACCACTTACATGAATGTCACTGACTATCCCAGAAGGAAGGCTCCATTGAGACTCTTCCCAAGGGAGGTGAAGAAGACATGGTTTGGGTAGTCATGGTGATTCCAACCATGAACATTCCTTCTGCCTGTTATGGAGCTCCATATCTGTGGACTCACACTTCTTGATTTCATGTATGATGTACATAGGATCCACCCATGCTCTTTTATGGGAACACACTTACGCTTTTCTATTATGAGACTGTTCCTATTTCATGTGGCATTCCTTGTGTTTAGATGTATTGGGCACCTGCAGTTCTTGGTTATTATGAATGAATTTGCTGTGAACATTCTCAAACCTGTGTTTTGGAGAGACACATTCATTTTCTTGGGGATCATCTCTAGGAGAAACATTGCTTTGTCATAAATTGCTTGGGTAATCCTTTACTCTCTGTGGGTGTGATGGTTAATGAATTAAGAAATGTCTAGGACCCATCCCTAGGGCATGAGTGGGCTTTTTGAAGCCCACTGTCTATGGCGGGACACCTTCCAGAGCCTTGGTGCAGAGGGAGGGGCTTGGATCTGCCTCAACTGAGTGTATCAGGCTCTGCTGACTCCCCAGAGAAGGCCTTGCCTTGGAGGAGGTGGGAATATGGGGAATGGGATGGGGGGAGAAGACTGGGGGGTGGGAGGAGGGAAGGGAGGAAATCTGTGGTTGGTATGTAAAAATGAATAGAACATTTCATAATAATAAAAAAATATATAAAACATGAAAAAAATAGAAATGCCCAGGGCATTAGTGTGGTACACCTTTAGGTGTGTCTGTGAGGGTGTTTCCAGAGATAATTAACTGAGTGAAGACTTGCCCTGAGTGTGACACTTTCCCGTGGTGTGGGGTCCTCCACTGACTGGAAAGGGAGGAGGGAGAAAGCCTGAGCACCAGCCTTCCTTTTTGTTATTGTGTTTTTTCCTGGTCTGACAAGAGGTAAGGAATCCCAGCCACACACTTCCTCCACCCTGCCTCTCTCCATGAGGTATTGCGCCCCATCAAAACATGAGCCAGATTAAATCAGAATAAATCCTTCCAGCTTTACATTGCTTCTTTTGGGTATTTTGCCACAGCACTGAGAAAAGTAACTAATATGGTGGGGAGTGGTTCTCGGACTCTCCCCAGATGCTGTCCAAATTTCATTTCTGCTATGATAAAAATACCATAACAAAAAGCAACTTCTCGGAGAAAAGAGTTTTGTTGTAGAATATTATTTTAAGATGTGTTACATTTGTTTATGCTGTGGAACATTTGTTTAATGATATAAAGATGTGTTGCACTCTTTTATGTTACATTTGTTTAACTCTGTGTTACTTTGTTTGCCTAAAACACCTGATGGTCTAATAAAGAGCTGAACAGCCAATAGCAAGTCGGGAGAAAGGCTAGGCGGGGCTGGCAGGCAGAGAGAATAAATGGAAGGAGAAATCTGGGGGGAAAGGAAGAACAAGAGGACTCAAGGAGGAGGACATCAGGGTCCAGCCACACAGCCACACAGCCAGCTGTGGAGTAAGAGTGAAAGTAAGATATACAGAAGTAAGAAAGGTAAAAGTCCAGAGGCAAAAGGTAGATGGGATAATTTAAGTTAAGAAAAGCTGGTTAGAAACAACCCAAGCTAAGGCCAGGCACTTATAAGTAATAATAAGTCTCTCTGTGTGTGTTTACTTGGGAGGTGGGTGATGGACCCCCAAAGAGCCAAAAAACCCAAAGAGTAAAAACAAACAACAGGGTTTATTTCATCTTATAATTTCAGACTGCAGCCACTATCATGCATAAGTCAAGGCAGAACTTCAAACAGCTAGCCACATCACATCCACAGAGAAGAGCAGAGAGCAACGGATGTGTGCGTGCTCACTTGCTTGCAATAGTGTTCAGTTCTGTTTCTTCATTCATACAGTTAGGGAATGATGCCGCCCACGGTGGTCCTGGGTTTTCCCCTGTCAATTACCGCAATTAAGACCATCCTCCACTGACATACCCATAGGCCAAGCCGTGTTTCCAAGGTTGTTTTAGTTTGGGGATGAGGAGCTTGTGGAAATGGAGGGCTGACTTTTTATTCATGGCTTTAATAGATACTGGGGAATAGCTCTGTTGAGCATACTCGCTGCTCCATTTCTCCAATTTCTACCTTTTACACTCCAGCCATTTTTTTTGGTGGGCTTGTAATGACATTTACTTCTGGCTTTAATATGCATTTTTTTCTAATGAACAACTACATTGGAAAACTTTTCTATGTTATTAGCGGCAGGAATAATTATCTATTGCAATTTGCCTGTTCAATTTGGCCCATATAAAAATCAGGTAGATTTCTATTATTGATCTATAAGAACTTGTTATATATTCTGGATATGAGTTTAGTTCTGGGTGTATGTTTTACAAGTTTTTACTCACTCAGTGGTGATTTTCTTTAATGGATGAAAATTCTTGGTGTGGACATATCCGACTAGGCAAGATTTCTTTCTCTCTTTTTTCTTTTTCTTTTTTTTTTGTCTGAGCCTCCTGTTGCTTGGGGACATTTTCCTACCCTGGATGTGAACTGTGTTCCTGTTGCCTTGTTTAGTCTCTGGAGTTAGATCTGTAGTAGATCTTAAGATGGTTTTCGGGTCCAGCGTGGAGTAAGTGTGAAGGTGTGTGGTTGGCTGCTCTGTGTGGCTGCTCTGTTGCCTTGGCCACCTGCGCCGAAGGAGCCTAAGCGAGCTCAGGTACCTTTTGTTACACAGCATGTCTGCCCCTGCTTTCGTTCTCCATTGCCTGTCTACTTATGGCGATAGCTGCCTTGTCTTGGTCGCTTATACAGTAATTCCTAAAAGCCTGATCCTTGGGATCTCCTAACACTCCGCTTCAGAGACCCTTTGCTTTTTCTCGCCAGAGCTGGGCTGCTGGCAGGGAGCGCGCTGGGTCTGGAGCTCAGTTTGGGGAGAGCTGACATTTTAAAAATAATGACTTTTCTAATCCATGAACAGGGCTTCCCCTCCCCGCTGTGTCCCCTCCAGCTGATGTCAGTCATGTTCTGTAATTTTTCATGTAAAGGCCTTGTACTTTAAAAAATAAATTTATTCCCAGGTATTGACTGTTTTTGCTATATTAAACAGTATTTTTCCTGGTTTTTGTTGCTCTCCTAGCAAACAAAATTTCTAAATTTTGTTGACTTCTTAGGTTGAAAATGTTAATGGAGACCTTTCTAAAACTCCCTTGTTAGTTCTTAGCATTTGTTTATGAATTATTATGGGCTGTCTATGCAGTTCTGTCACCTGTGAATCATAGATTTTCCTCTGTCCCTCCCTCTTTCCCTTTCTTTCAGTCTCCCTTCCTGCATCCTGTTCTTCCTATCTTCCTTCTCCTTCCCTCCTCCCCTCCCTCCACCCCTCCCTTTACTCCATTTCTTCCCCACTCCCTTACAGCCTTCCTCTCTCCTTCCTTCCATCTCCCCCCTCCTTCCCTCCTCCCTCCCTTCCCCTCCTTCTCCCCCTTCCTCTCTCCTTCCATCCCATGATCCCTTCCCTCCTCCCTCCCCCTTCCTTTTACTTGTTTATTTCCCTTTGTGGCTCAAGCACAATATTTCCTGCGCACTGTCTGACAGGGATGATAAAGGGTCCCCGGGCTCACAGGAGTAGTGTTCCGTTTTTACATCAAGCATGCTATTAGCTGTAGGCTTCTTTAAGACACACACATTCTTTACCATATTTTAGGACACCCTTTCTATTCCAGTTTTTGGGACATTTTAATCATGATGGATAGGTATTGAATGTTATTAATCTCTTGGGATAATCCCGTTTTTGTCTTTTCTTCTATTAAAGTGCTCGATAACATTTATAGGCATTTAAATGTTAGCCCCATGTTTCTGAAACCGGCCCCATCTGGCCATGATCTATTATGCTTTTACCATCCCTAGATTCAAATCACTAATGTTTCCTTAGCGTTTTTTTGTGCTCACAAATGGTGTTTAACTATAGTTTTCTTTCTTGGTAGTATTTGTGCTGTGTTTTGGAGTCAGGGTCATGTGCTCATAAAATTTCCTGGGGAGTGTCCCTTTCTCTTTTCCAAAAGTATATTTTTAGATGGACAATAATTTTTAAAGGTTTGGGAAAAAATGACCAGTGAATCAACCTGGGTCTGGAATTTTTGTTTCTTTCCCTCCCTGCCCTTTTTTGTGTTGCTGGGGTGGAACCAGGGGCTTTGTGCCTGCCAACCATGAGCTCCACCACCGAGGAACTCCTGGCCCTGGTAATTTCTTCATGAGAGACTTTCTATTTATTCAATTTTTATAAAACAGTATGGGGCCATGGAAATGTATTTTTTTTCTCACTCCACTTTCCAAAGCCGTGTTCCTCAGAAATTGTGTTCTTTTTACCCAAGTGGCACCTGACATTTCATGCTGTGACTGGTTCGTCTCACAGAGTCTCTGAGATGTTAGCCATGTCCCCTCTCCTTCCTGAGACTGGTTAGTGGTAATTTCACAGCTCTTTTTGGTGTCATTGTTCATGGGGGAGGGTTGCCTGCCAGTGTTATGGTATGTATTTAAGGTCTGATAGACACATGACTGCAAAGACAGTTCCTGCCAGCAAAGTGGCACACGCTTTCCTCTGTTACCTTCTTCTGTGGCAGGACCTGCTGAAATATGCTCCTGGTGAATGGCTAGTCAATGATGCAGTGTCGTTGATTGGATGCCTGTTGCTGAACTTCCTGACACTTGACCCACTCATCCTGCTCAACAGGAACTTCACATCCTTTGACCCACTTCTCTCTGACCTGATCCTGATAGTCAGTGCTGTTCTACTGTCTATTTCTGTTTGGTGACTTTCACAGATTTTACACAGTTGTTTCTTTCTGTGTTTATCTTATTTCACGGAGCATAATGTTCCCCAGGCTTATCTGTATTGCTGCAAGTGGCTGAATATATTTCCTTCATAAGACTGAGTAATATTTCATTCTCTCCATCACTCACCACCACCACCTATCTCTCTATCCATCCATCATCTCTCTATCTCTATCTATCTATCTATCTATCTATCTATCTATCTATCTATCTATCTCTATCATATATCAATTTACTATCAATCTATCTATTGTTTGTCTATTATCTATCTATCCAGTTATCCGTCACCTATCTGTATCTGCCTGTCTGTCTATAATCTCTAGCTATCATGTATCTCTGTCACCCACATTCTCTGTTTCTTTTTTTTTTTCTGATGCAACACTTGGGTGGTTTCCATTTCTTGGCTGTCGAGGACAGCACTTCAATGAACATGGAAGCTCAGATATCTCAACAGAGTATGGTTTTGTTTCCTGTGAGTGATTGTTTGGTTTTATGGTAATTATGGCATAATGCCTGTGCCAATTAACATTTCCATCAGTGGTGTGCAGACCCCCAAGGACACACAATCCCTAGTAGGACCCTCCTCCTTTGTGGCATTCTGGTGTCACAGGCAGCCCCATATGCTGACATGACTTCACATTTCCAGGATCTCACATTGAGGGATGAAGGTGGCGGCTGCTGTGTGTCCTCCCTCCTCTTACACCCCAGGTTTCTGCAGTGTGACCATTTAGATGTCATTGCAGATAGCTCAATAAAGGTGACAGGTGCAGTAGACTGCTCTTGGGTGTCTAGGGCAGAGGGGTTGCTCTTGGCCAGATGCACATGTCAGCAGGCAAGTTTCCACTGTGCTTTTGGTAGCCAGAAAACTCTCAGATAAGTGTCTGTCTCCAGGTGGCCTCTGTTTATACAGTCCTCTGAAGCTAGAGTTTTCCTGCCTGGCCCACAGTCAAGACAAATCTCTCTCACCTGCCAGTCCCACAGCCGCTCAGACCCGACCAAGTAAGCACAGAGACTTACATTGGTTACAAACTGTATGGCCGTGGCAGGCTTCTTGCTAACTGTTCTTATAGCTTAAATTAATCCATTTCTATTAATCTATACCTTGCCACATGGCTCATGGCTTACCGGCATCTTCACATGCTGTTTCTCATCATGGCGGCTGGCAGTGTCTCTCTCTCAGCCTTCCACTTCCCAGAATTCTTCTCCTTGTCCCACCTATACTTCCTGCCTAACCACTGGCCAATCAGTGATTTATTTATTGACCAATCAGCAACACACTTGACATACAGACCATCCCACAGCACTCCCCCCCCCCTTTTTTTTTTCAAAAAGGAAGGTTTTAACCTTAACAAAGTAAAATTACATATAATTTGGGAATTTGGGCATAGCTTCTCTTACTACTTCCTGCTAGAGGGGGGCGCTGTATCTTATGGGGACACAAAAAAAATTTTAGGATCATGGAGTAGTCCGTGAGGCCGTATCGTCTGAGCCAGTTGCCTTGAAACCATTCTGGATGTTGAATCATCTGGGCCATGGTGTCATCGGAGACCTTTCAGGGGGTCTTGGCTGGTCAAACCTGATGTATCTTAATCTGGAACAAATCCATAGCCTCTGGCTTTCTGTGGGAACAAAAGAGACTCTTCCAAAGCAATATATCCTTATATCCAAATTTTGAAGTCAAGGTACCTTTAAAATATACATTTTTGGCATAACTCAACAGCTTTTACAATCAAATGTTTTTCTGCAGTTAAAAATCCCAAAGACAACACAATCCAGATTCTCTGTGTAATATTCATCTTTATGTGGCTTATTTTTTTATATTAATTTTACTGTTTCTTTAAAGACTTTATTTTTAAAACTATGTATTTGTTTATATAACTGTATATATCACCATATATCACCTTTTTTGTCTCTTTCAAGCCTACGTATATTTTACACACATTGTAAACTATTACATCTGAATCTGTCTTATTGTGAAATCTATTGCTTTAAACTGCAGCAGCTGTGACTGCTGGCTCTGCCCACCTCAGCTTCCCAACATGGTGGTGGTTTACTGCCAGCTCTGGGAACTATCGTGGGTCTATGCTTTTATCCAAGCAGCGTGTAGCCCAGAAACCTCTTTTTTTGTTTTGTACCTGCAAAGGCTAAATCCACCATGCAGCTTAATGTGCGACTTGCAGAGGCCTCATTCCCACCATACTGCAGGTCCAGTGCGCACGCTAGGAACCCACCAGTAGCTCAAACCGGCAGCTGCCGCTCATTTGAGAGAGACAATTAGGAACTGTTTTTAGCTCCGTTTTAGAATCTTTTTTCTCAGTTTTTAGGTGGAAACTCTTGCCACCACGTTGGACGACATTTGTAGCTAGAGTTTTCCTGCCTGGCCCACAGTCAGGACAAATCTCTCTCACCTGCCAGTCCCACAGCCACTCAGACCCGACCAAGTAAACACAGAGACTTATATTGGTTACAAACTGTATGGCCGTGGCAGGCTTCTTGCTAACTGTTCTTATAGCTTAAATTAATCCATTTCTATTAATCTATACCTTGCCACGTGGCTCATGGCTTACCGGCATCTTCACATGCTGTTTCTCATCATGGCGGCTGGCAGTGTCTCTCTGACTCAGCCTTCCACTTCCCAGCTTTATTCTCCTCCTTGTCCCGCCTATACTTCCTGCCTAGCCACTGGCCAATCAGTGATTTATTTATTGACCAATCAGCAACACACTTGACATACAGACCATCCCACAGCAGTCCTCCTCTCCTCCCTTCTCCTTCCTGCTCCTTTTACCTTTATCTAGTAAGACTTGGTGTAAATTCCAGCGGAATCTATGCCTCTTACAATGAGCTGTTTTTAACTCCTTCGTGGTAGTAGTTGATGGTATAGATAACAAACTCACTATGAATTCCTGTTCTCTAATGCAGTGGGGCCATCAGAGCCATCTCACTATGCCATTGTGTTCTCTGGCCACTGCACTTACTCTGTTGTTCTCTGAAGTAGCTGTCTCACATCTATTGACTTCTTTTCAAATTTGATAGTTCTCACTTCTCAACTGCAGCCCAGTTGTCATACTACTCCATGGGGAACAGAAGCTGCTACCAAGCACCCCCTTCCCCCACAAACCAACCTGTACCTCACAAACCTCTTGTCTTCCTAGCTTGTCTGGACCCAGGAGGTCCCTCGTGCTGTCTGAGCCAGGCTCTAGCGATGGTTGGGTTCTGGTTGCACTGGCTTGAGTATGGTCCTCTCTTCTGCAGCTTAGGTAGCTCCTGCTTTCCAAGGCCTTGCTCAGTCACAGGCCAATGCTGTGGGAAATGCTCAGATTCCACTTCTAACTGATTTCATCTTTCTCTATTACTCCTAAACATTATTTTTCCTTAAAAATGTTTTATTTTATGCATATGGGGGTTTTGCCTGTGTGTACATCTATGTACTACCTGGTTGCTTGATGATTGTGGAGGCTAGAAGTGGGCATCAGATCCCCTTAAACTGGAATTTCACAGGGTTGTGAGCCACCATGTGGGTGCTGGGAATCAAACCCTGGTCTATTGGAAGAGCAGTCCATGCTCTTGAATGATGAAGGATCTCTCCAGCCCTATATTTTTCTTTTGAGACAGGGTCTCATGTAGCCCAGGATGGCATCAGCTCACTGTGACCTTGAACTTCTGATCCTCTTGCCCCTGCCTCCTGAGTGCTGGGAGTACAGTTGTCCACCACTATGCTCAGTTATGTTGTGTTGAGGATTGAACCCAGGCCTTTTTGTATGCAGGGCAAGTATTCTATCAACCAAGCCACACCCCCAGCTGTGATCACTGATATGTTTCTGGGCTCTTTTGCTTTACCCCTTCAGCTCTTTGATCCTCTCTGCTCACTCCAGCCATCCCCCTTGCAGCCAAAGTTCCCAGGAAATGCACATCTGTCTTGGTTAGGGTTTTATTGCTCTGAAGAGGCACCATGACCATGGCAGCTCTTATAGAGGAAAACATTTAGCTGGGGCTGGCTTACAGTTCAGAGGTTTAGTCCATTATTGTCATGGTGGGAAGCATGGCAGCATGCAGGCAGACACGGTGCTGGAGAGGTAGCTGAGAGTTCTACATCTGGATCCACAGGCAACAGGAAGTGACAGTGACATATTGGCCAGGCTTGAGCTTCTGAGACCTCAAAGCCCACCTCCTAGTGATGCATGCTCTCCAGTAAAGCCATACCTACCCAACAAGGCCACACCTCCTAATAGGACCACTCCCTATGAACCTATGGGGGCCATTTTCTTTCAAACTACCACAGCATCTACATGGAGGGCTGACTGAGGCTTGGTGTCTGCCATGGCAGTGCAGAAGGAACACAGTATATTGCAGGTCAGGTCACTAGCCTCTTCCTCAGCTGTGGGCTGGTGACCTCGCTGTCCCAGTCTTATTACAGGGCTGCTGAGTTTCCAGCAAGAGGACATGCCTTGTCAGCCGAGTTCTTGCTGGTCCGAGTTGGCCTCCATGCTCACACTGCCGTGTGGTGGTTGTTCTCACTTGGCTCTTGCATTTACAGTTGGCTCTGTGGCACTCTGTCTGATCTCTCCCTTGGCTGCAGCTGGTGGGCTGTCTCAGCACTCCTGTCTGCAGTTCCTGGCTGCTCTGTAGACAGTACACAGTTCACCAATACCCCTGTATCTGCCTGTTGTGGATCCTACCGGTAAACAATGCTCACTGTACATTCCTGTGCAGAGGGTTGCCGTGACCCGGAAGACCAAGCATGTTTGGCCACTAGAGGTCAGCCAGCATGGTCACAGCATGTGGCCTGGGGCTTTGCCAGTGCTTTGGGGCCTCCAGATCCATTTGCTTTGATTTTTTCCCCAGATATCTACATATTCTTAATGGCACACCTGAATGAGCAGTGTTTACAACTACTGGCTGTGTCTGGGGTGGGAGGGGGTTCCTACTATTTAGGGGAATATATTTTCTCTGTCTCTTTAGCATGAGGTCTCTCTTTATTGCTGTCTTTCTCTGCATCTATTTGTAGCTTAAGTTTTCCTGCCTGGCCCACAGTCAGAACAAATCTCTCTCACCTGCCAGTCCCACAGCCTCTCAAACCCGACCAAGTAAACACAGACACTTATATTGGTTTCAAACTGTATGGCCGTGGCAGGCTTCTTGTTAACTGTTCTTACAGCTTAAATTAATCCATTTCTATTAATCTATACCTTGCCACGTGGCTTGTGGCTTACCGGTACTTTACATCTTCCTTGTCCTGATGGCGGCTGGCAGTGTCTCTCTGACTCAGCCTTCCACTTCCCAGCTTTATTCTCCTCCTTGTCCCGCCTACACTTCCTGCCTAGCCAATGGCCAATCAGTGATTTATTTATTGACTAATTAGCAACACATTTGCCATACAGAACATCCCACAGCACTTCCCCCCCCCTTTTTTTTTTCAAAAAGGAAGGTTTTAACCTTAACAAAATAAAATTACATATAATTTGGGAATTTGGGCGTAGCTTCTCTTACTACTTACTGCTGGAGGGGGGCGCTGTATCTTATGGGGAAACAAAGAAAATTTTAGGATTATGGAATAGTCCATGAGGCTGTATCGTCTGAGCCAGATGCCTTCAAACCGTTCTGGATGTTGGATCATCTGGGCCATGGTGTCATCGGAGACCTTTCAGGGGGTCTTGGCTGGTCAAACCTGATGTATCTTAATCTGGAACAAATCCATAGCCTCTGGCTTTCTGTGGGAACAAAAGAGACTCTTTTCCAAAGCAACATATCCTTACATCCAAATTTTGAAGTCAAAGTATCTTTAAAATATACGTACTGGTTTAACTCAGCTTCCTTTACAATCAAACATCTCTCTGTAGTTAAGAATCCCAAAGACAACACAATCCAGATTCTCTGTGTAATATTCATCTCTCAACATCTATTGCTTCTTTTTTCACCATGTGGGAAAGGGACTCAGGATTGTGGATCCCTATGGGAGGCATTTGCCACCTGTTAGATATGTCTCCATTTTTCAGAACACATCCAGGGTACCCGCAAGTCAGGACTGGTGCTTAGCTGTAGTGAGGCTGTATCCAAACCAAGTTAGACTTTCTTTAATATTTAGATTTTTCCCTTACGTTGTCCTGTTGAGCTCTCTTATGGGAGCTCTTGGGATACTGCTGTGAGGAGGATTGAAGGTGTGGGCTTCCCAGCTACCATCCTCCCTCGGAAGCCAGGCATTTGAGTTCTTATGATTCAGGGCAGAGCTCCTGACCCACTGGGTGTGGGCCTGGGCCAGGACCGGCACCTCTATGGTGTCTGAGAACTTGGTTTATGTTCAGAGCACAGGGCATGATTCTGAAGGCGAAAGGGACTTGCATGCCAGAAAGGCAGGCTCCTCTGCCAGCTGGGCAGCCCCAGCCAACCTACCGATGCCCTTAGTGTTATAAATGTTCTCCCTGGGCCCATTAGTACATTTGAGCTGCTAAGGGCAGCACTGTGGCCTTGACCTTGCTGAGGTCTGGGCCTGCGAGATTTTACTGAGCATGCAGTTGCTTCTTTGAAATTCCCTCATTAGCAGCTTTGCCAGACTCCGAGAGGAGAGGGAGGTGCGGAGAGTTCTCTGCCTGAGAGACAGGGTCCTTAGATAGTAGGTGAGCTTCTGAATAAGCTCCCCCTGCTCTAGAAACCTCCAGAGCTCTTCACTGTTCTTTACCAGGATGGCTAGACGGAGCCCCTTTGTGAATACGGTGCTGTTCGCCAACAGCTCACACCACTGCTTTAGTGAGGAGTCTTATCCCAGTTTGTGGGGCCTTGTTCTTCTGGGAGTTGCTGTTCAGGGTGTACTCGGTGCTGAGAGATGGGCCATCAAAGACATGAGGATGCTGTTATTGGGTGCTAACAACATCACCACTGTCCTCTGGTCTAGTTCGCTTTCCATTGCCATGATAAACACACGACCAAAAACAACTTGGGGAAGGAAAGACTCTACTTCAGATTTATAGGTCACAGTCCATCACTGAAGGAAGCCAAGGCAGGAACCTGGGGGCAGGAGCTGAAGAAGAGGCCATGGAGAAATATTGGTTTGCTTCCTCTGGTTTGCTGAGCTACTTTTTGTTATGCACCTCAGGCCCACCTGCCAAGGGATGATGGCACTACCCACAGTGGGCTGGGACCTCCTCCATTAACTGGCAGTTAAGAAAGTGCCTCACAGACATGTCCACAGGCTGGTCTGATGGAGGCAATTCCTCAACTCAAATTCCTTCTTCCCAGGTGACTCTAGTTTGTACTAAGTCGACAAAGACCTAGCCAGCACAATCTGCATTCTCCAGGCTACCTCTGGTGTCACCAGCAGCTTCAGGGGAGCAGTTCTGTGACAACTGAGACCTGCTTTGTGCTGACTGTGCCTCAACTTAAGCATATACTTTGGAAGATTGCACTTTTGGATCCTGAGGCCATCTGGATGCTGTGAAGGCCAGCAGGGAGCATCTGGCAGAGAAGGCAGATGATGGATAGATGCTAGAGCCATCTGTCCTCCAGGTAGGTAATTCCAAGAGCTCTGGGGGTGGGGATTTTTTCTGATCACATAAAATGCTCCTTGTTTGTCCCTGTACCTGACACTTCCTTTTGCCTCCTAAGGACATCTTCCTGGGACACCTTTCCATCCTTGCTTTTGGAGGAAATCAAAGTAGCATGCTGGCTCATGAAAATATTCCAGATGGAATAAGGCTTGCCTAGTGTGGTGGTTTTCGTTTTAATTGCACACAACCTAGAATTGTCTAGGAGGAGAGTCTCGATGAGGGACTGTCTAGATAATGCTGGCCTGTGGGCATGCCCATGAAATACTTTCTTTACTGAGTTGACTGAGGGAGGCAGATCTGCCCATTGGGGGCAATGCCATTCCTTAGGCTTGGGTCCTGGAGTCTTAAACATAAAGAGGGACTGAGCCCAGGTAAGCATATGTCCTGATTAGTTTTTTTTTTCCTTTAACTTTTTTCAACTTGACACAAGCTTGAGTCATTTGAGAAGAAGAAACCTCAATGAAGAAAATATTCCCAGCCAGCCTGGCCCATGGGCAAGCCTGTGGAACATTTTCTTGATTAATGATTAATGTGGAAAGGCCTAGCTCACTGTTTGGTCATTACTAGCCCTGGGCAGGTATTCCTGAGTTGTATAAGAAAGCAGAGTGAGCAAGCCAAGAGGAGAAAGCAGTGTTCCTCCATGGTCTCTGTATCTATTCCCACCTCCTGCTTCCTGAATTCAGTTTCTGCCCTGACATCCATCAGCAATGGAGTAAGACCTGAATGTTGTAAGCTGAAATAAATCTTTTCCTCCCCTAGTTGATTTTGGTCGTGGCGTTTTATCACAGCACTAGAGACCCTAAATAAGATAGCCTGAATGCATTTATTTCTCTCTGTTCTTGATTGTGGATGTTAAGTGATCAGCTGTTTCCAAATCCTGCCACTGTGACTTCCCTGCAACAATGAACTATAACCTGGAATTGTGAGCTCAAATACAAATTTCTTCTTGCCGGGATATTGTATTACAGCAACAGAAATGAAACCAGGAAGCCAGCTGCCTTGGAAACTGGTGGAGCTTTGGGGGTATAACATCCGCATTCTAAGTTAGATGGGATGTGGGCAAGCATAGATGGTCCTTACTGGGAGGGACACTCCAGGTTCTGTTCACGTGGTATCACTGGGGAAGAGGCCCCTGTCTCTTGTCCTTGCTGATCCTCCCAGAATCAAGACACTTGAAGTTTCGATTACTTTCTAGAAAGAAGCTCGTGGGAAGAATCCCTGGGTTGGGGGAGCCTCAGAAAAGCTTTGTTTTGCTTTTGGACCTCCACATCTTGTCCACATCTTCAATAGACCATGTCCTTCAAGGGATGACCAGAGAGTTGAATCTCTTTAAAACTAGACTGTGCTCTCACAGTCATAGTTAGTGAAGAACCTTGCAGAGGAGGCAGCTCTGAAGAAGGCTCACTTAAGACCTCTGATGATGGCTCCACCCATGTGGCCATCTCTAGCCTGGGTCTTAAGGTTGGCCAAGCCATCTTTAAAGATCCATGGTCCCATGGACACTGCATTCCTGGTGCTTCTTGCTCTCTGCAGCATGAAGCTGATGCCTCCTCCTGAGAAGCTTAGCGACAGGACACTGTGAGCTTTAGCACAATTCCTAATAATATTTATCTCAGCAGGGCTCCAAACTGAGGTTTTATGCACTGGCAAGAGAACAAAACAATGCTGAGTTCTCAGATGCTGTTGGAAATGCCCAGAGGTTTGTTTGATTGTTGCCTGAAGATTTTGTGTGCTTACATGGTAAGGAAAAACTAAACAAAACAAAGCAAAGCAAAGCAGTTTGTAATTAGTGACAAAACCAAACCGAACACAGCCAGCTCTCTGCTGGGACAGCAATGCTGTTAGACCTCTCTGGTTGGACAGTTTTCTAGAGAGCTCCTGTGAACGCTTAGCAAAGTAGACTCCAGGCCTTGTACTTGACACCTGAATCCAGACAGGATGGTCAGGGGCCTGTGACAGTTTTAATCGTCATTTGGACACAACTTAGGATCACAGGAGAAGAGAGCCTCAGTGAGGAATCATCTTGATTGTCTTCACTGGTGTGGGAAGACCCAGCCTGAAAGTGGGTGACACCATTCCTGGGTTTAGGGCTCTGGGCTGTACATGAGCAGAGAAAGCTGAGCATTACGTATGCATTTGTTTTTCTCCCTGCTCTTGACTGTAGATGTGACACTACTGTGATGTGCTTGCAGTGGTGGACCATAGCCTGGAATTACGAGCTAACATAAACCCCTTTCTCTCTTCCAAGTTCCTTTTTTGTCAGGGTATTTTCTCACAGCAACAGACCCCAACTAGGACAGAAGTCAACCACATTAGATACCTGATTCCAGATGGGACTGAGGGACCACAAGAGCCATCCCCAGGGATTTTTCACAGTGTCGTTTACAGTAGTGGCTGCTGATACTGACCTCTGACCTAAGATGCCACTTGAGAAGGAAGAGAACTTTCTAGAAAGATGATTAGTGATCTTGGCAAAGACTATGAAACTCCCAGAGTATTAGGATTGAGAACTGTTCTAATTAGCATTAACTGTCAACTTGGCACAGCCTAGAACCACCTGAAAAAGAGTCTCAGTTGAGTAATTGTCTTTATCAGATCGGACATGTCTGTGAGGGATTATTTGGACCTTTATAGTTGATGTAGGTGGGTCTAGCCCACCGTGGGAGGCACCATTCCCTGAGCAGATGGTTCTGGGCTGTACTGGGAAGCTAGCTGAGTATGAGTCTAACTGAGCCAGAAAGCAAGCCAACAAGCATTATTCCTCCATGGTTCCTAACTACAGGTTTCTGCTCTGACTTTCCTCAATGATGGGTTGTGACCTGGAAGTATAAGCTAAAATAATCTCATTGCTCTCCTAAGTTAGGGTTAGAGTGTTTTATCACAGCAACAGAATGAAACTAGAACAGGATCCAATGAACTCCTTAGCTGGGAAGGATTCCATCTCCACAGGCGGCTTCTCTCTGTCTGACAAAGCCTGGGGAGAGCAGAACCCTGCCAGTGTCAGTCTCCATGTTTTATGAAAGAGCCTCTGTTTTGTGGCTCTGTGATTTGTGCAACCTAATTGGCTGTTTTTCTTTTAATTGTGAATAAAAAACCTTGCAAATGATTTTCCCTCTGGAGACGCTCCCTCATAAGGGAGAATTTAAAACATCCCTTGAGATGTAAAACTGGTTTTTTTTTTTCTGTTTTAGACAAGAGTATTAGTTTTCCATTTTCTGTTGTAAAACCTTTTTGTATAAGCTCAACAGGACCACATATCTCATCTAAGGATGCTTAAATGCTGTTTAATTAGATGAACTATTAAGCATATATTTTATTGTTCCTAAGGTAACATAGTGACCGCCCCCCATACACACTAACATGCAGTGGTTGAGAGAAGATGTGAAGGGTATCTACCTCTTGACAAGTGTCCAGGAAGACACAATTTACACAAGCCATTTTCAATGTGCTGGGGCCCTGTGAACTAAGATGGGTCTGTGTGTTCTTGGATGGTCCAGCTAGCCAATTCCCCAAATGCCTGGAAGCAGGGAAGGGGATATCTTTGGGTCACTGCCTTATTTCTTTTTGCTCACCATATCCTGCTTTGCAGTTTCTCACATTTTCTCTGCTTTCTGAGCGGAAAGGGCACTGCCCACCTCTCATTCCTTTTCTCAACCTAACCTCCCCCAAAAGAAACAAAAACAAAATGACACAAACCTAAGACATTTGAAAGTGCAGAGAAATATCCTAAAATGAATCTGAAAAGAAAGGGGGGGTTAAGAAAAAGAGGCCAGGCTGACATCAGAACACTTTAAGAAACTGTGATGTATTTATACAATAGGAGGTGTGCAGTCTGAAGGAAGATTGAAACCATGCTATTTGCAACAACGTGGGTGAAGGTGGAGGATATTACACCAAGCAAAATAAACTAGGGATGGAAAGACACACACCACTTCCATGAGGAGTCTAAGAGTCACTGTGTGGTCCTGGATAGCTGCAGGGCATTCTGTCCAGAGGAGGAGGAGATGGGAAATTATTAATAAGAAAATACAACAGTGAGTCCTATAAATGTAGTGATTTATGGTATGGCATCAGACCCTAGTTAATACCATATTATATACTTACAAATTTACTGAGAAGGTAGATCTTATTTTAAGAGTTCTTACCATAAAAACAATAAACGAAGAGGAGATGATAAATAATGAATAAGTGCGCAGGAACTCTTTGAAGTGGTGGCATGTGTGTGGCCTTGACCTTGGTGTTGGCGTCACAGGTGCTGACTTGTCTCTTTTGTGTCGGATAACCATGGATGGCTTTCTGTATGTCAGTCATATCTCAAAAAAGTGCTCACAAACAGAGAAGAGACTAGATGGAAAGTTCCTAGAAACCACCCTCCAAAACCAGTATTGAGAACCTAGTGGTGCAGCTCAAGCGGCTGGATTAGCAGGGCCAGCGCTGAGAGATAGGCAGGGGGGATGTCTTCTCGAAGCTGGGGCTGCTGAGTCATGTCAAGGGGCTCTTACTGATGCATGTCCTGCCATGCCTGAGGAAGGGGTGTTCCACCCCCAACCTACCCATCCTGACCCAGAGCAGCCTGGGATGAGGTGAAGGGTGAGGTAAGGTTTGCCCTCTGATTCTCATAGAGCAGTGTGCAGACTCTGAGGGCAGCTTCTCTCTGGAAGTGAACTCTTTCTGTATCTGCTGCTCAGATTGTGTCCGTGGAGCGCATCCTCCAGTTTCTTCACCCACTGGCTCCACCCAATTCAACCCCAAAAGCAAAGTGGTGGAGATTACTGAGGGATCCCCTCTCAACCATGTCCTGTGGGTTCTTGTGGAACACCCCAGCTCAAGGTGTGGCGTCTGTCTCTGTGCCACCCTAGTGTCTGCCAAGTCCTAGCTCCTGTTTTGTTACTTGAAAGGTATAATGTTGTGTGGAGAAGTTGATGTTCTTGGCAGGGCAAATGTGTTCTGACTGTGGAACCAGCTCAGTCAGATAAGTTTGCATTTCCATTGTGATTCAGAGAGACTCTCAGAGATGCAGCATCCTCCCTGCATGTTTCTCTCTAAACCTGAGCATGTTATTCTCACACCCACTCATGCTATGAGCCTGCACAGTGAGATGAATCCCTCTTCCCTCCACCAGCAGGAGGTGCAGGTGCAGATCTCACAGGATGCTGGAAGGGACCTTCTCCTCCTCTTCCATGCCCCTGGAGGAGTGGCATCTCCAGCATGGTGTTCTCTCCGATGAATGTCCCCTTGACATTGTTTAAAAACAAAGTTATTGTGTGGGTATCTTTGTGGATTTCTGTGGGCCTCTCTAGCACTTTGCTTCTTCCTGTTCTCATGTGGTCTTCATTTACCATGGTCTCCTATTCCTTGTTCTCCCTCTCTGTTGTTGATCCAGCTGGGATCTCCCGCTCCCCCAAGCTCTCTTTCCCTCGACCCTCGCCTTTCATTACCCCCACTCATGTCCAGGCTGTTCATGTAGATCTCATTCCATTTCTCTGTCATTGGGCGATCCCTGTGTCTTTCTTGGGGTCCTGTTTTCCGGGTAGCCTCCCTGGTGATGTGAGTAGCAGACAATTCATCCTTGTTTCATGCCACACAACAGACTGCTGGCAATGGTCGAGAGACAGTCCGAACTGACCTACTCTGGTGATGGGATGGCCAAACACCCTAATTGTTGTGCTAGAAACCTCATCCAACTACTGAGGGATCTGGATGCAGAGATCCATGACTAGGCCCTGGGTGGATCTCTGGGAGTCCAATCAACGAGAATGAGGAGGGTTTATATGAGTGAGAATTGTTGAGACCAAGGTTGGATAAAGCACAGGGACAAATAGCCAAATGAATGGAAACACATGAACTATGAACCAATGGCTGAGGGGTCCACACTGGATCAGGCCCTCCGAATGGGTGAGACAGTTGATTGGCTTGATCTTTTTGGGCGGCATCCAGGCAGTGGGACCAGATCTTGTGCTCATTGCATGAGTTGGCTGTTTGAAACATGGGGCCTATGCAGGATTGTTTGGCTTGGCCTGGGAGGAGGGGACTAGACCTACCTGAACTGAGTCTACCAGGTTGACCTCAGTCTGTGGGGAAGGCTTTGCCCTGGAGGAGATGGGAATGGGGGGGGGGGCGTTGGGGGGAAGGTGAGGGGGACGGGAAGGGGGAGAACAAGGGAATCCGTGACCGATATGTAGAACTGAATTGTATTGCAAAATAAATTAAAATAAATTAAAAAAAAAAAAAAAAAAAAAAAAAAAAAAAAAAAAAAAAAAACAAAGTTATTGCCCATTAGGCATCAGGGACTGAAGGGGAGTGATTCCATTTTTAACAAACAGATCTAGTTAATGACAGACACTGGAGTAGAAGCTAATGGAAGCTGGAAGCATCTAGCTCCTAGTGTAGAGAAGCCTTCTTTAGAACTATTGATTCTGGTTTGTTTCTTAGCCCTTCACCCTTTTCAGTGGAAATGGCTCTTGGATTTTGGTAGGTTAGATATGTGTTTCCTTTCTTGGGCCATTTGAAGTCACTGTGGCACATGCCAGAGGTGTTTCTGGATCAGTACTTGTGACCTCTCAGAGGTGTCTTCGGATCTGTACCTGTGCTGTGACCTGTCAGAGGTGTCTCCGGACCTGCACCTGTGCTGTGACCTCTCAGGGGTGTCTCTGGATCTGTACCTGTGCTGTGACCTGCACTGTTTTGGAACTGATCTGACTGGGGCAAGGGGAATGGAGACTCATGTAACTAAGAAAGATAGGATGGGGTGGGTGATGTTCTCTAAGGAGATATACCAGTATCCTAGAAACTCAGCAAATTTAGTATACAGTGCTGAAAGAGGAGGCATGCTTAGTATATACAGCTGAACTAACTGCATATAATACTAGGCAGGCTAGCTAATCTCAGGAGGAGGTCTCTATAGCGCAGCGGTTCTAAACCTGTGGGTTCTGTGACCCTTTCACAGGGTTCACATAGCAAGTATCCTACATATCAGATATTTACATTATGATTCATAACAGTAGCAAAATTATAGTTATGAAGTAGCCATGAAAATGATTTTATGGTTGGGGGTCACCACAATATAAGAAACTGTATTGAAGGGTTGCAGCATTAGGAAGGTTGAGAACCACTGCTGTAGGGGAACAGTCTCAGGCTGCAGTGCTGGAGAGGAGGAAGCTGTGGTTGGTACATTCTGTGATACTGTTAGCATCCATATTACCACCAGGGGAAAGCCTTGCCATTACCCTGAGCCTGACCTTGCTGTTCCCATAGGTTTGAGTTATTGGCATGTTTGACATGACCATGCTCATGTTAATAATACACACCCACTTAGGACTCTTCCCACACTTGCCTTCTGTTGGCAAGTACACATAGGAGCCATGGACACAGGCTTCTGTGTGCCCTGCCAGCCCAGCCCTCCAGCACCACTTACTTCCACCCCCTCCCCAAACCGCTTTACCTGTATCTTCACCATCAGAATAAATAAACCTAAACAGGCCAGCAGACAAACAAAATCCCTGGATCACTCAGTTGAGTACCAAGTGTGAAGATCAGTGCTAAGAGTCAACTCCTCCAAGCTCCTGCTGCTCCATCAGGAGCTAAATGGACTCTTTCTCCATTAAAGTGGCTTTGGTCAGTGTTTTATTTCAGCAACAGGAACAACTGAGACACCCAGCTTAAGTGAGTCAAAACAACAGCAGCAGAAACCTTCCCAAACTGAACTGCTGTTTAAATAAAAACAACTCACATCGCTCTCCATGCATCTCACTTCTAGAGACATGGCCAGGCATCTCCCTGATCCCTGATCTTAGCTCTACCTCACTAACAGTGCCTGAGGGATAGAGTCAGTATTTCAGTGTGTCATGCATTTGTGTATCACTTTTTCCTGGCCTAGTGGTCTTTGCATACACAAACTACTGCCAGCCACTTTCTAGTTTCCTCACTAGCAACTGCTGCAATGTGGCTACTATGTGCTGGATTTGAGAAAAAAATTATATGCATTGTTGTTTTCAGACTTGGCTCTCCAAAATCTAGGAACCATTGTTTGGAAGTGCAGGGTAGGTACTGTGGCTGCTGCTCTGCCATTCAGCTTCTCCACCCTGATCTTGTCCCAGACGTTCTTGGTCAGATTTTTAGTTTGAGGGCTGCAACGTGAGTTGGCAGCTGGATAGATGTGAGTTTGGGGCTGTTAAGAGTACTGGAAGAGCTGGTGTTGGCTTAGTGCAGAAGCAAGACTCATGTGATCCAGAGGTGGGAGGACTGGGGAGCTGTCAGAGGTTCCCTGGCTTGGATTTGGTGCTGTTTGATGTGGGGATCATGGGGGTGAAAACGACACATTCAGGACTGGGTTGACTGGGGAGGGCTGGGCAGCAGGTGCAGTGTGCTGAAGGTTAGACAAGAGGCTTAAGGGGCCAGCAGGACCTGCAGGCTCATACAGGGGTCACTGTACTGTAGCAAGACTTGTGTTTGGAGGTCGCAAGAGAGGAGTGACAGCAGAAGCAGACTGTCTCCATTGCTTTTCTGTTTTTGCCTGCCTGCCTGCCTTCCTGAAAAGTTTTTGCACCCCATAAACCTCTACACCGATGCAGCAATCCAAATCAGACCAAATCAGATTGAATTAGAAAAAGCCCCGATTTATTGGGTAAAGCATTCCTGGGTGATTCTCTGGCCCCCCAGAGAGCAGACAGGGATGAGAGTCTGAAAAAACCACATGTCTGTTTTCTGAGGTGCAGTTTAAATGCCCTGTGGGGATGGTCTTGAGCATCTCTGGGGGAGGAACCATGTTTAGCAGGACTTTCTGAGGGGCGGGGTCTGGGCAGAGAGGCGGGGCTTCCACCAGAACCCTTCCTTCCTTTCTCCCTCCCTCCGTCCCTCCACCCTCCCTCCCTCTCTTCCTTCCCTCCTTTCTTTCTTCTTTCCTGTTTTATGACTTTTCCTAAGTCTCTGGTTGACTAAAGAGAGGATCCCACCAAGTGTAACTTGGTGAACTAGTGCATTTATTGGGGTTACTTACATGGGTGACTCAGGGAAGTACATCACCAGAAACCCTACTCCCTCATGGGTGACGGCTCACCAAAGCTGCATCTCTGGGGCTCCCTGCTCAATTTGCAGGCATCTCCACTGAAGAGTCTCCTCTCCCCAGCGTTTTTATTGCCTATATAACCTCCAAGAGGGGCTTGTGAGCCTTGTAATTTCTTGTGAGCTTTATGAGTTCTCACCATCCTGGTCTTCCTCCAAGAGGGAATGTTTGCTTTGGGAGGAAACAGCTATGCACTTCTTGCATGCATTTCCTCCTATTTCACTAGGAGTGAAGGTGAGATCATTGGTTTGAGATTCCCTTCTGTTTCAATCTAAGAACTCACTGTTAAAAACTTCCTGTGAACATTGCCTTAGCTGCATTCCACACATCAATATGTTGTTTTGTTTTTATTCGATTAATATTGTTTGTGATTACCTTTGTGATTTCCCCTTTGACTCATGGGTTACTTAAAGTGTGTTGTTTAATTTGGCATTTGGACATTTTTCGGATATATTTCTGTTACTGACTTATACTTTAATTCTATTTGGGTCAGGGAATATACTGTGCATGGCTTTAATTTTCTTGTATGTGTGGACATTTGTTTGCAGACTGAACGGCCTGTTTTCATGAGTATTTATTTTTAATCTTTAAAGAGTTGTACTCTATTGCCTATGGAAGGACTGTCTTTTTTTTTTTTTTTTTTTTTTTTTCGAGACAGGGTTTCTCTGTGTAGCTTTGCGCCTTTCCTGGAACTCACTTGGTAGTCCAGGCTGGCCTCGAACTCACAGAGATCCGCCTGGCTCTGCCTCCCGAGTGCTGGGATTAAAGGCGTGCGCCACCACCGCCCGGCGGAAGGACTGTCTTTTAAAGGCTGATAAGATCAAGTTGGTTGGTGGCGGGGTTTAGAAAGTCCATGCCCTCACTGATGGTGGGGACCCACCACCCAGCTCCCAAACAAATTACATGAAGGGGTCTGTGTTTTTGCTTCTTTGTGACAAGGTATCACTCTGTAGCTTAGGCTGCCCTGGAATGTCTATGTATCCCAGGCTGGCCTCAAAATCCAGGTAGTCCTACTACCTCAAGTATTCCCAAGTATTGAGACCACAGATGTGAGACACTGTATGTGACTATTTGTGTCTTCCAATACTCAGAGGACTGCTGACATCACCACCATGTTCTTTGGGGTTTTTCTGGTTTTGCCTTTCAGTCCCCTTCTAAGCTTTGTGTATCGATGCTCTGTGATAGATGTGTAAACATTCAGGACTGCTGTCTTCTGGGCGAGCTGTCCCTCTGCCCACACTGCATCCCTCTTCATCCCTGGTGGTGCTCTTTTTCCAAATTCTAGTTCTGCCTCTGTTAGCCACCCCAGCTTCCTTCTCTGGACTGTTTTTTACTGTTTCCCCACAGTTTGGCTTCTCAGCATATGTACGTAAGCACCTTTATATTAAACTGGGGTTCTCACACACTGCATATGTTTTGGTAAGGTTTTTCATGCAGTTTGACTGTTGTTTAATTGTTTTGAGACCATTTTCTAGGCTGAAGAGATGGTTCAATGGTTAAGAGCATGAATTGCTCTTGCAGAGATCTATATTCAGTTCCTAACACTCACATTAGGTAGCATACAATTGCCTGTAACTCCAGCTCTAGGAGATATCTGTGTTGTTTTTTTTTAGTCTTTTACTCTTTTAGCTCTGTTACTCTTTGGGGGACCCACCACCCAGCTCCCAAACAAATTACATGAAAGCTTATTCTTTTTTATGAATGCCCGGGCTTAGCTTGGCTTGTTTGTAGGCAGCTTTTCTTAACTTTTAAATTTTGCCATGTACCTTTTGCCTCTGGATTTTTACCTTTCCCTATTCTATATACCCTTCTTTACTTCTTACTCGGTGGCTGGCTGTGTAGCTGGGTTGCTGACCCGTGGTGTCCTCCTCTCCCTCTCCTTTTTTTCACTCCTCCATCTTCTCCTCCCAGATTTCTCCTCCTATTTATTCTCCCTGCTTGCCAGCCCTGCCTTTTTCTTCTCCTGACTTGCTATTGGCCATTCAGCTCTTTATTAGACCAGTCAGGTGTTTTAGACAGGCAAAGTAACACAACTTCATAGAGTTAAACAAATGCAGCATAAAAGATTGCAACACATCTTTGTATAATTAAAAAATTTTCCACAGCATAAACAAATGTAACACATCTTAAAATAATGTTCTGTAACACACACTCACATGCACACACTCACACACAGACACACACTCATACACATAACTAAAGATGAAACAATCTTTTGAAAAGACTATTTGTATGTAGTATAATTATTCATCATGCAGAATTTCAAATACTCTCTTGCTATCAGTTGGTTGGATTCAAATGCAGTATACTGTTTCCTTGAAGACTCCTCCTCCACTTCTTCACAAAAACTCCTGCTGTCTTTCCTCCCAGTTTCTCAGCATACTCTAGACTATGGACAACCATATCTGTTGTCAACATGACTGTGTGGCCTTTGTCCCTCATTGGACTACAAGTCCTCCAGCCTGGAGGCTTTGCTGAAGTGTCCTCTGGGTCACCGGCAGAAAGGAGATCTACAGAAGTTTCCTTCCCGAGGAGACTGACCTTATCCTGAATCCCTCCCTCAGTGCAGATGCCGAGTGAAAGGGGTGGCATGGGTGGGGTGGGGGTGGGGAGGGAGGCAATCATGTGACTTGCACATGGCTTCCTGGTGCTGCTACTTTCTGCTCTCATAAGCCCCAAAGTATCCGGATTATTTTTCTTATTACTGTGACAAAAGACCTTACCAGAGCAGATTCAGGAAGAGATTGTTTATTTGACTGCACCCTAAATGTTTGAGAGTGTTGGCTACCATTAATCACTGAGAGGCTCTAGCTTTGGGGGCAGGAGTGTGAGGTGGCTGGTCACATCACACCTTAAGTCAGGAAGCAGAGAGATAAATGCTGGTACTCAGGTGGTTTTCTGTAATGTCTAGTCTTGTTCCAGGGGTGGACCTGACTGGGGCAGCAAGAGAATAAAGGAAAGATGGACAGATGGACACACAAACAGAAAGCTAGGCTTGGGTAGTCTGGGCTCTTAGAGAGAGAAACCACGGCACCCTGGAAGCACAGCATGTTTCTTATATAGATTGCATGCCACTGAATGAGTAGGCTCAGTTATTACAGATAAACAAGGAGACAGGGGCTATGCTATGCAGCTGAATCAAGGAGACAGGTTTGGTTAATCTTTGTAGGAGGCATCTCTATATGGGAACAGTCTTTCGGCTGTAAATATCCAGGGATAGAAAGATATGGTGAACATCTGCACACACTATCCATATCCATATCCATACTCTGACTCCCAAGGAAGACTGTGCCATTTCCCCCCAAGCTTCAGCCAGGGAAGGCTTTGCCATTTCTCCATGGGTCTGAGGATCTAGGGTCCTTGGCATGGCGTGCCTGTGTTAAGAGCATGCATTCACTCAGGATTTCACTCACTCAGGCCTTCCTCCATTTCCTACAGAGTTCTCCTTTTTATTTAGTTCAGGACACAGCCCATGGGATGCTGCTGCTCACATTTAGGGTGGTCTTCCATTCTCAGCTGAACCTGTCTGGAAATGCCCTCACAGACATGCTGGAGGTACATGTCCTGGGCGATTCTAAATCCAGTCAAGTTGATAATGCAAATTAGCCATCATTATGCTCTAGAATGTTCATATGAAATGTCTGTGCACGTTCAAGCCTACTTGGCCCTTCAAGGATATTGATGGTCTACAGAAGGGCTCTTCCAGAGTCAACTTCTAACTCACTACCCTCTTCCCCACTGACCTCAGTGAGGCACATTTGTACCAGCTGTGACCCAAGCAAGTTCTGGACATGATCTTGACCTTCATGCATCTCACATAGATGTTCTTTTTGACTTCCTGTCTTGTATGAAGAAACCATCTTCCTATAAGACCCATCCTTGACATCTCCAGTGTAAGTAAACTGCAAAAGCTCTGGGTTTGGTGTCCCGGGTTTCGGCACCAAATGTAAGTAAATTGATGACTGAAACTGCAAGGAGACAGTTCAGCCCTAGAGGGCGAGGTATCCCGGACACCTCGAGCTACTTAGAACAATAGCTCTGCCCTGAAGGTGTCTCGGACACCTGGAGCTGTTTAGCACAGCAGTGATGGCTGAACTAGAGACAGTTCAGCCCTAGAGGGTGAGGTATCCCAGACACCTCGAGCTACTTAGAATAAGAGCTCTGCCCTGAAGGTGTCCCAGACACCTGGAGCTCTTTAGCACAACTCTGATGGCTGAGACTGCAAAGAAACAGTCCAACCTTGGAAAGGAAGGTTTTCTGACTTCTCGGGAGTCAGGCCTGGAACTACTTCAGCAAGGAAGGGTATCCTGACTCTTTGGGAAGGTCAGGATATACCTGTTATGATGGTATGATGGGGGATGGTTTCCCCACAGGACACAGCAACCCTGCTCCTCTCCTGGAGAGCCACAATCTCTGGCTCAATGTTACCAGCTTTTTCTTGCTCAGTCCAGTATGGGACGTCCCAGCAAGGTTCTTCTGTTCAGCACCCCCTTGCTCAGTCCAGTATGGGACGTCCCAGCAAGGTTCTTCTGTTCAGCTCCCCCTTGCTTAGTCCAGTATAGGATGTCCCAGCAAGGTTCTTCTGTTCAGCTGTCAATGAAGGTCTCACCCAATACTCTTTTGAGAAAGAGGTTTATTTGGGAAGGTGGAGTCCAGGAGAGTAGCTGCCTCTACCAGGGTGGAGAGAGCAGCTCACAACTGACTGGGCAGGGTGGTTTATATAGGATGTCTAGGGGGCGGAGTCAACTGTGATTGGTTAGTTTATTTTCTGCCCAGGGATTGGCCAGTTTTGTGAGCAAGGGGCAGAGATGGCCCTGATTTCAGGGCCAAACTGTATTTCTTTCACTGGCCTTTCTTGGCTTTTTGACACTACCTCTAAGGCCAGGGCACATTTCTTTCACTGACTCTGATTCTAGGGGCCAAGAGTGTTATTTTGGTTCTAGTTTCAGAGTCAGGGCATATTTCCTGGGTTCTGGGTTTGGGGATAAAGTGTTCATTTCTCTGGCTCAGGTCCCAAACACAGGCTGTGTTTCTTTCCCTGGTCCTGGGCCCTAGGGCTAGGCTTCTACTGTTCTGCTCTGTGATTGGTTGATTTCACAAGTCAGCTGGACAGGGGCAGAGATGGCTCTGATCTGAGCTAAACTGTGTTTTGCTCGCTGGCTTTATCTGAGCCATCCTTCCCTAATTCTGGGCTCCAGGGTCAGGGTGGGTTTCTCTAGCCAGCCCCTTTTCCCTACATCCAGAGCCTCACTAACGCCTCTCTCCACCACTCAGTGCTGAGCGCTGTTCTTTCAGCTGATTTTTTTCTCTTGTTGTTTTCTCCCCTATCCTTGACCTTGATCCTCAAGACTAGAGCGGAGGCCCAGGCCTACTGTTTCTATCCAGTGCAACTCCTTTCCTCATCTAGGCAGGCCCCTGCTTCAGAATCCTGTGCCCTCCCGTGGACCTGTGGCATCTTCTTGTCCTCTGACTCACTTTGGATGATGAGTTAGTTGGTTTTCTGTTGCTGTGATGAAACACAAGCAGGAAGTGGGGTGAGGCTGTCAACCCACAAAGCCCATTCCCCAGGGATGTGGTTTTTCCAGCCCCACCTCCTGAGGATTCCAAAGTCTTCCTGGACAGTGTCACTAACTAGTGTTCAAATATGTGAGCCATGGGGACCACAACAGATGAGAAGCTGTCAGGCTGGTCCCAATCCTGCTCTTTCTCTGTCCCCCCTGGTGTCGGAGGACCGTTATCTCAGCACTTACACCCCAGTTCCACCCTGCTCTGTGTCTTAGAACAGAAACACTGTGCAGTAAGGGTTCCCATCTCTTGGTCTTGGTCACCCCAGTACCCGGCCCTAAGTAGCTGCCTGGCAGATGTTCGCAGGAACACTGTCTTGATGAGATAACTAGTCTTCACTGCAAGTGGCGGAAGGGCCAGTTTGCATTTTCATTTCTGCCCTGGTTATTGCCCATCTTTGAAGCAATAGAGTGAAGTCCAAAGTAGCAACCGAGGCAGCTCCGGAGAGATACCTGTGGCCACTCAGAACCCCTTGGCAGTTGTCCTGTGCAGATTTTTTTTTTTTAATTTTTGAGACAGGGTTTCTCTGTGTACTTTTGGTGCCTGTCCTGCATCTTGCTCTGTAGACCAGGCTGGCCTTGAACTCACAGAGATCTGCCTGGCTCTGCCTCCTGAGTGCTGGGGTCCTGTACAGATTTACACTTGACTCCCAACTTGGAAGGAAACTATAGACTAAGAAATGGTCAGAGTGTTCATCCCAGGCCTCGGCAGGGCTATACCTCGTGACTCTGTCTCTAAGTTATTTTGCCACAAATGCTCTCTTCCCTCTGCAAATGTGTCTCTGCTTTGCCTTGTTTACCCCTAATTTTCCAGTGCACTTTGAATGCTGGGGAGTCCAGACTCTTCCATATCCTGAAAGAAAATTGCCCTGTCAAGTCACATTAATGACAGCGGAGCATTCTGCCTGAGGGCCACTGAGCCCTGCTGCTGGGCTGACCCACGTGCAGGAAATCACCTCCCACTTCCCAAAGTGCTCTTGATTTCTTGATTTGGCCATTTGTCAGGTTTCTGTCATCTGCATCCCTGGGGGAACTGTCCCTTGGGACAAACAGAAGACTTGAAAGGAATAGACTGTTTACCTATTGCTGGGAAACATGACTAGCTCGTTACAAAATGTAAGATTGGAATTGAAAACGTGTGAGATTGGAATTGAAAACTGCTCTTTTTTTGAATGAAGTCCTGCTTTTGAGACATCGGCTTCTGGGATACAGTCAGTGGAGATGCCTGCTTTTTGGGGAAGTGCTTTGAGATGAAGCCTGTCTTGGGGTTTGTTACAGAGACTGAGTATTGGAATGGAAACTTTGGTTTGTTTGAATATTTAGATTCACATGTCAATGGAAAATATTAATAATCCAATAATAGTTGTAAAATGTTTTTAGGTAAAAAGTGTAGCAAAAAAAGACTTACCTGCATCAGGTTCTGCAGTGGGTGTTCAGCCCAGCTCCTGGAGGGAATGTGTGGCCATTCTCATAGGGAAAGCCCATAGGCAGATAATGTGTTTATTGACACTCTTCCTAGGTTTGAATGTTGTATGTAAATGTATACGCAAATGTGTGTACCTCGGTGACCTGGAAGGATCCTTAAGCCTGGGGCCTAAGACAGATGGTCTCAAGTTTGGCCTTCTCTGGACATTCAGGGAGTCTCAGGGACATCAAACTGTCTTCAAACTGGCCCTCCAAATCTGTTGTGATTTGCCCCTATGCCAAGGACTTCTATGTTTTGATTGGTGCTATCCACAGGAAGTTCTGGTTTAAAAAGAGGAGGAAGAGCTTCTTTGGCAGTCTCACAGGTGGCTTCTCATTAGGCTGATACATCACAGTCTGTGAAACAGCAAAGGGAAACGTGGGCTGGCATTTCTCCTGGAAGAAGTTAATAGCCAGAATTCACAGAGGGGCAGTGGCTGCTGGGGCTCCTGGCGACGGCAGTGGGGCCTGGTGCCTGTCACAGCATCTCTAGGAGATGTGAGCCACGAGGCAGCTTTTCACATGCTGCTGAACCCAGTGAAACGGCCTCCCAGCTCTCTGCCTCTCACAGAACTGAGGAAAACGGCAGCTGGGTGACTGCTGGGAAGAGCTGGTTCTCTGGGGAGAGCACCGAGGCCCCTCCAGCTGTTTCCAAGCATGAAGCAGCCTCCCCAAGGAGATTGCGACCTAAATGGAGAGAATTAGGCTGCATTAAATGACTCATTAAACGTCTCCTTCATAAAAGCAGAAGTGTGAGCAGGGATGAGGAGCCAAGCGGGAAACAGCTTGAGAGGTGTTGGAGAAACAGAGCCTGAAGGCATCCATTCTTTTCTGCCAGGTCCTGGTCTCTGTGGAATACTGGCCTGGATAAGCCTGCTGCCTAGCCTGGCAATGTGTGGACCTTGCTATGTGTTTACTGAATGGGCTTAAATGAATGAGGTCATGGCCACCAGGTGACAGGTGAATGGCATGAATGCTTATCCAAGCCTGCAGCCTGTGAGACAACCTACACCTATCCAACAAGTCCCCTCCTCCAAGATGTCACCTGCTTATTTCCTTCATACAGTCCATGTGGCAAGATATCTCCCCACCATACCAAATAAAGGACCTATGATATATGAAATTTGAGAAAACCCAGATGACCTGGAGCCCTTCAAAGGACAGATCTGCTTCAGTGCCAGGTTGGAATAGCACTGAGGCCTGATTTTTCAGCCCCATGCCCACACGAGTCCTGCCTAAGCTTCTGGCATCTAGGGTTGCATTTTGATAGTTGCAGCTGGATTCACTGGAGACATCTGACTTTATTTCCAGCCTTGCAGTAGGGAAAGATGAGGGCAACTTGGGACACAGTCTGATTGCTAGGAAGGGAAAATTCTTTCTTGAATGGCAGGCATAGAATGGATAGAGCAAAGCTCAACCAGTAGGGGTGTTGCTGGCTGCAATGTCAAAATGGTGTTTACAGTATGCAGAAGCCAGCTGAGTCTGCTAAGTGTCCTGAGCTCAGCATGACCTTTGAAAGAAGTGTTAACAAGGAGTGTTTACAGAGGCAGCAAACAGGGTGATTAATAGGATACTCTTGCTTTGAAGGTTGTGTAGTTAAGGAGGGTGTCCAGGTTCTTCATTCAATTTTGCTCCTGTCTCTCAAGTGTTCAGATATGCTTGTTTTTGTACAAGCAGGAGAGGAGGCCTGAAGGAAAGAGAAAAGATCCACAGACTTGGACAAAGTGGCATATACTTTAGCCACGTTGAGGCTTCCCATCATCAAGAGGGGACAGAAGTGAGTGCTGTGAATGAGAATTCCTGGAAAGAAGCTGTGTCTGCTAATGCTGATGAAAGCTTTGATGACTTTGGAGAGGATGGGATGTTGCAGGTCCAGAGCCTGAATACAATTGTCTCGGGCTACCTTTAGCCCTCTAAATATCCACTTCTTGCCCTGCTCTGTGTTATACTTAACATTCACACGCATGTGTGTACACATAGTGAATACAACAGTAGATGAATAGACCCAATCCTGGGTAACTGGTGCACAGAGCATGCATGCATTTATCTCTGCCTTCCTGGGAAGCTTCACTGGAAGCCCTGGCCCCTGGGAGTGAAACCATCACCCCTACCGGGTACTAGACTTCCTGAAAAGCCAACCAACACCTAGCAAGGAAGAGCTGATGCACATTCAGGTGAGTCTCAGCATCTCTGGTCCCGGAGTCAGGTTGCTCAAGACAGACAGAGTCAGGGCTTAGGGTACTTATGTGGGTAAAAGGGGGCTGAGGCTAGAGATGCGTGATGCACAGGATGGTTCTGGTCAACAAGTTTTTCATTTGAGAAGAGATGTCTTTTAGGTAAGCTAGGCTGTCTTGAGAGAGGAACAGCTTGTGAGTGGCTGGTGCAGAAGGAGAAGGAAGGACGCCCTCACTCTAAGGAGAAATCTTGGCTCTGGTACAAGGCCTGGAGCACCAGGGCTGATTCTCTGTTTAGAGACAAGATACCATCTCCATTTATTGTTAATTGGTCACTCTGTTCTCGAATACTCTGTCTCAGAAGACCCACCAAACTCTCTTCCGACTAGTTTCTCTCCAGGTATGGGGAGGGACTCAGGTCAGCCGGCCCAAACAGCCTGACACAGGAAGGAAGTGCCGGATCTAGAGTACACTCAAATCTGTAATTGTAAACACATTATATTCTCATACTTTCTGAGTGGAATCTTTGTACATTTATTTTACAGCATAGTGGGAATAATACCTTGATTATTTTGAGACTATTTAGTATGTATTCCTATTTTTTCAGGCTCGAATGTAATTTCTCCTGAAATGATCCAGCGGCCCCATGCAGTTGAGGCTTGCCTGGCCCCTCTTTCCTCAATTCTGGAGGCTGTGCAGCCGTTCTAAGGCACACTGGCACTTGGCACCAGTAAACACGTCGTTCTCATTCATTACACCCCAACCATTGCCTCTGGACCCATCGGACTCATAAATCACCAATCTTTGGATTCTGAAATATATAAACGTAGACTAATTATCATGCAATATTCAAATGCACACTTAGTAGGGGAACGGTCATTATTTCTCTATCGTTATTGTTCTAGCCATTTGTTCCTTCATGATTCAGGAAAATATGATTAAGCCTTGATTCTATGGGGAGAAAGGAATTGCTGCCCGCCTCAGCCTCCTTACAGCCATACATTAGATGTTCTTCCATCCTGTTTTCCTGGAAAGGATGGCTGGCGATCTGCTTGGTCAGTTGTGTATGCCTTTTTTCCCCCCTCCAGCTCCTTCCATCTATCCCTGCTAACAAGCACTAATGAACAAGGAAGGGCAGGGAAGAATTGTGGAGCATGACGAATCCAACCCATACATACCCCACCTGAAAGCTGCTGCCTGTTAGCAGGGGCTCAAAACGCTGTTATAGACAGGGTCTCCACACAAGGCCTCACAGCCTCTGAGAAGACCATCTGTCTCTCTTCAGGCTCCTTTCACCCACTGGGCAGAAACACTTGCAAGCTCTTAAAAATTAGCTCCCACAGAACACACCTCCTCTCCTCACACTGTCCAGAGCCCACCAGCCATTGTGTCCTCCTGAGCCAGTGGCTTGGCCCCTGGAATGCACCCTGCTAAAGGATCGTCCACAGTTTCTCTTCTCTTCTTTTTACATACACAGAAGAATACAGAGACCCTTGGTAGGAAGCCATCTCCTTTGGTTTGATTTGAAACTCCTATGGTGACGTTAATGTTGGAGACGTTCCTTCCCAGGTTTGCTTTGGCTCTAGCACCTTTTGGAGTTCATTCATAAAGAGAAACTCAACGTCAAGTTCAGCTGGAACCTGACAATGGAGCTTCCTATCCACTCAATGGGAACTGATTCTCCAGCCAGTACCCTCACTGTGGGGTCGGTGGGGATAGCAATTTCCCCAAAAATGGGTTTTTTAAGAATTATTTTTGGGCCGGGCAGCGGTGGTGCATGCCTTTAATCCCAACAGATTAGGGAGGCAGAGCCAGGTAGATCTCAGTGAGTTCAAGGCCAGCCTGGTCTACAGAGCAAGATCCAGGACAGGCACCAAAACTACACGGAGAAACCCTGTCTCGAAAAACCAAAAAAAAAAAAAAAAAATCAGAAATTTATTCACACTTTCAATACTTCCATTAACTTATTTCCTGTAGTATGCTTCCATAGGGGGGTCTGGGTGCCAATAGGATTATGTGCTGTCAATGTGGAGTAAAAATTGGTTGCTGACACCCCGTGGGGACCTGGGAGTCCTGATTTCAGCCTGTAGCTACTGTTTTGAG
The DNA here is from genome assembly GCF_007827085.1 of Peromyscus californicus insignis. Classification (NCBI taxonomy): domain Eukaryota; kingdom Metazoa; phylum Chordata; class Mammalia; order Rodentia; family Cricetidae; genus Peromyscus; species Peromyscus californicus. The sequence goes on along the minus strand of NW_026294562.1, from coordinate 65,517,066 downwards.
GTGACATTTAGCTAAGCGTCGTGGCCCTGGACCACAGTGGGGAGTGCCCACTGTTCAGTGCTGAGGGGCCGGTGTGATTTATCATCATAGTCCTCTTTGCTTGGCTTATAGCTGCCTATGCTGACTTTGGACTGGGTTAGCCCGGGGGTTCTGAGTCTTGAGGGGAGTCAGGAATTGATTGAGAGTAATACGATCAAACTCTAAGCAAAGGTGTTCGGTGACAGGAATCAGTTATGGATGTCATCAGTGAGTCTTCCTTCCTGCCATCATGTCCCCAGCCAGTACAAGTGGCCTTCACTTCTGCTTTGCGGTCACTGCCTGAGTGCTCCTGAGTCTTTGTGTCTCCTTGCTCCTTCTGGCTTTTCTGGCCTTGTTCTGTCCCTAAAGTACCAGGTCCCTTGTCTCAGTTCCTTTAGCTGCTAAAATGAAACACCAGATCAGGCAGCCTCTAAGTGACAGAATTTGGCTGGAGATCTGAGATAAGGGTAGCGCCCCTGTGGTGCTGGTGTGGCCGTTTTTCCAGGTGCACACAACTGCCTCCTCCTTGTGTTGTCTTGTGAGGGAAAAGATGAGGCAGGTCTCTGGAATTCCTTTAGTCAGGGCACTGATTCCATTTGTGAGGACTTACCTCCCAAAGAAGAAGTCCTCAAACATGCAGTCCACAGTGCCCTTTCCTGCAGCACTCCCTGTGGCTCTGGGGCCCCATTCTTTTTTCTTGTCTCTCCCACTTTCTCAAAGGAAGAAACACTGGCATTATCTGCTCAGAGGAGTGCTGTGGGATGGTCTGTATGTCAAATGTGTTGCTGATTGGTCAATGAATAAATCACTGATTGGTCAGTGGCCACGCAGGAAGTATAGGCGGGACTAACAGGGAAGAGAATTGAGAGAACAGGAAGCTGGGAGAGGGAGACACTGCCAGCCGCCATGATGACAAGCCGCATGTGAAGTACCAGTAAGCCACAAGCCACGTGGCAAGGTATAGATTTATAGAAATGGATTAATTTAAGCTGTAAGAACAGTTAGCAAGAAGCCTGCCACGGCCATACAGTTTGTAACCAATATAAGTCTCTGTGTTTACTTGGTCGGGTCTGAGTGGCTGTGGGGCTGGCGGGTGAGAGAGATTTGTCCTGACTGTGGGCCAGGCAGGAAAACTCTAGCTACAGAGGAGGTCCTTGGTCCCCAGGAGGGAACAGTCTCTCTTCTGAGTGTGGAATGAGGACCCATCAGCTCTGGGAGAGACAGGGTCTTCTTTGGAGTGGCAGCCTTTGGGAGGCCGGTTCTGCCAAGAAAGCAGAGCAGATCTTTCTTCCTGAAGGTGCTATTAGTTTGCCCAGAGCATGCCCAGAGCATGGGGCTTTAAGGCCAACAGGTGGGGCAACTCATGAACCACATACCAAGACCAAGAATTCAGAATACCAGCTTTACTAGATTACTTACTTGCCTGCTGTCAGGCTCAGGGTAGGTGGGGGTTGGGGGGCAAGGGAGCTTCAACACACGTGACTGCCCAAGGCTGACGCTTATTATAATGAAAAGGACACACAGCCAAACCTCAAGGGCCGAAGAAGCAGGCGGGAGAATCTGCACATACCTAGGTGTGAGCTTCCTTATCCTTTCTCCACTTCAAGAAGGGGTTTCAGGAGCCCATCCTTCCTCCCGAAATTGACATGCAGCCCGAGGTGGGCCTTTCCCCTGTTTTGGAAAGAATCTCACCCTGTAGCTCAAGCTAGCCTGGACCTCATGTAGCCCAGACTAGCCTCTAACTAGGAGCAATGATGCCTTAGCTTTGCAAGCCCTGGGATTACAAATGCGAGCTGCTACACTGGGTTCGTGCTGAGGTTTCTGCTGGGGCCAGTCTCATAGGTTCCTCTGCCTGTGCATGCCAGAGTGTGACAAGCTGGCAATACCGACTAGGAAATGAAACATTGTGCAGTCCCGGTGTCAGAGATACAGATCCTGAGGTCTGATCCGAGCACACTGCTGAAACTATGTGTCACCAAAAGCTGAGCATAATCCCTAAATCCCTTAATCAACAGTGGTGATGATCTCCGCATTGGCAGAGGGGCAGGTGCCGAGGCACGTGACAGCACATGGGCATGCCTGTCACCCTGCTGGACCCTTCCGTCTTTCATGCATAAAACTGGCCACTGTCGGCATGCTTCATCGTGAGAAAAACAATAAAAGGGAACGACACAACTGATTCGGTATGCCCAGGGTTGTTAGAATATTCGGAGTTAGCGGCTGGCTGAATATTTTAAGGAAAATCACAAATTTAAAATGCATATTTATTTTCTTCAGATGGCCCCTGCTGAAGTCGCATTATCCTCCCGTGGTGAATCTGTCAATCACTGTTCACCATCTCCCATATCAATGATGACAGTTGTAGTCCTCAGGCACAGCGGGGCAGGGACAGGGCTTGTGTCCCTGGAGAGCAAAAGTGATAGTTTGGTGTAGCCTGGTGTTGAATGTAAGCTCTGAACCAGCTTTGGAGATTCAGCCATTCTTGGGACATAGCTTAGAGAGGAGCTTGCAGACTCCATGGAGAACTTGCTGAACTGACTGAGGCAAGGCCAAAATGGAGATGCAGCCTTCATGTGGGAGTACCAGCACTTTGTTCACCGACTAAGTGGTAGGGGATGCGATCCCATTATGCAGTTGTCTAAGTAGGGGCGGGGCTTCTTTGAGGATTGGCATATTGGTAATAGATGATCTAGTTGCAAGCCCAGTTCAGAGGCTCTTTCATGTAGTGACTTTGAGTTTTCCCTTGAACACAATCTCACTTTAACATCGGGAGGATATGAGAGTTGAGTTTTTTCTTTTCTTTTTTTTTTTTTTTTAATGTAAGGGTAAGATTGCAGATGAACCTGTGAAAGAAAGGGATAGTAACTTCAAGGGTCATGTGGTGGTTTGAAAGAAAATGGCCCCCAAAGGGAATAGCACTATTAGATGGTGTAGGTTTGTTGAAGAAGGTGTGGTCTTGTAGGAGGAAGTGTGTCACTGTGGAGGTGGGCTTTGAGGTTTCATATATGCTCCCACCACACCCAGTGGGACAGTTCACTTCCTGTTGTCTTTGGATCAAGATGTAAGGACTCTCAGCTCCAGCACCATGTCTGCCTGCATGCTGCCATGCTTCCTGCTATGACAATAATGGACTGAACCTCTGAAACTGTAAACCACCACAGTGAAATGTTTTCCTTTATAAGAGCTGATAGGGGCATGGCGTCTCCTCACAGCAATAGAAATCCTAACTAAGACAGACCACATGTCACACCCAAAGTGCTGGTGATATTAGATTGTTATAAAGGACTCAGTCAAGGGTGGGGCAGGATGAATAGGAGGATGGGAAAGAAGTCACAATCTGGTGTCTCAGGTTGATGACTCAGCATCTGGAAAGACCTTCTAGGTGGTAGATAGCATCTCATCACTGGGTAACATTGCTGGAGTTGTTATCCTTTCTTGGTTCTAAAATACAAGGTCCTTCTCAGTACCATTTAGACATTTCAAAGTCAACTTTAGTAAGAATAGCATTTAACTGTTAGCTGCTAGAGGATAATTGTGGGCTAAACTGTATCAGTGAATCCATTAAGAACTTAAAAGATTAATTTTCATTATGACTGCTAGTTAGTAAACATTATCTTCATATCAGCCTGGAAAAATAATATGAGTGATGGGAACTATTTAATTTATTTTTGGTTAATTTTAAAGCTTTAATTATGGCAATTCTTTGCATCTATAATAGTCTTTTAAGAGGGTTGAAACAAGTTATTTTTGGTGTCTGATTTGCAGAGAGAGCTCTTATTGGGTCCCTAGGAGGGAAACACTGTCAGCTCCTGGGAGCTTGTGGATATGATAGAAGGCAGTGGGAGATGAGCTGGTGGATTGGGAATTCTAACTGACCTAGTTTAGGAAAAATCTTATGACAAAGGGATGCCATTCATTTATTCAGCTATTCCTGGATGAACACTGATTGAGGGTAAGTAGAACTTCGGACTGTTGAATCTCCCATAATCATTGGCTGACAATTTTGTTCACTATTCCCCACTGTGCCTCTTCTGAGTTTCACCCCAGGCATGACCATTAAACTAAGTCAGTGTAGGTTTAGTTTGATGGAACAAAGAGCCAGGGTTTGGCCTTGCCGTGACCTGGTCCTCGATTCTTACTGTGGGGCTTCCAAGCTGTGTAACCATAAGTGAGTAATAGAACTTTGTGGCGTTTTCTTTGCAAGAAGCAGCTCATCAGAGGGTTCAGGTGGTTGGTCTAGGTGAAGGGCCCTCAGCCAAAGGCCCTGTTTGTCAACCCTCTTGGAGCTGTCCATCACAGCTCTTGCCTGCTCTGAGGGGTGGATTGTCTGAGTAGAAGGCAGGAGAGCATACACACATTACACCACAATTGTGCATGTCAATGGACTCTGAGCTCCTCTTCACTCATCCGGTTTCCTAACACATTTTCTGAGTTCCCACAGGGCTGAGGAGGAAGCAAGGATTACCTTACATCTCACTTCTTTTTGTTTGTTAAGAGTACAGACATCATCTCCCAGGCTTCACACCTCCTATACATTTGTGGAATTGGCAGCTAGGTCTCAGGTGACCTTCTGGGCATGAGCTAAAGGTCCTATGGTTCTCTGTCCATCTGTTTCTTGCTTGGCTGTCTAGTTTGATGCAGGAAAATGCTTTCTGAGTCTTTGTGTCTGAACAAATTGTGTTCCTGCCTCTCAAGAATGTGGTGTCACTGATCTTTGCTGGCATGATCTCCAGTGTCTCTGGTAGGTGTGATTCCATGGTGCAGAACAGTGGAGCCCCTGGTTCATCATAGGTAGAATCCTTCTCTTTTGAGAGCATTAACAGTGCTTAACAGAAATGGTGACAGAGCTGACCAAATTGGAACATTTAGGAGAAAGAGGAGTAGACATTATGCCTGTCTGGAGCACGCTGTTAACCAGAGCCTCTGTGGCACCAAGGTGTCAGATTTGCTTCCTGGAGTACTGGGGATGGGTGGGGACTATCCACACACTGCAGCTTGCCTGTGCTCCGCTGGCAGCCAAGGCCTCCCCTATGTCCCTTTTTGCCGTTGTTGACCTTGTAGGTCTGCCAGATGTTTCTGCCTTTAGGCTCAGTTTTTCTCCCCTTGTGGGTTTGCTGGAGCTCCTGTAACTATAAGAAACACTGCAGAGAACATATCAGGACCCCCATGGCTTCCCTGAGCTGCTGAGTCAGCTGGTGGTCCTGCCCTTAGGGCCACCGATGATGGCACACTTGGAGAACTCAGCCAAACGGCAAGCGGGAGAGTGCTTTGAAAAGACTCACAGTGTCTCAGAGAAAAGACGAATGCGGCTTCCTGTTGGCTGCCAGGTCTGGGGCCAGGCATCTGCAGAGCCTTCATCTGTTAGAAGCCACTGTCTCTGCTTAGGCTGCTTGTGTCTTACATGGGCTCGTCTCTGCTGGGCATCCCTGCCTGCACAGGAAGCACTGATGTTGGCTGGAGGTGGCAGCACTGAGAGCCCATGAGCCAGAGACTGGGCTTCAGGTGGAGGTGCAGCCTGCCTGCGTGGGGATACAGGCAGTATCTGCTGTCTAGGCGGGTTCAGCTCTCGATCAGCCTGACAGGTCACTCTGCATTATTCTGGCTTAGTGTCTGGCTTGTTTGGGGGTTTGCTTTTGTTTTGAAGCAGGAGTTATGCATTCCAAGATAGTCTTAAACTACTATGTAGTCAAAGATGGTCTTGAAATTCTGATCCTCCTGCCTCTCCTCCCCAAGGTCTGGGATTACCATCAGTGCGTACCATCAGGCCCGGGTTCTGAGGTGCTGGGACTGGCTGCGGTGCCTTGTTTATGCTAGGTAAGTACACTATCAGCTGAGTTACATGGCAGTGGGAATGTGTGGCTCTGGCTCAGTTACTTCCTGCTTCATGGAGGGGATGCAAAGCTGAATTACAGTGCGTGAGCCACACAGTCAGGTGTCAGATGTCACAGTCTCAGGGAAAGTTTGCCAGAGGCTGGCTGTCAGGTACTTTTGGTTGCTAGGGATGGAAACTAAATAGAGGTAGTTCATGAAAGGGAGGGTGAACCCACAGAGTTCTAGCACACTGAACCCTGTCGGAGAAGGGCTGCTTCCCAAATCCAGATTCCAGGAGCATGTGTTCCTGGCCAAGCTTGAGTCAGAAACCCTCAGGTCCAATCAGTGTATCCAGGGAAAGAGGACAGGACACTTGACATTGAGCCTGGGGTATGGCAAACACATGGACATTTATTAACCACCACAAGCGAATAAATACAAACACAAGCGCATTTGAACAAAAGTTGGTCATTTCACTTCCCACCTTGAAGTTCACAGCAAACTCAAGTCTATGTGTCTAAACTTCCGGGGACTGGGACTATGGGGCATATGGTGTCTGTGACAGTTCAGCACATAGCCAGCACAGACGCTGTCTGAATGGGTGAAAGGTAACTGAGGACTTTGAGTCATTTTGAAAAGGTCCTAAGCTTTGAGAATCCAGGATGGAAAGGGAGGGGTGAAGAGCTTGGAATCTGGACATTGCCCCAGAGATGGAGAGAGCTGTATTCTGACTCTGATGTTGGCTCTAGGCAGCCAAGCCCAAGCTCATTTGCGCTTGCTTTTCCTTCCTTTGCCGTGGTAAAATTTTATTTTATCGTTAGTCATGAGCCATAGCTGACGTGTTTTGTCAATTGATCCATTGCTTCATAATGAACCCGTGGGTAACTCCGGAGTCCTGTTGGGCAAAGCAGCTGAAGTGGCCACAGAGGAGGCGGCTCTGTGGGCAGCCACACGTCAACCCCTATGTTCCCTGGCTCTGGCAGCTAGCTGCCTTTGTGGTCTGATTGCTCATAACCACCGGGCCAGGACACACCAGCAGCTTCTGGAGTACAAAGCTTGATGGTGGCTATTTCTTTCCTAAACATGAAAACCTTCAGGAAGTGCATTCATTTTTTTTCCTAGTAAACATCCAACTGGGTTGCATTTGCTGGATTCTGCACTTCTACACACAGAAATTTCCCAACATAGCATCTGCTTAGTCCCACCCCTTTCCTGTGCCGGCAAGAAGACCTGAGTATCTGTGCCATTGCCAAGCTGGGTGTGTATTCCAAGCTGCACGATGCTCGAGAAAGGAGACAGCAATGGTGTTTCTCACTTTCATGTTGGGATGTGAATAGCACAATGATGTGCTGATTGACCGAGGCAGTTGTGATAGGAGATAACCTTGTGTGTTGGGGGGTGAGTTTGGGGTGCAGGCCTGACCAGGGCTACTAGCTCCCTCAGAGGACGGGTGTGTCACTTCTGTCCCTGCTAGTTTGATAGTGCTACAGGAGACTGTGCAGGCCATGCCTCTGACCTCTTACGCTCCATCTTCTCTGTGTCCAGAAACTATGGATCCTGTTTTCCTAAAATGCCAAGTGGATGTGTATGGGTTGGGGGGCAGAAACCAGTCAAAGCAGCAGCACATGCATCTTAGGGCAGACACACAGAAGCTTCCAGCATAACACATTTTGCCCAACAATTTCCAAAGCCTTCAGAACCAGAGAGCTTAGCAGCCCAGTGAGCTGAGCCTTAATGATGGGCTCCCGATGGTGGGGTAATGGGCTGGAAAGGCAGGGCTATTTGGACAGCTGCTCTAGGCACTGCAAGGAAACCCACGCTCTTAGCACATATTTGATTTTCTTTGGCATCATTGCACTGCACTTAGGAGGGCCTTTTCATTCAGCTTTATTTCAACCTACTTACCCATGTTAAGGAAAAGTCACCAAATAGGTTCTGCAGTGGGAAGTTTGTTCAAAGGGAGCAAGAGATAGTCCCCTTGGGGGTAAAGGGCTAGGCATGTGTGGGTACAGTGGTGTAGACATAAGTACTCTGCACTCTTCAATATGTAAACCAGATGGGTTATTGGGGAGCAGCTAGCCAGGTATGGTGATTTGTATGAGAATGTTCCTCATAGCTTCATGTATTTGAACACTTGGTCCTCAGTTGGAGGCACTGTTTGGGAAGGTTATGGAACCTTAGGAGGTGGAGCCTGTTAGAAGAAGTTTCTATTTGGAAGGGAATGGGCTTTGAGGGTTTGTAGCCTGGCCCAACTTCTTGTTCTCTCTCTCTGTGTGGATGAAACTTGACATGCTTCCTCCTCCTCCTTCCTCCCACCCCTCTCCTCCTCTCCCTTCCTTCCTCCTCCTCCTCCTTCATTCTCCATCTCCTTCTTCCCCTCCTCCTCTTCCTCCTCCTCCTCCTCCTTCTTTTTTGTTTTTTTTTTGAGACAGGATTTCTCCGTGTAACAACCCTGACTGTCCTGGAACTCACTCTGTAGACTAGGTTGGTCTCGAACTCAGAGAGCTACCTGCCTCTGTCTCCTGAGTGCTGGGATTAAAGGCGTGTATCACTAACACCCAGTGATGGTCTGTTTCTTGATGGCCAGGCCAGCCTCGTGCCCCTGATGGCATGCTTTCCCTGCTGTCCATGATGGACTCTGTTTCCTATGAAACTGTAAGCCCAAACAAACCTTTTCTTTCCTAACTTGCTTTTTGTCAGAACATTTTATCACAGCAATAGAAAGAAGGTTAGTGCACCAAGTATAAGCCACGTTCTAAGAGGAACTTCTGAGAATCTAGAACCTTTTTTTTTGAGTCAAAGAACAGATGAGAAAGACTAGGGCTATGACCTTCAGCATACATTTTCCAGCTCCTTCTAGAAGGATCAGGAAGGGCTGGGGTACAAGATGTGTATGTGTGTATGTGTGTGTGTGTGTGTGTGTGTGTGTGTGTGTGTGTGTGTGTGTGTTTAGGGGTGAGAAACTGGGGCCTTTGGTCTTGTAGGGATGGTGGGAATAGTGTTTCTTCCCTTTCAGCCAAGGAAGGTAGGACTGGCCCAAGCCAGAGCTTGTTGGATATCTCCTATCCCTGAGTGCCCTAGGGGCCTGGTGTTTGCAAATACCCTGCGGATATGTGGCCCACAGCTTGTTGGGAAGTTCTCCTGGCAGAGGCTGAGTTGAGGGCCAGAGGGGGGCAGCCTGCTCTCTTCTCTTCCTGTCTGAAGACAGCTGTCATGCTGGTACATGGCTGAAGAGTGAAGGAGTGCAGATGACCCTTTTCTAGGGCAGAGTGGCCCTCTGACCTTGAGTGCCATGCTGGCAGCCCCACCAGAGACTCTTGGTCTCAGATTTCTGGCACTGTGGAGCCTCTCTTACTCTTAAGTCAGTCCAGAATTATATTCTGAGCTGGTCTAGTGCTCTGGTATTCGGGTCTAGACAATGAACGAGATCTTTTCCCCAGGATGTCACTGTATACAGACCTGGTCCCCATTAGGTCCAATCAAGGTGCATTTTGGGGGAAGAGGTGGACTATGGGATTTTCTTGACTATGCTGAGATGGGCTAGGCCTGGCCCATGTTCCCTGGTCACTGTACTGTGGCAAGGCACCGTGTTTCCTTTTTGTTCCTTGTGTGCCGACATTGCAGAGAGTGAAAGGCCCTTCATGCTCTCAGGGCCTTTCCTCTGTTTGAAATTGCCCTCCAGTTTGAGAACATAGATTCTTAGCAAGCGTTTCCAATATACTGAATTTCTGCTTTGAATTTTTACTAGAAGTAATTTTGCCGGGACTGAGTTTTCTTAATATCATGTTCTAATTTTGGATCTATCTATCATCTGTGTATCTACCTGTGATGCCTATGTTCTTATACATCTCACAAACAAGTGACAGCTGTGGAGTGCTGGCCTCCAGCTAGCTACCACTCCATCTGTTTGTGGCATTGCATGGTCACAGGCACTCACTGTCTGAGGGCAGAGGAAGAGGGGAAGACTGACTGGAGAGGTAACAGGGCTTGAGAGGACTCAGAAAGAGATGGGAAAGGACTTAATGGAGAACTGGAGCCATTCTGGGCAATTTGGATGATTAACAGGGACTTTATAGATTTTTGTCTGGTGGAAAAAATTCACTTTCTGGACTTCTCTGTCTGGGGAACAATGCTATGTATCCACCAAAAATGTTCAACAATGAAGATATGTACAAGAACGTCGACTGGCTGCTTTGCTTGTTGCTGTGACAAAACACCTTGTGCAAGTAACTTTTAAGAACAGCAAGGTTTATCTTGGTTCATGGTTTCAGGGGGTCGCAGTCCATCATTGGAGGGAGAGGCAAAGCAGAACTGTTTCCTCCATCACAACATGATATGCAACAGAGACTTGTCCATGCGCACAGAGCAGGGAACAGTGAAAGACAGGAGGAGCTAGGATTGGGCTGTGCTTCAAAGGCCTACACTTGTGATCTACTTCCACCAGCCAGACCTCACTTCCTAAAGGCCCCACAGCCTCTCAGAACAGTGGTGTGAGCTTGGGACCGGGACCTCAAGAAGAGGAACCTGTGGAGGATATTTCAGATCAAGTCCTAGGCATGTGGTGGCTTGCAAGGTACCTGGGAGTAGATGGTGGCTAGTCTTATGTCAACTTGATATACACTAGTTATCTGAAAGGAGGGAATCTCAATTAAGAAAATTCCTCCATAAAATCTGGCTGTAAGGCATTTTCTTAATTACTGATTGATGGGGGAGGATTCAGCCCATTGTTGGTGATGCCATCCCTGGGCTGGTGGTCCTGGGTTCTATAAGAAAGCAGGTTGAGCAAGCTGTGGGAAGCAAGGCAATAAGCAGCATTCCATCATGGCCTCTGCACCAGCTCCTGTCTCCAGGATCCTGCCCTGTTTGAGTTCCTGTCTTGACTTCCTTCAATGATGAATAGCATTATGGAAATTTAAACTGAATAAATCCTTCTCTCTTCAAGTTTCTTTGGTCATGATGTGTCTTAGTTAGGGTTTTATTTCCTTTATAAGAGTTGACCACAGCAACTCTTATAAAGGAAAACATTTAAGTGGGGCTGGCTTATAGTTCAGAGGTTTTTGTTTATTATCATCATGGTGGGAAGCATGGTGATATGCAGGCAGAGATGGTGCTGAAGAGGTAGCTGAGAGTTCTCCATCCAGATCAGTAGGCAGCAGGAAGAGACCAAGACACAGTAGGCCTGGCTTGAGATTTTGGGACCTCAAAGCCCACCCCCAGTGGCAGACTTTCTCCAACAATACCATACCTACTTCAAAAAAGCCATACATCCCAATAGTGCCAGTCCCTATGAGCCTATGGGATCATTTTCATTCAAACTACCACATGCTGTTTCACCACAGCAAAAGTAACTCTAAGTAAGACAGGGCACTTGGTCGATGTATGGTGAACCCTCTCCAAAGCCTCTATTTATTCTGCAGGAGAGTGGCTGGTGGTCTGTCAACTGGCTCAGATAGTTCAACTCCATGATGAAAGTGGGGTATATGATGTATGCTATGCTGTAAAACGTGATTCAATTTAATTTTACATGAAGACAACAAAAGCAATACATGCAAAGCTTGAGAGACTGCTGAATTTCTGATTAATGGTTCCAATTAAAAGAGATCTTAGTGACATAATGGTGGCTTGGGGCTCTGACAGATAATTATGAGAAATGGTGAGGTCAAAGTCAGTTGGCTTGTATGATGTATTTCCCTTTTTTTCACATCTCACTGATTCTCTCCCAGAGAAGACAAAAACAGGAGTCCTGCAGAGTTTCTTTCTCCTTTCTGCTCCCCCAGCATCCACCAGTGACCACTGGGTATCATATTTACTTTGCATCTTGACTTTCTCTCTGTTTCTTTTGGTCCTTGTTTATACATCATCCCCTCACCATGACCCCTAGAATAAAAACTCCTCCACTCCTTGGTTATTTAATTTCCTGGAGTCTGGATTTGATGTCTATCATTTAACTTCTGAGAGAACTCTGTTACCCTGTTCCTCAGCTCTCAGGAGGTAAGAGCACATACCTGTCTCTAGGATGGCCCACCTCTTCTTCCCCAGTGCTGTTTGGAGGTCCCCACTGGTTACTTTTGGACATTGCTTTAATTGTCAACTTGACACAGTCTAGGGTTATCTGAGAGGGAAGCAGGTGTCTGGGAGCGAGCCAGTAAGCAGCATTACTCCATGGCTTCTACTTTGAGTTCCTACTTGAATGCCTACCCCAACTTCCCTCAATGATGGACTGCAGCCTGTAAGCAGAAAGAGACCCTTGCTTCCCCTAGGTTGCTTGTGGTTAAGAGTGTTTTTTTTTTCTAGGAACAGAAGGAAATGAGAACAGGTATCTTTTATGAAGACATTACCACCATCTTCCTCTGGTCTCTGCTTCCCTGAGCTCCCACAGCTTTGGAGTTGTAAGCGTGAGTGCAGTGAAACCATTGCACTGGATCAGGCCATGGGTAGAGAACAGTTTATTGGGGGAACAAACTGCTAGCCTGCCTCATAGGAATAGAGAGCATCATCTCAGCTGGAAAAGGTTTTATATGATAGTCAACAGGGTGGGCGGGGGTCTTTTAGCTGATGCAGGCTGTTTAGATTAATGGGGGACTAGATGTCCTTACACAAGGTGGTTGATAATTAGGAGCGGATAAAGGAGGTAGTGCTTTTCCTGGTAAACAGAAACACACCTTATAAGATTCCTGAGGAATGCTAAGGTTTAGGTTTCTGTTTACCTAGTCAGAATCCTTCTGTTTAGGACCTTGTCATCAGTACTGCATTTGGGGATGGGGGAGTACTTTGGACCTAACAGAAATGTCTGCTTTTATTGTCTTAAACTTGAATCCCTGGATGGCTGAATTAGATATATCTTCCTCAGAACCTTGTGGCCCCATCACCTTCTGCAACAATGGTACAGGCTGAGAAGGGCTCCTAGTCAGCTGATTGTTTCTAGTCTTGAAGAATTCTCTATTGTTCCAGGTAGTCCAAGAATTACCTCTCTGTCTTAGTCAGTGCTCTATTGATATGAAGAGACACCATGACCATGGCAACTCTTACAAAGGAAAGCATTTAACTGGGGCTGGCTAACAGTGTCAGAGGGTCAGTCCATTGCCATTATGGCAGGGAGAATAGTGGCAAGGAGGCAGACATGGTGCAGAGAAGGAGCTGAGAGTTCTATATCTGGATCCATGGGCAGCAGGAAAGGAGAGACACTAGGTTTCTGAAACCTCAAAACCCACACCCAGAGACACACCTCCTCCAACAAGGCCACACCTCCTAATCCTTCTCAAGAGGTGCCACTCCCTGATAACCAAACAGTCAAACATTGGGGCTGTTCTTGTTCAAACCACCACATTCTCTAACTGTGAATATGAGTCCTTTCGCCAAGATTTGTCTGGTGGCTTGTTCTCTGTGATGTTACCAAGAAACCCAATGTGGTTCTGGGAAACCAGCTCGTTAGGCTGGACCACTGCTATTGTTATGTCCTATTATCTCTCCCTAGTCAATCCTGCTTCATCCTCCCCGCTGCCCCTTGGCGACCTCTGCCTTTCCTCTCACTAATTCAGTTTTACCCATGTGAAGCCTTTCTCCATGTTTCAGTCCACAGCATAACATAGTCTTAATGATGGTGTTTTGGGCAGATTTGTTTCCTGGAGCCTACGATTTCCATTTTCATCTTATTTTCTTGTTTTATAGTCTTGCCTTTGGATGAGTGTCCCTATTGGATTTCTGTCCCTATTACACTCCACTAAAGTATGAAGTACTCATAGGGAATGTTCTCTGTCCCTTGGGGCATATGTTCTTGGTCTGGACTATCGGTCTTCTAAAAGGTCTGCTCCTGCTTTCCTCACTTCCTTTCCTTCCTCTCTTTACCCCTCTCTTCCTCTCACCCCAGTGGCTGCATTGATGTCCTGTGGACTCCTTGAACCCGAGACTTCTGGGGCTTAGCTGCACGTTTATATATGTACTTACTTGGATCGGATTACCTGAGAATAGAAGGGTGTAATCAATAATATTAGCTACAGACCCTGTGGGTCCCTTTCTGAGCCGGGAATTGGCCTGTAGAGGGCAAGCGAGCGAGGTAACAGGACATAAGATAGCAGTGGTCTAGCCCAGGGAGCTTGTTTCCCAGAACCACTCAGGTTTCTGGGTAAAATCACAGAGAACAAGCCACTGGAAGCTAGTGGCAGGGCCAGCGGCTGCCATGACCTGGGGCTCTGCCTGCTCTGGGGAAGAAACCTGGCTTCATGACTCCCAGGTCCTTTGTGCACAGGGCCTTGTAGTAGACTCAGAGTGTGCTCCTAAACGTTGGTCATCCAGGCAAGCCATATTTCTTCTCCTCTGCCTAGACTGCATGCTTTTCTACCTGCCACGACTCTTATAGGAAGGGCTTCTTTGGACTCAAGCCAGGAATTAATCATTTCCAGCTAATTCCCAAATGGGAATCCCAGTGGCTTTTGTTTACTCCTTTAAAAAAATTCCCATTCAGCCTGAGGCTGAGCTGAAAGAATTTTAAACATTCTTTGAAAACTGTAAAGAAGGGTTAGGGATGAAATGACCATTCTACTTTAACTGGAGACATCATTTTTTTTTTAAAGTGCCTCGTTAAGGAGAGGGCACTCAGTCCTGCCTGAGAAATGATCCTGCCACCCGCGGAATGTTAATTTCATCAGAGGCGACTCTGGAAATGAATTGTTGCTGCCTAACAATTGCTGGGCCAGGTGAAACACGTTAGGGGGGATGGCATTATGATTCAGACCCAGGGCATAGAGAATATTAGTTTGATCAGGATCTGTGTGCAACCTGTAAATAGTTGCTACTAGGTGGGGACAGAAGCTACAGATAGAGAGCCAGGGTGGGGCTGGGCCTGCTGCCCAAGCATTAGCTAAAGTAAATAACTCTATGACAGGAAATGCCTACTGGCTTCTGCTCAGTGAGGCTCCCTCTACAACCTTGGGAGTTGTTAAATCCATTTTCGGAGCAGGAGTGTCTTCTGCTCCTCATCCATGACCTCTGGTCATTCAACACTGCTCACAGAGCAGACATAGATGAATGTATGAATTTGGAGGAGAAAGAGAAGACATGTCCTGGGTTTAGGTACAGCTTGTTGGATCCAGACACAAGCCTCGCTTCTGTGTGAGAGGTGGGAGTCACTGAGTATGGACACTGAGTGTGTATGCTGTGTATGGGTCCTGGTCATGGACACTGGGGATATACACTGTGAGTAGTTCCTGTTTGTGGAACCCGAGGCACAACACCCTTGGTTTGCTATCTAGATGTGGGTCTCCGGGCATGGCACCCTTGGTATGTAATCTGAGTGTGAGGTCCCTTGAGTGTAACATTGGGTGTGGCTCTCTATTGGGCATGGGTTTGGGGACGGGATTCAGGGGGCTGACCTTGTTTCCCTCCGTGGTGGCCGTGAGCTCTCCAGCCTCAAGTTCTGATCTATGACATCAGAGACTTCCACCTGCTATGCTCCTTCCTTCCAGGGACTAAACACGTGGGTCTGTGTCCCTGCTGGAGTGCCCAGGGCCCTGAGTCTCCTTGAGTTCCTCTTTCTGCCTCTGCTGACTTCCTCTTTGTCTGAAAACCCTCACACCTTACTGGTAGGCTCATCCTGCAGCCTGTTACTGTCCTGGCTGCGGTGCATGGCGGCTGTGGGAATTGGGATGCTCCTGACAAGAAGTCCAGGACCATGTCTGCTAGAGTGGGGGAGGATGGGAGAGACAGACGGACAGGTGACACCCAAGGGCTTGGGCTTCACCCGGGAAACACATGACCTCCTCTCAGTCACACATTATGCAGAGCTGAAGATGATGAGGTGAAGGCGGGGAGATGGCCGTCCTCCCCAGGGAGCCTGTGGGGTAAGAAGGACCCCGTCGGCAAGTAGGAGGGTAGGGTGGCTTGACCCAGATCTTCTCTTTAGAGTTATAGAGAACAGAATTCATAGAAGGTGCCCCTCAGGCACCAACTTGGTAAACAATGATGCCTCTGGAAGGTCTCTCTGTGTTCAGTCTTGGAGTTCAGGTGCAAATGGTCCTGTTCTTAGGCCTCTGCTGAAGCCAAGATGGGTTAGAAGCCCCAGGATGAATCTAATCCAGTTTTACAGGAACCTGGGGAGGAGGTAGCTCTGCTACTTGGAGTCAGATCCTTTACCCTCAGGGGTTTAGTGTCAAAACGTGCAGCTAATGACAATTACTAATTCGTAATTACTGCAAGTCACGTGCTTATGGAGCACCAGGCACTGTTAGACACCGTGTGCAGTTTAAGATTTAATTTTCAAGATGGCATGGCTAGTGGGCACTGTACTCTGCATTTGCCCACAGGACCCAGAACTCAGCCTAGCCAATGGCTGGCTTAGCCTCCTGGCTGGCGCTGGACCTACTAGGGTCAACTCTGGGCTTCTGAATTTTGACACTAACCTGCCTCACTGGTAACAGAGGGAAGAAAATTGGAGTGTAGACACGGGCAGGGCTGGACCATTTGTGATGGATGTACAGGGCCAGGTAGATGGCTTTTCTACTTTCATGCACGTTTGAACATTTCTATAAGAAGCAAAGTTGAGAAATATTACCATATAGATAGAGAAATAAAAGATATGGCCTAGGGGTAACAAATAGGTATTGGCTAGTTTGAATAAAAATCTTTGGATGCTACCGTTTATGGGTGGAGAGAGGGCCTGGCTTTGGGACTGTGCAGGAAGATAGAGGGCCACTATTTCCTCAGGGGTCTCCACTGTCTGACTGTGGACACTGTGGGAGCCCGTTTTCGGGTTCCTCATGGCTTTACCCAGCATGTCCGCATAGAGGATGATTAGGACCACAGGCCTGAGTGCAGGTGTCTGAGATGGTCTGCACTTGGCTGTGCTGGGGGAGGAGGTCTTTTGCTCCATCCCTTGGCGTCTCTATAAAAACCCTGGGGCAGAGACAGTCGGGGCCTGTTGGAAAAGGTTCCAGGTCCTCTCGAGGCTATCCTTTATTTTCTATCTGTTTATCTCCGCAATATTCTCCGCAATATAAATCTTTCTATCTAATATTTCCTGCTGCACACACTCAAGAAAACTCTGGGGAACTGTGGGGTTGGTGGGTAAACACCCCACAGGACACCACATTTTCTTAGCACAGGAACCAGTGTCCACTAGCAATGCAGACCCTGAGAAGCCCGAGTCTTGTGTTTATGTGTATGCATACATATGTCACATGCAAGTGCATTTGTGAGCATGTGTACTTTTATATGTCTACATGTATGCCCATGTGTGTTTATAGCCCATGCATGTGTCTGTGTGTATTTGTGTGCATACATATAAGTTTACATAGACACATTTGTGCAGGTAGTATATATGGTATATACAGATGTATTCCTATGTACATCCTGGTGGACATTGTTTGTATTTGTATTTTGTGTGTGTGTGCATAGAAAAATAATTGTTCTGTAGTGTTTAGCAAAGAACAAGCCTAGGCCTGGTGATGATGGCACTCGCTCTGAAGATAGGAGCAGCTAATGGTGAATGGGTGGTGCTTTTCTGAGAGTACTAACTGTACATTTACCAAAGCCCTGTGGCTAAGAAAGCCACACTTGTCTTTCCATTTCACTCTGTTCTGTGTCTCCTGTAAGATAGTGAGGGGAACAGCCTCAGCCCCGGCATTGCCAGGCCCAGAGGGAAGTGTGGTACAGTTACTGTACATTGCCGTGTGCTAGGACCTGGATGGGGCTCAGGGTCCAGAGCGAATCAGTGGGGTGCATTGACTTGGAACATAGCCTTGTTATGAAAGGGTGAGCCTGAGCACCCACACTACAGAGGCTGAGTCCATGTACTTCCCCCTCTGCCTAGAAGCTTTCTTCCTGTGTACTGTCGGCTCATTATGGGAATCCCACT
Source organism: Peromyscus californicus insignis (assembly GCF_007827085.1). NCBI lineage: Eukaryota > Metazoa > Chordata > Mammalia > Rodentia > Cricetidae > Peromyscus > Peromyscus californicus. The sequence goes on along the minus strand of NW_026294562.1, from coordinate 65,499,389 downwards.
ACTTCTTCCATGAGGAACAGTGAGAAGGAAAAACAGACAGCCTAGGAAAAACAAAGCAAGTGGTTCCGACTTAGGCAGACAGGCCAACATGCTGTTAGCATCTCAAGAGGTGTTTGGGAGACACCCTCTCATCGGCAAACAAACCTCACAGTGTCTTTGCTCAGGTCGGGAGCTGGGGCATCCTGGCACTGCCCTCCGGGAGAACGATACTTTTCAGGGAAGTGGCTATGAGGGCCGAGCCTTCTAATCGCCCCACCCCCAATTCAGAGTCCAGTTCCTTATCTGTCAGGAGGAAACCTGAATTCTCATTGCTCCCAGCTGCAAGGAGAAATGGACACTTAGGGGAGAGTCAGGGCAAAGATGGGGTATCTGACTCGGGTGGGTGGGTGGGCATGTATGTCACACACTGGCAACACTGAACTGGCCACCCACAAGCTCAGAGAAGATGTGCAATGTCCCAGGAGTAAGATGGGTCCATTGATCAGGGCCATTCCAGCAGGCTCAGAAAAGCACGCCCAAGGGAGGCCTGGCCTGGTCCTGCTGGTGACACCCACCCACATTCTGAGCAGACTCTCAGAAAAGACAGAAACAAAGAGCAACATTCCATCTTGCCTTAGTGTGCTGCTCACAGTGCATGGAGGCCTGCTCCCATGATGTATTGGCATTCTGAACCTGAAGGTCTCACAGTGAAATGTGTAATGACTGCTAACGACTCTCTGCTTCTCCCCTCAGTCCACATCACGATTCCCAGGACAAGCTGGGTAGGTTTAGAAGCAAGAAGCAGCCCCTGGTTTTGATACTGGGGGACCTGACTGATCACCTGTCAGCGGGGATGGAGCTTAACTCTGGCCTGAGTTGGCGGGATGGAGGTTTACCACCTGCACAGTCTTGTTCTGTCTTGCCTGCAAAGCTAGCAAGGAATTGATCACAAAGATCAGGGCCCCCAGCCTGTCCTGGAGTTGCTGAACTCCGCACAGTGTTTCTTTGTACACTGTGTATCAGATCTTCGATGGGGCTCAAAGTCCTGAGTGAACCAGCTGGGCATGTAGACCTGGGGAGCATTGCCTTGCTGGAAAAGGACAAGTCTGAGCACCTTTGCAGGTGGTTGATTGCTTCCCGTCAAGTCTGTGTATGATGCTGGATGCTGTCCACTTACATAGCCAGTTTGTTACTGAAGGAAGGGAAAAGGATCTTTGGCCTGTTTAGTTAAGAAGTGGCCCTTTGAATCACAGTTTTCTTAGGACCTGGGGTGGAATGGAAGGATTTCAGTTGAAGCCTCATCCAACTTTTCCACCCTGTGGCATGTCTAAATGCCATGTTGGCATCTCCATGCAAGCAAGCATCCATCCTCATAGGTCTCCCCTGGAGTGTCCTGAGATTCGGGTCCAGGAATTACAGCAATCACACTGTGCTGTACAATACTTTTTGTGTATTATTGATGGCATTTTGTGGAAGTAAATTACATCACTCCCACAGTTCCTCAAGCCATTGCTGTCAGTCTATTAGCATTTTGTGGCCGGAGGGGACAGCTGGCTGGCTGTTTGAGCTGTGTGAGAGATCCCACTGGCAAAGCAGCATGCCGAAAGTGCAGAAAATTTAGCTTTCAATAAACATATTAAATCGTCACCGTTTGTTTACGGCGGTAGCTCACGCAGACTAGAAAGTTATTTTCTTTTCCATTTTGCAGAATGTTTTGAGGTCACCTGCAGATTTCACAGTGTGTTGCACAGAGGTGTGACAGAGGAGGACAGAAAAGTCACTTACGGTGTCTGGTCTTCTTGGGTCGGCAGTATAGAACTGGAGCTTAGGGCCCAGAACCAGCCAGCTACTTCTGCTAGCAGACCCAGGGCTACTTACTTCCACCTTACTTGATGCAGGTCCTGAGAGCAGGTGCTGGGTGTGTGTGTGCGCGTGTGCGTGTGCGTGTGCGTGTGCGTGTGCGTGTGCGTGTGCGTGTGCGTGTGTGTGTGTGTGTGTGTGTGTGTGTGTAGGAGGTTGAGAAGGGACTATATTTTGTAAGCTGGGATCCAGCTAACAGGGACACAGGAAGGTGCTGGGGTGACATTCTGGATTTGGATTTCTTGAACAGAAGCATGCAGAACAACCAGGTGATGGAGTTTTAGTGTGAAAGGCCAGACTTTGCGGTCCCAATGGATCTAATTTGACCACCATTCCAAAAGGTCGTGGGAGGAAAGAGCAGGGGTGAAGGCAATAGAACAGCTTTGCTCAGAGGGCTGCACAGGAAGGGTGAAGATCATCTTCAGGTGCTACAGAAAAGGGAAGGCAGGCAGGGTCAGGGCCTTGCACACCGGGGTTGGCATAGACTGGAGGTTTTCTTGTTACATAGCTGGGAGTTGCCCAGATGAGGCTTTGCATAGCTGGGTGTTGAATGGGGTTTTGCATAGCAGAGGGGTTGCATTACTGGGGGGTTTCATAGCATGGTGGGTTGCATAGCTTGGGTATAGGATAGCTGGGGTGTGGTATAGTTGGAGGGTAGCATAGATAAGGGGTTGCATAGCTTAGGGGATTGCATAGCTTGGATATGGAATTGCTGGGGTGTGGTATATTGGGGGTAGCATAGTTAAGGGGTTGCATAGCTCAGGGGATTGCATAGCTTGGGTATGGGATAGCTGGGGTGTGGTACAGTTGGAGGGTAGCATAGATAAGGGGTTGCATAGCTTAGGGAATTGCATAGCTTGGATATGGAATTGCTGGGGTGTGGTATAGTTGGGGGGTAGCATAGTTAAGGGGTTGCATAGCTTAGGGGATTACATAGCTTGGGTATGGGATAGCTGGGGTGTGGTATAGTTGGGGGGTAGCTCAGCTCAGGGGATTGCATAGTTTAGGTGTGGCATAGCTGAGAGTTTGCGTAGCTGGGGCTATTGCATAGCATGGGGGATTGTATAGCTAAGGGAGCTGCATTGGAGGAGGTGAGTAGTTAGCTGGCAGAGTGGCAATGTGAGCCAGGCTTGAAACTGATCTGATCCACCCAAGTCTTCTCTCAGGATGGCAGGCGATATGACAGTCCCTGCTGCCCAGGGTGCTTTAACTCTTCTCCCAAGATGTTTAACCATGAGACATATTATACCCAGAATCCCAGTTGGCTGCCAGAGGGCCTGACTCAGAGAAATGATGAGTCAGAAAGGAGATGTGGAATTGCTTCCTTCAGGGTTAGGATAATGACTGGAGACTTGTATTCACAGCTCTGGGGCCTGGAGCAGTACGCCATAGCAGCTGGCAGTTGGCCATACACTGGTTATCATGTCCCTGAAAATCTCAGAGCTCTCCTAACTATTTTTGTGCTGGTGTCTTCAGCCTTGAGGTGGGGAGGACCACCAGCTTTGGAGGAATCCTCATTAAATGGTTAATCTAGCAGTGTGCAGAGCTGAGCAGGAATCTGAGCTTGAGTTTAAGGTAGCAAAGGAGACAGACGCAGAATGGACGTAGAGGCTCCAAGCTTCTCCAGTTTTTACCATCCACCTAGCTTCTGAAGTGTCGATGCTTTGGGCACAGCAACTTCCAAGTCATCTTTCCAGAGGTGTCTGTAGAGATGTGGCTCCCACTTGGCAGATATGACATGTGGCCACATATGTCTGGTAGCATTTGGGAGGAAGTGGTGTTAAGAATCTGATGGCCATCCCAGGCTGATCGGCTGTTTGTCTCTGTCCTTCACCCTGGTAGATGCTGTGGGCCACAGCCAGGTGAGGTCTTCTGTCTGGACTAAGAGAGGATGGAACATTCCTATTATTATGCCATTTCCACCCCACCAGCCACACAGTTCAGGGTTCACAGGGCAGGAATCTGGCAAGGTCTTGCTTCCTTCCTTCAGGGGAGATGCCCAGTTCCTACTCTGTTTGTACTTGGTCTAGGTGCCCAAGCTGCACAGAAGATGATGCCCAGGCCTGGATTTGTAAGAGTAACAACAAGACAAGTGGTCAGAATACAGTGATCGGTCCAGTGCCCAAGGCACACACAGTGAAGCACTCCTGATTTGCAGGTGACTGTCCTTTCTTGGGGGAATTCCAAGGGTCTCTGAGAATCGGTAAGGGGACAAGTCCCGTGGAGTGGAAGGAGCAGGGTGAGGGGGTAGTGAAATGTCTCTAGTCACTGTGCGTACTCTGTGGAGTGTTTAAGTCTGAGACCCTGGGCACCATCTGGTCATCCTGTAGGATCTGTGAGTTCTTGGAGGCCAGGACCCCAGGACATGAAAAGCCATGCTACAGCCCTTCAGAGAAAGGTCATGCTATGTGTTGATGAGCCTGTGCGTGGTCAGGCATATGACACCTGGAGCAGCTTCCTGGCCTCTACCTGCCTCACCCTCCTCCATCTGAGAAGGGAGCATGGATGTGCCTATAAGGACAAGAAGAGGGACACAGGGGAGCCCTGGTATGCCACGGGTGCCCATGGAGCTTCGTCCTTCTGGTGACCCTTCTACACACTGTGATTTGCTCTACTGGAGGAGACAATTACTTAGAAAAGCTAGGACTTCTGGGAACATGTCTTTGTAAATAATCCTGTCTCTCTTTGTTTCTATTTAAGGAGGTCAAGATCTGGATGTGAAGTGAATTTAGGAAGCCAGATACAGGCAATTGCTGCTACGTGGCTATCTAACACTGGAGAGCTTTGCCCTGGAATCTGGGATCTTCAGTTCAGACAGAGCCATCCATCACTGTTAAGATTCTCACACATAGTTGGGGATGGCTGTGGTCTAGAGACAGGGTCCCCAGAATCCCCTGGACCAGCTTGAGCAGATTCAATTACTGGCTGTCTGGGTACTTCAATGTCCTGTTGACCGATAGGAGGAAGGTGAATGTGGTGGGACTCTCCACTTCCTCCTAGAAGTTTTTTACTGTGTGAAATGACACCACAGCCATCAGTCCCTCTTTCTCGTCAGATCGACCATTCCCCCTGGCCTCCATTAATGCACACAGTACCGTCAGGATCAAGACGTGTGGTCAACTTGGGGAAAGTGTGCTGTGCTGTTGGGCTTTACAAGGTGGGTGGGAATTTCCGGTGCTGTCTCAGAGGGACTGGAGCCAAGACCCTGCCAAGGCCCAGAGAACTCTGCCTTTGCGAAGGGCAGTGTCAGGAGATGGTATCACCCTGTGCTTAAGCCTGGCCTCTTCCTTGGGAACCACACTTGAGTCATTGCACAGGCTGCCTCCTCTCTCAGCAGGCTCAGGTCACAGTCAGTAGAGGATGGGGGTCTGGGTGTACCTCCCTCTGCCCACACCTGCTTCTGAAGATGGGGTTTGTCTCAGATATTTGGTTACTTCCTATTCTCATCCTCAGTGATTCCTTTGTGTGTCAGTAGGTGCCTGTGTAGGATCTGGCCTTGTGAGGGAATCCAGGACTGAAACTTAGCCTATCTTTCAGTATGTTACTTATTACATTCTTGGGCCGATGTTTCTGCCAGCCTTCTTGCCTCCGCATGGGAAGGAGACTCACTGGAAAGGCCAAATCTCACCCTCCTCCCCCGCAAAGATTTTAGGATATTGTACTGTGAATGGTGGAAGAGGTACAGTCCTCAGAAATGTTTGAGGGGACCTGCTCACCATGGGGTGGGGGTGTGTGGAATTGCCCGTGTCTGGTCTGTACCCCTGGGGCAGAAGATTACATCTTCCTTAAGGATGTCCCATCACCCACCTCCCTGCCACAGACCAGCTGATAAGAATTCTGCCGAGTTGATGTGACCAACCCAAGCAGGAATATAAGCTTGGAGTGTTAGTCTGCTCCGATGCAGTAGCTTTGTCCTGTAGACCCAGTGGCTTAGGCAAAAGATAATCACTTCTCAGAGTTCTGGAGGCTGGAAGTCTGAGACCAGATGCTGGAGGGTTGGTGCTCTGTGAGGCTGAAGACAGCCAACTTCTCACCAAGTCTTCTATGTTCTCAGAGTAATTATAATTTTCTTTTGTTGTTCTTATGTTGACTAATTGTGATATCAGGGTAACTCTGGCTTTGTAGAATGATGTGGTAGTGGTCTTTCTTTTTATATGCTGTAGAATTGTTCGAGTAACATTGGTGTTAGGTCCATAAGGTCTCATAGAAGTCAGCAGTGAGTCTGTCCTTTCTCTAACTTTAGTGGGAGAATCTGTTGCTGCCTCAACGTCATTGATCATTATTGACTGCTTAGGATATGTATCCCTCTTGACTTAATTTTGGTAGGTCATATGGATCTATGGTTTAGCTTGTTGTTTTTTTAAGACTTGTGAGCTATTTATGTGGAATCTCTTCTATTTCTAAGGCCAAAATTTTTTGTTTGAAATGTCTCTGAGTTTTTAAATGTAGGTACTCCTATCTCTAAATTTCCCCTTAGAGCTAGCTTAGGTCAACCCAAAAGGTTCTGGTAAGTTGTCTTCATTTTCATTTGATTATAGAAATTTTAAAATTCCTTTCCTGATTTCTTACTAGTCTTCTTATTCAAAGCTGTGTTGTCAAATCTCTGCATGCATGTATAGTTTCTACAGTGTCTCCTGTGACTGATTTCTGATTTTACTTCATTATGATCTGATAAGACATGGAAAACTGTCTCAATATTTTGTGTCTGTTAGGAGTTACTTTATAGCCAGACTCAGTGGACTGTTCCTGTAGGCCCAGTTACTGAGGAGGCTGAGGCAGGAGGATCTCCAAGTTCACAGGTTCTAGGCTACAGTGTACCATGCTGATTGAGTGTCCACACTAAGTTCAGTATCTGTAGGGTGACCTCCCAGGAACAGGGACGACAGCTTGCCTGAGGAGGGGAGAACTGGCCAGAGACAGAGCAGGTCAAACCTCCTGTGCTGAGTAGGAGTGAGACGGCCTCTGTGAATAGGCACTGCACTCCAGCCTGAGCAGCAAAGCAAGACCCCATCTCTTTAAAACAAAAGGGGGCGTGTTTGCTTTATGGCCTAAAATGTGACCTATTTTAGAGAAAACTCAGTGGACTGTGGAGAGAAATGTTTATTTTGTGGCAATAGACAGAGTGTTCTGTTAATGTCTGTTAAGTCCATTTGATCTGTGCTGCAGATTGACTCTGAAGTGTCTTCTTGGTTTTTTTGGGGGGGAGGGGGAGCTGGATGCTATCTATTGATAGATGTGGGGGTACTGAAGGGATCTTCTTTTATCCTATCTGGACCTATCTAGACCTACCTGTCCCTTAGTGTCCAGTGTTCTATGAAATTGAGTGCAGCAAGGTTGGGTGCATGCATATTCACAACCATAGTAGCTCCTCAGTGGATTGTTTCCTTTATTAATATGAGGTGACCTGCTTTGTCTCATTCGATCTTGGTTCACAGTCTACTTTCTCAGACATGAACATGGCTTTTGCTTTCAGCTTCCACTCTTTGCTCTTTGTCTCTGTGTGCCCCCCAGCTCTCCCAACAGCCACCCAGGGTCTTAGCAGAGTGTTCACACTAATGAGGGTTTTGCCGCCTCTGTTCCCTCCACAGATCAGGAAGCTGTGTTTTCTGTTCCGGCCTTTGCTCTGGTTTGTTTTTAAGTGTCTTTGCCTGACAGATGAAGCCAGCCTTCTGGCACCAGCATGGTTTCCAGCACCTTGTCAAGGCATGATGCCGTAAAATGTATGCAGTTCAGGGAGCTCAGTTGTTTAGTTTGTCCCTTTGAAATGAGTGTTATGTCAGGCAGGAAATCCAAAGTGATCAGAGCAAATGGAGAAAAATACCCACAAACCCTGAGTGGCGTGCTTGTTGGAGTTCTGGCCCTTGACTTCTACCCGAGGAATTGCCAGTTAGGCCAAGGGAGGGGACAGCACTTAACTGTTTAATGCTTCCTGCTTTTACCCAGGGGAGAGTTTAGCAGCTGCAAAACTCATGCTGCTTTGTAGCTTGTTTTTCCACGTATGAACCACTAGACTTCCCATCAGCTCCCTGCCACGATGGCAGGCGACAACACTCAGACCTCATTTAATTCTTGACTGGAGCGATGGCCAGGCTGGGGAAGGATGTGGAGGGAAAGAATTTATTGAGTTCAGGTAGACTGACATTTGCATTTGGTGGGATTTCTCTTCAAGCTCTCAAAAGAAAAAAAAATGAAAGTACTCATCAGGAATGCTTACAACAAACCAATGCACATTTCAAAATGTTTCCAGCTCTGAACTCCTATTTAAGGTTAAGTTGTTGAATAGTTCTTTTCAAAGGGCCAAGCTTCTCTTGACAAGAACCAGTTTAACTTTTGGGGGGGAATACTTTGTATGCAATTAAGAAGATTGTAGGTCCCAAGAACCCTTGTAACTACAGCAGAAAGAAGCGGAGGATGTCCTAAGCATTTCTATCATGGTTAGAGGGCTGTGTGGTTTCACGTGGTTTCTTTCCATAGACGATATTGATTCTCAGACCTTAGAGAGTAGAGTCTCATCACCCTAGAGTGTAACACACCCCCATCTCATCAGGCCACCTTCCTCCCCAGGGTGACATTCACAGGGATGTGAAAGTGTCCACGAGGGGATCTAGTTTTCCCAACTAACATTGCCAGGCTATGCTCTTACATTCATAGGCTGAATGCCTCCCTGAAGCTCAGTAGGTTTAGGAGGTAGATGCAAGACAGTCTAGCAGCTGATCACAGACACATGGAGACACATGTCTCTTTTCCTTCCCCAAGCCCTGCTCAATAAAAGGAATGGTATCCAGGAAAGATAAGCAACTGGCCGTGGACATGTCCTGGAGACAACCTCGGCCAGCTAGAGACTAGGGAGCTCTTATAGAATAGTCTTCTGTAGCACCAGCTTGGCTATGAGTGTGAATTGGGTTCTACGGACTCCAGGAGACTCAGGCATTGTCTAATGCCCTTGACTAGACAGCTTTGACTTGACTAGAAGCTTCTTAGAAACTAAGACATCACTAATTAATTAATTGGTATTTCTGTATCTGTCTGTTAAAAGTAAGTGGTACAACTAGTACATTGATTGGCTGCCATGAGCCAGGAGGAATACCATCTTCTCTATAGGCAAAGAGAGATGGCTCACTGCATCTAGGGGAGGAGCCAGGACTCTTTTCCACAGGCCTCCATCAGGTTCTACTTCTTGCCTGAGGATAGGGTTGTGGGGACGGGAGCAGAAATTTTAGGGTGTAGCTAGAGTTTTCCTGCTTGGCCCACGGTCAAGACAAATCTCTCTCACCTGCCAGTCCCACAGCCACTCAGACCCGACCAAGTAAACACAGAGACTTATATTGGTTACAAACTGTATGGCCGTGGCAGGCTTCTTGCTAACTGTTCTTACAGCTTAAATTAATCCATTTCCATTAATCTATACCTTGCCATGTGGCTCGTGACTTACCGGCATCTTCACGTGCTGTTTTTCATCGTGGCAGCTGGCAGTGTCTCTCTGACTCAGCCTTCCACTTCCCAGCTTTATTCTCCTCCTTGTCCTGCCTATACTTCCTGCCTAGCCACTGGCCAATCAGTGATTTATTTATTGACCAATCAGCAACACATTTGCCATACAGAACATCCCACAGCATTAGGGAAGAGAGACAAGGCAGCTTAAGATGATGCCTGGTGCTGCCCTGTGACTTCTGTTGGTACTTTCTGGATGTGTAGTTTGGTGGGTGCCCTGGATGTTATCCAGGCAGTAGAACTTCCTACCCAGAGTCACTCACACGTTGACTAACTGGTATACAGAATCATCCATATACGAAATCTCCATTGCATTGTTCTGAAGCATCTGATTCTACTTGCCCTTATGCTGCTTCTGAGACACAAGGAGAAAGAAACCCCACAGCCCTGTTCCCTGGACTACAGAGTCTGGCTTTAGAGGTGCCAGAGCTCTTCTCATGAAAGTGAAGGACAGGTAAGGGCTGTTGTTTCTGCTGGGGTCTACAGTGGCTTTTTGCCTTTTTTTTTTTTTTTTCATGTATAAGTTGCTAGACTCGCCATCAGCTTCCAGGATGTCAAGCTTGGGGCTAACCATTTCCAAATTGCAGCAACTACTTCCTTGCTCAGATCCCTACATTCTTTGTTGGTGTCCCTGGGAACACTCTGGTCACAGGAGCTGGATCGATTGGCAACAGCTAAGTCCACCAGCCCTCCCTCTGTATTTGATTTTCATGTGAAGTTCACTGGGATCATTCCAGCTGGCTTTCCAGCCTGGAAAATGATGAGCAGACATGGTTCTCTGACCAAACTGGGAGAAACATTTTTATTGATAGTCTAAGGACCTACCAAAAAGGCAGTTACAATAGGAATAAAGGGTGGAAAGTGGCCACTTTATTATCTGGTTTGTGAGGGTGTTTTTTTTCTTGTTGCTATTCTCCCAAATAGGTGTCTGAGTATCTGGCTGACAGTGTTTACCAGCTCTGAAGAATGGAAAGCATGCACCTGTTGGCTTAAATCAAGTCTCTTACCTCTGATCATGTACCATTTTGATTTCAGTAAGTACTTATATCTTTATCTGAGTAGCTATATCACTTCTGGCTCTGAGCTGAGTGATGCAGAGAACAGATGGAGGTGTGACCTTGCCACAGTGGGCAGGGATACTGAGGAAGCATTAGCAAGCAATTTAAACAAAGACACCCCCTCACAACCATGAGCCATATGCGTATCTAGAATAAGTAGGGTATTTGTGCAAAACTAAGCATCATGCAGGTTTACATAGGTCAGGACTCAGAGAAAAGATGCTGTGGCCATTGACAGCATAAGAGAAACTGAATGGAAGTGGGATGGAAGAGCTCATGGCAAGGATGCACCCTTGAACGCTTCTCTTGATCTGGTGCCATGTTTTCTCCATCACAGGGGACAGTCTCAGACCCTGGAGAAGGTCTGGATTGTTGAAGGTAGGCTCCTTGTGTGTTATGGCAAGCTGACTCTAGTGAAGAGAGACACTAGGACATGGAATGTTGCTTAGTCTGTCTTATGTGGCTGTAATAAAATCCTCAAGGCTGGAAACTTATCATGAAATCCCCAAGGCTGTGCTTAAAACAAATTTCTGAATCTGGTACTTATAACCAAACAGCCTAGATGGGTATCTATAAAGTGAATTTGTTCATTTGGCTCACAATTATGGTACTAGATGGTTTAAACAGGATGATTCTGGTGTCCTGGCCAGAGCCCCCAGCTGTTCTTTAACACTGTAGAATCATGGGTTGATGGCAGAATCCACCTATCCTTTTGTATGGAATCCCAAGACTTATTCATGGCCCGCTAGCTCCACCTCACCAAGGCTTCACAATCTCAGTGCATCACACAGGGATCCAGCTTCCAGGGACATCAAGCTTTGGAGGCCAAACCATTTCCAAAATGCAGCAGCCATCTCTCTACTCAGTTCCCTCCATTCTTTAGGGGTGTCCTTGGGAACATTTTGTGGAAACGGGATCTGGAGCAACTGGCAGCATCCAAAACTACTGGCCCTGCCCTCTGTGTTTTATGTTCATGTCATTCCAGCTGTTCCTGCTGGCGAAACATTGAACTTCATCTCAGTTTATGATTATTTCAGGCGGATTTGTAATGTGGATTGTTAGGATGGCTGCAGAAGTGGCCTTAGCTAATGCCATTATCTCTAGTCTCTTCTTTTCTCTTGGGATCAGAGTCATCTTAGCTACATGCTGGCTGGGAAGATGGGAGGGCAAGGCCAATGCTCTGAGGTGGGTTCCCACTGTGTATAGCTCCTGAACAGAGAGGTCTCTATTCAGGATGGAGGAGACAACACAATGTGTCCTGGAAATCTGCCTCGGCCCTGTGAGGCAGCTGCTGCTGTAGGTGCCGGGGACAGCAGAAAGGACAGAGGGATACCTGCCAGATGATGGGGGAGGCCTTTTAGTGGCGGGTTCAGGCAGCCTGGCTGGACACCACACAGCTTCCACGCTTGCTCTCATCCTCCTCCTGCCTCTCCGCCCTCTTCTATGGCTCCTGTTCTCCACTTTGGGTGGCAAGTTAAAGGACAGTCTGTCAAGCAGGCAGTGTTGTCACTAGAGAGATTTGCATGCCCCCCTGGGAAAGCATCATGGCAATTAAACCCAGGTAAAGATGGTTTTATTGACCCAAGACAAGAACTATCAGACCATTAAGCAGTCTTTCTGTAACATGAAGATTTGTGTATTCAGGACAGGATCTGCCCTATTAAGTTCATGTTGCTGTCACTTGTAAATAGCTTACCCTCTTTGTGCTCCGGCTCCTTCCTTCTGGCTGGCATCTGAGTTACAGTTTCTTGACCATAGGTCACAGTCTCCTTCTGCCTTCATCCCTCCCTGGTCTGCAGTTTCCCAGGAGCTGGTGTTCATTTCCCAGATGATGGTACACAATCTAGATGTCACCTGTGCTAGAGTCTACAGCATCATCTCTACCATGTCTCTTTCTTGTTCCTTGTTTTTATCACTCCTTTGTGCTTCCCATCTGTATTTGGAAGATGAGGGTACAGCGAGGCAGTGACACTCAAGTCACTCATCTCGAGGACCCAGAGCATCAATATCTGTAGTTATCCCAGCGTGGAGATCACAGTAAGAGATCCACAAGTTCCCTTGGGCACTCTGATGCAGGCCAAAGACCCATATTGACGAGTTTCTGTTGGTGTCTGATAAAGTTGGAGGTGAATCGGACAACAACCAGAATGATAGCTACCATGTTCCCGCATCTAATGGTGGCAGACCGGTAGACCAGGTAACTTGGACTAACCTCTGCTGGGAACAACTAGAAGACCCAGGCAAAGGGTCTGACATTCCCTCTTGAATGCTTTGGAGATCTTCCATGGCCTGGGACAGGAGACACAAGATAATGTATTATTAAATCACCCCAGGTCCTGTTTGGTTTGGAGTGATATGATATATGGATACTAATTTCTGTAGATTGGTTACCTAAAATAAGTAAGAAAGCTGTATATATTCTGAAGGAAGAGACACCACCATTATCCTCAAAATAACTTTATTATTTACTGCTTTTTTATCATAGGCATTTTTTTTGTATTTCATTAGAAAATAGCCATCTAGACATGAGGGGAAACAAGGTGTAACAAAACCCAAAATAATAAAATAGATATGAAATTAGAATCATCACATATGAAAATAGGAGATAACAGAAAATTTAAAATTTCTGGGCTTCATATAATTATTTGAATGAAACTTTAGATTTAAAAGCGACAAAACAGTGGACACTATGAGAAAAGCTAGCAAGTTGAGCCTGCAGCGGATGACCATGACTGAGCGAACTGCTCAGAGGGGGAGTCTGACAAATTCACCAGAACATCTCCAAATGCATCTCTGAGAGAAATCGATGGGGGGAAAAAGAAAAGCAGAGAAGTAGTTAGATATTAGAAAGCTTCATGACAAGGACTGAAACTCAGAAACGTCTCATGGTCAAACTTCAATATTTCAAACTTGGTGTTGAAAAGAACGCTAAAGGATAAATTAAAAAAATTAGGATAAATACCAAAAAATCCACACTCAAGCCAAGTCAGAAAACTGCTGAGACTGAAGACAAGAGAGAATTCTTAAAAGGGAACGAGACAGAAACCCAGTGACCCCAACAACCTTATTAACTTCAGAGGAACAAGAAAAAAGCTTAATTTTCAATAAAACAATGGCATTCAAACAAAGAGTATTTAAAGAACTGAAGGAAAACAGCTACCTGCTTAGACATTCATGACCATAGTGACATCTCTCAAAAATAACAGCAAACCAAGTGTGGTGTTGCATGCCTAGGCTGGTCCCAGCACTCTGGAGGCTGATGCAGGAGGATTCTGAGTTCAAGGTCACCCTGTGATTTATTGCAAGATTCCATCTTTTAAAATATCAGCATAGTCAATAGTCAAAAGAAACAAGTTATTAATTATTTTATAGGCAGAACAGTAATGACCTTCAGGGATACAGAAGGGAAGGGAAAGAGAGATGTAAACATGCATTTATGAAAATAACTTGAATTTTTAATAAATGTAGAAGATCTTAAATCATGGAAACTCAATGGCATACAAACTAGAGGGTGATTAATGGAGTGAATGAATCTCAGGAGGAGGCAACCTCACCACATGTGTTAGGGGAAAAAGCTCTGAGTTAGAAAAGCCCCCCTCAGGAACCACATCAAAGCCCAAGGAGTGGAAAGTGGGGAGCCATTCTGCTAAAGACACAAATTAATACAATAGAAAATGAATGTACAATGCAAAGTTGAATCTGAAAAAAAGTCTTTGAAAACTGATACCCTCAGTGATATCGAGAAAATGTCCTGGCTGCAGCCAGGCAGAGACATCCTGTGACACAGATCTACTACCTTCCAAGACCACAAGGGACAAGGCTTAGAATAATTTGATGGAAAGCAATTAGAATATATAATGGAAATATTAAGAAACCTGGAAACACAAGCTTAAAAAATACTCCAAGGAAAGAAAAGATAATCCGAATATTTTCATCAGAATTAAGTATAAACACAAAATACACTCTCTGTGTTACATGCTGGTGTTCTCGGCAGCAGACACTATCAACATGTTACTGAAGAAGTCACTTAGGTGCTGTATAAAGATCAGCCAGGGAGTAAGAAAAGGTGATATCCATGAAAGAAAAACTGATTTGGCATTGTCTAGCCACAGAAACAAAGCAAATGACAACCCAACTATTGAGTTTACCCTGAAAGGCAGAATTAGAAACATTCAAATCTTATCCATTCAAGACAAGATGTAGAGACTGGACTCTGCCGTAATTAAGTTCTTCAAGAGAGACCACTAAGAGGGTGAAGTGAACGCTGCAGGGTGAGGCAAGGTGTCTGCAAGAATGGCTGTCGTAAGAGAGAGATGCTTAGTCTCCCATGGAAACCCGCTATGGTGCAGAGATGCAGTCCAGTTTATTGCCCTGAGTTGGCAGATGCATCTTGCAGAACTCGGCAACAGCCTAGTTCTGCTAAATAATTTAAGGAGGCCCAGGGTTCAAACTCTAGACCCACCTTCCAGCCTGCACCCCTTAGAATCTCACTTGCCTCTATTTCTGAAGATATTCAGAGAGACAATGAAGGAGTGAGTGGCATCTGGGACAAGCCCTTCCCCAGGCCTGTCACAGATGCCAGTAGGTCGTCATGACAAGTCTTCCCCCCATGTGTGTTCATAGATAAAGGCTGCAGGTTAACGTCTTGTGTCTTCTTCCCTTCCTCTCCACCTTCTGATTTGGAGAGAGGTCTCTTATAGAACCTGGAGCTTACCAGCTCAGTTGAATGGCTGGCAAGGAAGCCTCTGGGGTGGGTCTGTCTCTGTGCTTCCTCCCCAGCACTGGAATTACAGACATGAACTGCATGGCCAGCTTCACATGGTTGCTGGGGGTCTGAACCTCAGTCCTCATGTTTGCACACAAGTGCTTTGTATACTGTGCCATCTCCCCACTTCAAATTAACCTTTATGCTCCACCATTCAGCCTGGGAGGCGAGGTCAGCTCCGTTTCTTGCCCACTGTAACTCTTTTGTGATGATCCTCCCACATGACCTCAGCACCAGTGCTCATAGGGGACTGAGTGTCATGCCAGAGCCCAGGTGTGCATACCTGGTGTGTGGTTTTGGTGCACACATGTGTTTATTTCAGTTGGAGGATCTGGCTGTTCTCTTGAAAGCCCCCTTGTGTGCTCAGAGGGCCTGAAATCCCATGGCACCCTGGTTGTGACATATAAACATGGCTTCTTGTTGCCAGATCTGGGCCATAATCTCTTAAACTCATCTTTGGCCACAGTACAAGATGAAAGTCTATACTCAAGGAATAAATGCAGCAAGCCTCAAAGAAATAGCTGTAGGCAAGGGCAGGGGTCAGAAGGGGACAGGAAGGCTAATGTGTAGGAGACAATCATAGAGAGTGTGGTCACTGAAGACATACTGATGTCAGTAAAGCTGGATGGGGATGGCAACATTGCAGGGCTGGGAGCTGAATAGCTGCACACTGCTATCAGTCAGTATAAATGGGGATGGGAGCATTGTGAGTCTGGGAGGACTGTTGGCTGTACACTGGAGTGAGTCAATGTAGATGGGGATGGCCGCATTGCAGGGCTGAGAGCACTGTGTATCTGGGGTCTCCAACAGAGGGAAATAACAGGACGGGATGACAGGACATGCCTCCCAAGACAACCTGGGTCCTTATAGCTCTAGTTCATGTGCACAAAATGGCTAAAACATGCTTTCTTTTCAGGTAATGCGTTGAACTTTGAGGGAGAATGTTACTGGGTAACCGGGTAGTGAGGCAATGCTGAGTACACACATGTGAAACTTATGACAATTCCCCAGATAAGAGAATCAAAAGTAAGACTAACCAATGAATGTGTGAAACTGGGGTCTTCAGCACAGCACAGGGACTCCCTTTGCACCAGCCCAGGAGCTCATGTCTGTACAGAAGCCAGAGCAATGGAGGGGCAGAGTGGTGGGTCTGTGTGCTGGTAGGTTTTTAGAAATTTGACACAAACTAGAGTCATTTGGTATGGGAATCCTTAATTGAGATGATCCCTCCATAAGATTGGCCTGTGGGTTTGTGGGATATTCTTGATTGATGATTAATGTGGGTGGGTTCAGTCTGCCATGGGTAGTGCCATCTCTGGGCAGGTGATTCTGGGTTATACAAGAGAAGAGGCTGAGCAAGCCATGGGAGTCGAGATAGGAAGTGGTTCTTGTATGGTCTCTGCTTCAGTTTCTGCCCCCAGGTTCCTGCTTGAGTTCCTGCCTTGACTTCCCTCCATGATGGACTGTGATGTGGAATAAAGCCCTTCTCACCCCAAGTTGTTTTTTGTTCATGGTGTTTATCAGAACAATAGGAGGTGACGAGGACAGCTTGGAATGGGCCTAAAGTTACTGCTGGGAAAGGGAAGTGATGGTGAGAAATGCCAGGTTGTGTGGTGGCTCAGGCGCACCCCTAACATACACTGGTGTATGCCCCTTGGATGTGAGTTTGCCTTCTGGAGATGGTGGAGGTTTGGGAGGGGCAGCTGGTCAGGTGGTAGTGGAAGAGTTTCAAAGAGGGGAGCCTCAGATACTGCCTGGGAAAGAAAGAACAATCGAAGTGCATGTATTTCATCTTTCACCCTGACTCCAAAAAATAAAGGAGAAGGAACACGACCTGTAGGGTAAACAGTCCAAGCCCATTTCTGAGTTTGAAAACCTACCAAATCCCACCAATCCCTGAGCCTCAAAACCTACCATTCCCTGAGCCCCCAAACCTACCATTCCATGAGCCCCCAAAACTACTAATCCCTGAGCCCCCAAACCCACTAATTCCTGAACATGAAATCCCACCAATCCCTAGGTTTGGCTTGGAATCCTATCAATCTCCTGCTGTGGGATGGTCTTTCTGTATGCTCTGAATATGTGTTGCTATTGGTTAATAACTAAGCTGCTTTGGCCTATGGCAAGATAGCTTAGAGGCAGAAGGGAAATCCAAGCAGAGATACAGGGAGGAAAAAGGTGGGATTGGAGGGGACACTGGGAGCCACTGCTAGGGAAGCAAGATGTAATGGTAAACAGGTAAAGCCATGGAACACATGGTGATACATAGATTAATAGAAATGGGTTGAGTTAAGTTGTAAGAGCTAGTTAATAATGAGCCTGAGCCATAGACCAAACAGTGTGTGATTAATAGAAGCTTCTGAGTAATTATTTTATAAGTGGCTGTGGTACCTTGGGTGGGAGAAATTCATCCGGACATCAGTGCTAGGCGGGACAGGAAAACTTCTGGCTACAATCTCCATGCTGGAAATCTCCACCCTGGAAAGCTCCTCTCCCAAGAGACCTTATATAAGCCTGTTTCCTGCTGAATTCCCTGCTGTTTCTTGCCTGAGCAGAGGCAGCCACCCTTTTGTGTCTCTCCTCATAAATCTCTTGCATGAGGGTTGCTGTGCAGTGTGACTTTATGTTATTCCTTGGCTCCAGACTGCCGGGATACCTTTCTATTCAGAGTTGTAAGACTTGCACTGGGGAAACCTTCTCCCTAAGAGCTGCAATACCTCCATTGGGGAAGCCTTTCTCCTCAGAGCTGTAACATTTCCTTTGGGGAAGTCTTCCCCTGAGAGCTGTAACACACGATCCAGTCAGTGAGGAGCCCAGGCTCATAGTCTTGACAGGAAAACATGAAAATCCATTAAACTTTCAGCAAGTAGCCCTGGTAGAATAGTAATTGATATACATTTTATTCACATTATAAAATATAGATGCTAGATCCTACAATCTGTGTCTGACAATGTGAGAAAGTACTTTCAAAACGCTGAAGGATGGGACTGCAATGCTTCCTGTGTCTACTGTCACTCATCATTGGGCTGGTGGGGAGTAGAGGTCCCTTAGTCATTGTTACACATAAGCATATGAGTGCACTTAAATGTTATCATGAAGTGAATGCAAGCAAAAATGACACCAAAATGGTACTTCTGACTTAGCTGATGGACAGACATTTTCACATAAGGCCTCTGAGTATGCTTCCTTTCACATTGCTGGTGAGAATGCAAATTGCTAAAACTATCTTAAAGGCAATTCAGTAATAGTTAGGAAAGTGATATTTCCATTCTCCTTTGGGCTTGGCCATGTCATTTCATCCTTTACTCCAATGCCAGGCTTTCAGAGTTATAAAAGTACAAAGTTGTTATTGTAGAACTTTTTGGAATTGCAAAGCACTGGGGAATCCACCCAGTATTCATACAGTGTGGCTGGGCCACTGAGGAATGGGAACTCTGCAGTTGTAAACAGTGTGGAGGAAGGCCAGCAGCAGTAGAAGGGGAGGAGCCTGAGACACATCATGAAATAGGAAAATGGAAGAATGCAGGTGAATGTAGTATGCTGTTGTCTCTGTAAGTGGGAAATAAAATGCACATGCATTTGTTCATCTGTGGGAAAATCTCCAAGTGAAAACCCCACATTACAGGAAGATGATAAATGAGAAGCCAATGGCATCAGAGTTACCTGATGTGCTGAGAGACGTGAATAGGAGTGTGTGTGTGTGTGTGTGTGTGTGTGTGTGTGTGTGTGTGTGTGTGTAAGCTCTCTCCACCAATATCATTAAGTTTGAGTCTGTGAAAGTTGATGATAGTTTTGCTACTTCAGAAAAAGAAAGCAAAAGATTATCAAGGAGGGCTGGATGGAACCCAGGATGGAACACAAGAGTGAAATGAATGAGGTCACTTGTTTGCTGGGGTGAATAACATGACGAACTGGAGCGAGATGAGCTGGTGGAGGAGTAGCCCAGGCAACTCTGAACACAGAGTTTGAACTCCTCAGACGAAAGACAAAAACTTAACATACTTTCCAACCCCAGTTAGCAGACAGAAGCCTTGTCTCCACAGAAGCGAGGGAAAACCAGCCCGAAACTTGTTTTCTTTCCGATATTTGTTCTACGATGATGTGCTTTCAGTTTTAAATGAGTTTATTATGTCAAACAAAAGGCTAGCTCCATCAAATTGGGAGCTTGGGGTTTCTGATGGGGGGAAATGCTGGTGAAGCAGCCAGCTGGGGTTCCCGATTGGGAATCCCAGACCCAGCAGAGTGTCTCCTCCAGTGAGGCTTCCAAGTAAAAGAACAACTAACAGCAGAAAGATAACATCGTTGTGGATGAACAATTATCTGGCAGAAATAAGTGGAGAAACCCTGATGGAAGTGTTGGAGGTGGAGTTCCCAGGGCAGAGTCCCAGGCAGAGTGGAGGTTGCTCCCTCCCTCCACACCCACTGCAGCCCTTTTGTGGTATCCTGGGATAAACAATGATAACTTCAACTGGAAGTAGTTCACCTTCCAGTTGTTCCCAAGGACACACTCACTGGCTTCACTCTTGGGCTGTTTTGCTATTCTTCCATTTTACTGTTATGGAATCAGGGACCGACCAGCCCATCCCCTCCCCCGACAAAGGGTTTTGGATCTTTGAATGAGCAAACTGGAGTCTGGAACAGGAGAACCTTCCTTGTTCCCAAAGTCTTCTTCAAGAAGCTTAAAGAACACAAGGCAATTTGTCAATTTAAGGTACATTGCAGAGTCTTAGGGTCAAGCACATCTGTAAGCATGTTGTAGATTAAAGGAGTTACTGACAGGGCAGGGTGGAGCACTTGATAGGGAGGAGGGATTGATGGAGGGATGCGATGCTAAGTGGTAGCTTTGGCTCTGTGGCTAGGCCATCATCTTGTCCTTTAAGATTTATGGCTGATGTGTGTACAACCTCTGGCTGGTGGCTATAGGAGGGGGCTCATTCCTGGCTGTATTTCGATAGATGGCTCTGGCCTTTGGGCTCCATGGTCTCTGGTGACCATGTGTCTTTGTGATGGTCCCAGGGCAGGATGGTTCCTAGGGTTTAAATCCTGGATTCCTGTCTCCATGGATAGTGGCCACATTTCCCTGTCTGTTTGTGTGTATCTTGGGTTTAGGCCTGACAAGCTGAGGAGACCCCAGAGTTAACATGCATGGAGCTCCTAACACATGTGGCTCTCGGTAAAATTCTTAATCCATGGGTTCTTCTGCTATCTGTAATTTGGTTGAAAGTCTGTGTTTTGGAGTCATTCAATAGCAAAAGCAAGCACTGGAGATGAGGTGGGAAAATGAGCTTTGAGCTGCTGGGGATGTTTGCATTGGTTTCTTCTGCACTCTACCGCTTCTTCCAACTGAATGAGCCCTTCCTAGGACTAGCTAAACTCAGCAGAGATGTTTGTGGAGGTCGGAGATCACGTCTCAAGTTGATTGTGTTTTTGAAGGGCAAAACTCTATTTTCCTCCAGGGCATCAATCTTTCACCATTCTAAATGAGAAGGTAAATTTGAGCTGAAGCTTGGTGATAGCCTGACATTCTCACCTGGCAGCTGACAAGTCAATTGTGTTTGTGTCTGGGCCTCATGGTGGAGTCAATACAGGGAGATTGGAACCAGGCAGAGGTGGAAACTGGTCCTGGGTGGTGATGTTGAGCAGTGGTGGAAGTGAGGGCTACTTGGCTGGCTGACAGTTCCAACTTTAGCTTCCGAGGTGAGGGACTCCACACCTCTGCACAGCTCCTGGATCACTGGGTGAAGACACAAGTCTGCTCCCTCTCTGCTAAGAGAAGCCCTGTGGGCTTGCCCATACCCAAATACCAGTCAGACATCCCAAATCTCAAAGACATTATCCCCTCCAGTCTCTCCACTTAGACACAAACACTGTTTGCACTCAGGAGCTTCAGTCCTTTGGGGAAAATGGGCATGGCAGCAAAGGCCTTGGGAGACAGAGGCAGGTGGTTCTCTGCAGGTTTGAGGCCAGCCTGGTCTACATAGGAGACCTGGTTCCCTCCCCCATGAACTATTATAGATCAGACAAAGCTGTTTTATTTTTCTTGATAAAAACAATCCAATTTTGTACACAATTTAGATTCCCATTAGTATCTTGCAACAGTCTATCATGAGCAGTTCACAACAGTACTGAATAGCTTCTAAAGCATTATTTTAAAAACATTTAGTATTTTTGAAGGCATCAGTTTTACAGCTTTATTGAAGTGTAACTGATTTATGATAAATTCACATATTTAAGATGTACGGGCTGATAAGTTTTGACATGTGTATACACCCGTGAAGGCATCACCACCATTGTGTTGACAAAGGTATCCATCACTCTCAAAGCTCCTCATTACTTGAAGATTCCTTCATGCTGCTGAGTTATTGGCCGTTCGTGTTTTTTTTTTTTATTGACACGTAGTACTCCATGGTATCAATATATCCATTGAACAGCTGAGGGGGAGCTGCATTGTTTCCAGTTTGAGGGTATTATAAGTAATGCTCACATGACATCCGCACACAAATCTTTGTGTGGACATTTTTTTCATGGAAACAAAGTATTTTTTGTTGGAAATATCTATGAGTGGAATGGATGGATACTATGCTTTGTGTATTTCAAGAAGCTGGCCAACTGTTTTCCAAAGTAGTTGCATTCTTTGTGTGTGTGTGTGTGTGTGTGTGTGTGTGTGTGTGTGTGCATGCGTGTGTGTGTGTGTGTGTGTGTGTGTGTGTGTGTGTGTGTGTGTGTCTTCCCTCATAGCCATTAACTACCAATAGCTCCTGAGCTAAAGGAGGGCCCTTGTGAGCCCCTCCCCTAACCACACTGGAATGCTGACTGGCTTGACTTTGTTTGGGACTTGAACATGTAACCCTAGCTGCTGTGAATTCATGAGTGCTATGAGTGAACAGTTGTGCTGAATCTAGAAGATAGCTACAACACAGATTCACAACACTCCTTCCCATCTTCTGGCTCTTACATTCTTTCTGTGATGTTTCCTAAACCTTGTGTGGGGGATGGCCTTATTTTAGTTGTCCCTTGTAGGACTGAGATCTCACAGCCATTTATTCTTGGTACTTGGACCAATTCTGAGTCTCTGCATTAACTTCTGATCACCACAGGAAGAAGCTTTTCTGACCAATGTTGAGAGCAACACTAATTTATAGGAATAAGCATAAATATTTAGAAGACAGTTTGACAGCATGGACACTGAGCAAAACACCATCTGTAGCTTCCCCCATAGGGCCTATGACTTTCCCAGCTATGAGCTTTTGATGAGGTTTATGATGCCTGGCTTGAATTTCTTCTTGTGGCGTAGGCCTCAAATCCAACCAGAAAGCAGTTGGTTCCCTCACCAACAGTCATGCCATTATTGCACTGGTGGGAACACTGTGCTTGACAGGCTGATATTACAGTATGTATGATCCATCACTGAGGTCTTTTTCTCCCACAGTGGCCTGTACGGTACCTTGCGGTACCATGAAAGCTAGCCATCTTGGGGGAAGTTTTCAGATCACTTCCAGGTTGATTTCTCTATGTCCTACAACTAATGTATGTGGTGTCTTCAACAATAGGGTCTTACCATCAAATTATGGTGGGCAACCATAAGTCTTGATGATAGCTTGTATTGTTTCGTGGGCCTCTGGTACCTTCCCTGACAAGTAACCCATAGGAAGGTATCCTACACCTGGCCTTGATATATTTTTTTTTTTTAACAATGCATGTTTTCTGGGAACAGCATTGTTTACCCAGGTAGGTAGACCTCTGGGTAAAATCCTTTTAAAAATTATATTTTTAAATTAGCTTACAAAGTAATGGGTTTATATGAGGCTTTTCATATACTCATAGTTTTGGTGAATCTCCACACTAACACATCTTAATACATTCCTCTCCTCTACATCTCCATTCCATCTTCATTGAACTTTTAACTTCCCAAATACCTCCTTATTTTAATATCACCATTTTGTCATACATTTTACTCCTGTGTTGTAAATTTCCTAGAAGAGCTTACATAGTTACCTGGGCACTTGCCATTCCCAGTGTTCTTTGCTCCCTTTTCTGGATCCATGCTTCTGCCCCAGTTCCTTCTGCCTGAAGACTCCTCTCTGTACTTGTTATACAGTGGGTCTACCGGTAAGGATGAATCTCTTTGGTCTGTTTTTCTGTATGCAAGCATTTACTGTGGTTTTGTTTCTGAGGCTAATTTTCCTTGAGTCTGGAAATCATGGTCGGCAGCTTCATGTTTCTGTTTCTGCTCCCATAGATGTTGCTTCTCAGCTTCTCTCCTGCACCATCGTTGATGAGAAACTGGAAATCATTAGTACATCTGTTCCTCTCTCTATAATATCGCATTTTCCTCCTGCTCACAGGTTATTCAGTCACTGGGTCCTCGTGGTTTTTGGTTTTCGATTGTTTGTTTGCTTATGTTCCTTTTGAATGTGTCTCACTGACATGTTTGGTTTTGTATACTTAGAGTATTCATCACATTTGGAAAAGTTTTAGCCATCATATCCTGAAATGTTTTTTCAATTATTCCGTCTGGGCTGCTTAAACTGCCACAGCACACCATGCTCTCCATTGAATTTTCTCCTGCTTTTGTTTTTATCAGCATGATTTCTAATAGTTATACAATATTTCATCTTATGTTTTCCAATTTGTTTAACTGTCTCCTTTAGTTGGGCATATAATTGGTTTTTATATTTTATTATTCTATTATCAATATAATTGAGAAGGATATTTTGGAGAGAACATGCTCCAATTTCCCCAAAGTATAAATCATGAAATAATTTGTTTCAAATCCTCAGTACACACCCACAGTATGATAAGCTGGGTAGAGAGAAAAGAGTAGTGTGTGCTATTTTACAAAAGGATTTGATTATTTGCCATGTGCAGTGTGGAAGAAAATCCACTCATGTAGCCATTGTAGAGATGTCTTCAAACGTAATCATTCCCATAAGAATAAATGTGTGTATCCCCATGTATGTATATGTGCTCTATATACAAATGCATGTACTTATTATTAGAATGAATATGTTGCTTATTTTTATTTTTGAGAATGTAACATAGGTACCACAAATACAAGAAAATATTCAAATGAATAAAGATAGTATGTTATCACATCTTCTAGGTTTTGACTTACATTGTTTGGTATTTGTGCCACCCTTTAAAGGACACCTAGGTAACACTGTTAAAAGAAAAACATAATACTATCCACAATAGGGGGTACTTATAATCTTGGTACCTTTTATGCATGTATACAAATATAGTGAAACCCACCCTTTGTGCAATTTTTAATGTACTAACTTAAAGGGAAAATATTAATGTATATTAAAATGATGAATTTTCTTGTTAGCATTATATTTGCCTGTGAGCAATAGTGTGATTCGAGTGTTACCCAGAAAGGATTTTCTCCTTTCCAGCTGTTCTACCACAACTACAAACCAAGTCTGAATGCAGTTCATAAGCTCTTAATTGTAAAATTTTAAACAAAAACATGGAAATTGTACTTTTAAATTATTATATAAAGTTTTGACAAAGGTGAAATTTCATTAATGTCTAATTATGTCATTTAAAAATATTATTCAGGCTCACTGAAATAATTTCCTTATGAAAATTTTATTTCTCTTAGTATTTTCTCTAACTTCTGCTTCATTCCTTATCTCAGTGGCTAGAACCTATGGGTCAATATAGAATACCAATAGTGGCAGAAGCTATCTTAGCCTGGACTCCTGCAAGAGAACATCACAGACTAGTTGCCTTATGAGAAAGGCAAATTTCTTTCTTATGGTTTTGGAAAAGCAAATTCAAGATCAAGGTACTCACAGATTGATGTCTAGTGAAGGCCCTCCACCTGGCTTATAGGTAGCATTTTTTCATATGGAGAAGGAGGAGGAGTCCCTCTTATATCTCTTTTGTCAAGGCTCTATCCCATTTCACAAAAACTCCACTCAACACCTAAGCACCTCCCAAGGGCTCCTCATCAAATGCCATCATCTTAGGGTTGGGCTTCAACACTAATTTTTGAAAAACGTAGACATTTGTATATAACAGAAACCATCTTAATTCTGATGCCAGTTTTGAGAAGAATTTCTGTATCATTTAAATGTTGGGAATAGATATTTGTTTTGCTTGAATGACACATAACTATATAACTTGGCCTGTTTGTCTCTATCTATCTATCATCTATCTATCTATCTATCTATCTATCTATCTATCTATCTATCTATCTATATCTGTCTTTGAGAGTCTCACTTTGTTTCCCAGCCTGGCTTGGAACTCACAATCCCCCTGCCTCAGCCTCCTAAAGTGCTGGGATTACAGATGTGGCATACCTGGTGGTTTATCCAGGCTAACCCTGCAGGAACTTACAGTAATAGTTGCTAGGCATCCTTACTTCTCTCAGAACCCTAGAGATCACTATCCATCCCATCCTTGAGATGAAGACAGTGCAGAGATCAGAGACTAGTGACCCCCCGGTACCATCCCAGCCACAGCAGAGGTAATGTGCAGCAGGGAACCAGGCCGGGCCCGAGTTCCTAGTGTACTGCTTGGGTGGCCTGTGGACCCAGCCTTGCAGAAGTACTTACATGATTAAAAGCTGGGGAAAGCAAGGAAATATGAAACAGAATGGAAACTTTCAATGTGTCTGAAAATAGTCAAAATTCTGTTATGACACAGGCAGAGATAGCAGGCAGTGGCTGTCCTCATCCTCAGCACAACTGTGTGTCCCCCTCAGAATGTGTCTTCTCCATTCCTTTCTAGATGTCACGTGCCAACTCTGCCCCTTTAATTTCACCTTCCCCCTTTGCAAAGGATCTTGCTGTTATTGAAGTCATATGTTGTACTTTTATTCTAAGCAGCCAATCACTTAAGTTTGCAGAGACCACTGGGATCCAAGCTAGCATCCAAGTCTGTGGGATTAGGTTCCAAGGTAGGAGAGTAGACTCTCCTGGGATCAGTGACTTAAGGTCAAGGCTCTGCCTCCTTGTTCACAGTCACGCTGCAAAGTCAGCCATGGCAACTCAGATGCCGCCTTGGTGTCGTCAGTTAGGACTGGAAAACCACCTCATTAGGGAGAGGTTGCTGGGTTTCTGTGCCCTCTGTACATTGATGTAAACTCAGGTCCTCTGTGTGAGGGAATAGACTTACATGAGGGTATCTAGAGAGAGCTCTCCACCCCCTCCATAGGACGTTCTAGAGCCGGCCTTGTTAGGCTGCGGGGACATTCTGTAGGAAAACACAAGCTCCATGAAGCGCTTTGTCAAGGTGCACATTGCTGCTATTGAGGTCAAATGAGATTTCACTTAAATTAATTAAAGCTACAAGGATCCAGACGGGATGTGATGAAATTATTATTTTCTCACCTTTACGGCTTTGCACAGGCCTGGAGAGACTCCAATTAGGACTGCAGGGAAGGGAGAGATTCCTGTCTGTTAAAATTAAGCTTGCACAGAACTGGACAGAACATCTGCTAAATTGTGATTAGCCAAATTCCCCAAATTTCATTTGGACTGATGCTAAAAGGACACATTTGCCAAATAATGATCAAGACAGATGCTCCGATTCCATGATCATATTTGCAAGAACGGTTTACTGGAAGTCAGAATGTCATTAGATGAAATGAAAGCTAAGTGGCACGTGGCCCCATTTTTTATCGTAGTGAGTGGCAGAAAGAGGCTGTGATCTGAGAGGGTCACTGTGGAGTCTGCCGGTTTTTCTAGGCTGAGTACAGTGTTTTCACTGAGAATTACCATTTTCAGCAATATTTCCCCCCAAAATACCTGGGGACCATCCATTAATATGGATCACACAGTTACACATTGATCCCCAAAGCCTCACATCCCAGTCTATGCAATGGGCATTAGGGAGTCAGGGATCTGTAGGCAGAAGTTTCTGTCCCACCTGCCAGTTCCCAAATAACCAACATAGAGGCTTAATAGTTATTACAAATGCCAGTCAATAGTTCAGGCTTGTTATTAACTGTGCTTACAACTTAAATTAACCCATTTCTATTAATCTATGTGCTCCCATGTGGCTTTACCTATCCTCCAGCATGTCTTGCTCCCTCTGTGTCTCCTGGCCACTCTTCTGACTCTGCCCTTCTTCTTCCCAAAATTTTCCTAGTCTGGCTCTCCTGCCCAATCTCTCCCGCCCAACTATAGGCCAGTCAGCTCTTTATTAACCAATGAGAGTAGTACATAATTTACAGTGTACAAAGATTGTTCCACAGCAGGTATCTTACACCAGTGACATGGGATCTGAACCATAGTTTAACTAAGAACTGTATGTGGAGTAGCCTCTATGTTTTGCTCTATAGTGACATCTGCCAGAGGATTTGGGAAGGGACTGTCTGGTGGAGTGTACTGACTTGATGTCACTTGTGTCCCACCCATCATCACTGTACTTGGGTTGGATTTGTGCTCACAGCTGGATTCCCACATACGGACCCTGGGGTTGTGAGAGCCTTGGCCTTCTGTGTTGCTGAGGGCTAATGACTCATCCCTCCCTCCCAGGGCTGTGGAGAAATAGATGGGTTCACTAAAGTCAGCTCTTAGCCTGAGGCTCTTAGGCGAGTCCCAGGGATTAGTTGTGGCTTTTACTGAACCCCAAAGAGTTTCTACCAGCCACTGAGGAGAGCTGCGTAGTTGGGGCTCCAGCCTTGGTCTGGTATCCAAGGTTGCCATATTGATGAGAAAATATAAGAAATGAGACTGCTAGGAGGAGGCATGTCACATTGTCCTCTCTGCATGGACCCATGTGGGTCACACAGAAGTCAGAAATAACACTTCAGGGCTTTTCACATCCACAAAGTCTAGGTGGCCATGCTACCTTCTTCCTGTATGCTGGCTGCCTGCCAGACTCTAGGGCCTATGGAAAAGAGGCATCTAAAGAGACAGACATGCAAGTTTGGTAAATGCATGTTCTGGACACAGCTGGAAGGCAGGGCATGGGCAGCCTGTGGAGATCCTGGAGAAAACCTGTCTGTGTGGAAAGTCCTGGGGTCTTCCAAGTGCAAAAGGAGCATTGAACAGAGCCTTCATTCCATGCTATACTGCCCACTTGTGGCTACGGTAGTTATGGATTAAACTGTTGAGTCACTGTGCTTGGATTTACATGAAGGGATTTTAAAATTATATTTCCTGATTATAGACGTACTGTCCAAAAATTAAATAGTTTTGAAATTAGTGAAAAAGAAACACTTGTCAACCAACTCCTTGTCTGGAACTTCTAAGTCTAGTATAGCCCTGTTGGCATTTAACCCTTAGTTTTAAAACACACGTAGAGTAGTAGTATAGGTAATGGGATAGACATCTCCCATGGACCCTGCTCAGATGCATCACGTCCAGGGTGGAATAGCACTCCTCAGCAAGTGACACCTGCAGCCCACTCATGCCCGTGTGGTCCCTACTCCTCCATCCCAGCGTGTCAGTCTGGCACTGTGAAGCCCTCCTTCTTTGTCACTGACACTGGAGTCACTGCTCCCAGAAATGTGCTCCATAAATACTCCCTGCCTCCATCCCACACACGGGCCACCCGTTCTTCCAGTAGGGAAGTGTAAACCACCTAGGGAGAAGAGTCTGCTGTTGAGTGACTGCAGAGAATGCCCACCTCTGGCCCAGTGTCATGGTGAGGACTCCCCCATGGCAGGTGTGTGTTTGGCTTCTGAGTGATGCTTACCGACTATCTCTGGCCAAACATCATCCATCTTGCAGGGCTGGTCCATACAGGAGCAGGAGCCCAGCAGTGCTGGTTTTCACACCCGCAGTGTGGCCATGACAGCCTTGTGGTCAAATTTTGATGAGTTGGAACAGCCAAGGCCTCCACGTCATAGTACCTGCTCTCTGAGAGGTCACAACAGAGTGGAGTAGTGACAAATACATTCATGTCAACTCTGAATGCTGCCTGCAGGGTGCTTTGTGGTTTCTTGAGCATTGCTCTATCCACCCTAGGATGGTCAGCACCCTCTCAGAAGGACAGACCACCGGAGGCCAATGGTGACAGGTGGAGAGAAAATGACTCTGAAGGAGCAGGAAGACTCCTGGAAGAAGTGCAGACTGTGGTAGATCGCAAGGGTGGCTGGTGCTTCTACAGCCTCCTGTGCTTCCGGGGTCAGAGGTTATGGCTTCACCTTCCCTTCCAGAGATCTAGTTTAGATTTTGGGGTGCTGGCAACATGGCTCAGTGGGCTGAGACATTTGCCACTAAGCCTAACAATCCAAATTCAGTCCCTGGAACCCACATGGTAGGAGAGAATCAACCCCTGAAAGTTGTCCTCTGACCTCCAAATGTGTGCTTACACATGCGTACACTTCAACCCCCCATACACGCAAAAAGCAGATTTTTATGTAAACAAAATCACTTATTTTAAAACCACTTCAAGGGCCTGTGTTAGCTAAGGCATTTGACAACTTTTGAGACAACAAAACAAAACAAACAAACAACAAACAAAAAACAGTGAACTTCCAGTCTAGAGCCCACTTGTCTGAGTGGCCTGCTGTGGATTTCAGGTTCTGTTTCTTCAAAATGCTTAAATGATGTCTAGGCTGGCCAGGTTGGAGCTGCAATGTTAATGGGATGGAGTCCAGGGCTGCACTCAGCAGTAATTAGATGGAGAGCAGCCGCCCCGGCTATTTTGGTGTTGGCCAAATATTTTGAATATGTGCTAAATGGCAATAATCAACTTTATCTTAATTGCCTCTGCATTCAGTTAGCAGGTGAGCACTAATATGAATGTAAAAATTGGCTCTGTGGAAGCTCGTGACAAGGAGGGCTGAGGGATTTGGAGCCGGGCTGGAAGGAGCCTTGGATAGCCGTGCCTGCGGAGATTTCATTCGGGTTGCTGCTGCTGCTCCGGCCTCTGCCAGGCTTTCTGTTTTATCTCTGATCTCGGAAGGGTCCTGATGTCTATGCTGAGGCTCTTGGCAGCTTCCCCACTCTGGATCCCCTCCTTTCGTTTCTCCACCCGTCAAAACTGGTGCGTTCATTCTTTCCTCACTTTCTGCCCCATCAAATCACCATAACACATTTGCTCTAAATTCCCAAACAAATTAGTCCTGTAATGGCACTTGCAAAAATTATACCCAGTGTCTGAGTTCTGCCTGGGGCGGGGATCGCCTGCTCTAGGCGTCTGGCCAGTATCAGCAGAGGGTCCCCACAGCCCCAACTCTTGTAGCCTGGGCTTTGCTGCAGAATCCCACCTTATTTTATGCCTTGCCTTCATGTCAGGGCTTTCCAGTTTCGGTGACTTTATTTTGGATTTAAAGACCGACAATGCACCAGCTGTATATGTGTCGGTCTGGCTACAGGCTGGATAAGTTGCCATAAGGAGAGAAGCTCATCTGAGGAATGTCTAACTATTTGCTATGGTCTAAATGGTTTTGTCACCTCCAAATCCACTTGTAAAAATTTCTGAGGAGGCAGAGCATTTGGAGGATATGGGGCTGACAGAGCTCTTGTGGGTGGGATTGGTTTGCTGGCTGAATAAGAAGTATCCCCCAGGTAAGCTCAGGTATTCTCCCAACTGCTGAACCAACCATGGTGGTGGTGGGAAACTGAACCATAGGGTCTCTAGCCTCCCCTGTGGACTTGTCCATTTGTTATTGGTATGTCATGGAAAGTAATGAGGTGAGGTCTTACTGGAGGAAACAGATCACACGGGGCCTTGTCTCCTGTCCCTCCTTTCCTCCTTTCTCTCCTCCTTCCCTTCCTTCTTTCCTTTTGCCCAGTCTGCTCCATTTCCTGGTGGCCATAAGATGACAGCCTCTGCCACATGTTCCCACTGACATCTTGCTTATGTCTCTCCTCGGGCCCAAATGAACTAAGTCCGTGGTTGCCACAGACAGAAACCTCTGAAAAGTGTGAGTGAAGGAAACCCCACTCATCTTAAGTTGTCTTCTCTGTCACTTAGTCATGGAGAAGGAAAACCGCTGTGCGGACCCCAAGGTGTCACTCTTCCCTTCCACCTCATAAGGGCGCAGCAGAGAGAACACACCATCTACAACCAGATCACAGAACTCAGTGGGCCACAGTTCTGTGGGAATCTTGATCTTGGACTCCCTAATTTACAGAAATGTGAAAAACAAATCTGCCTCGTTTGTAAGCTCTATATAAAATATGGGCACCTTGGCATTTCATTAGGGCAATTTCAGTAGTCAGGGATGGTGTCTAGAAGCAGGGATGGGATAGTCCTCTCTTCAATAAGTGGGGCTAGGAAAACTTAATTTAAAATTGGACCCTGTGGGGGGAAAAATCAACTGAAAATGGATTAAAGACCTAATTGTAAGACACGAATCTATACATTCCTAGAAGAAAACAGGGGGAAGCTCCTTGGTGTTGGCCTTATACCAAGACATCCTTGGGTGCACCTTAAATAAAGACAATCAGAATGAATTAGGAGAGGCCGAGGAAATGGCTCAGTTGGTAAAGCGCTCGCCTGCTCCTCTTGCTGGCTTGAATGAGAATGGCCCCCAAAGGCCTCCATAGGCTCAAATAGTTGAATGTTTGGTCCCCAGCTGGTGAAACTGTTTGGGAAGGATTAGAAAAATGTGCCCCTGGGTTAGGATTTGAAGTTTCAAAGCTCTCTTTGCCTTGTGCTTGTGGCTCCAGATGTGAGCACTCAGTTACTGCTCCGGCACCATGTCTGCCTGCCACAATGGTCAAGGTCTAACCTGATGAAGCTGTGAGGCCTCAGATAAACTCTTCTACAAGTTTCCTCAGTCTTGTATCTTCGCAGCAATGGAAAGTGACTAAGACATCTCTCAAGTGTGAGGACCTGAGTTTGATCCCCAGCACAAAGAGCTGGGTGTGCAGTGCTCACTTATAAACCCAGTACTGGGGAGGCAAAGACAGGAGGACCCCTAGGCTTTCCTGGCCAGCCAGTATGGCCAAATTGGTGAGCTCCAAGTTCAGTGAGAGATTCTGACTTAAAAAATAAGATGGGGCATAGTTGAGTAGGGTATTTGATGTTAACCTCTGGCCTCTGCACATATGTGCCAATGCACATCCAAACACACATACTCTCTCTCTCTCTCATTTTCTCTGTTTCTCTCTGTCTCTGTCTCTCTGTCTCTGTCTCTGTCTCTCTGTCTCTCTCTGTCTCTGTCTCTCTCTCTCTCTCTCTCTCTCTCTCTCTCTCTCTCTCTCTCTCTCTCTCACACACACACACACACACACACACACAGAGGAGGGAGAGAAGAAAGAAGGGAGAGAGGGCACTCAGTTGCAGATTTAGACCCTCATCCATGTTCCTTGTACACCCATATAGACCTTCTCACCAACAGTGATTCTGGAGTTGTCTCTGACCTGCCCTATTAAAGATGATTTTAGGAGCCACGATTTGGTTTGTTCAGTGCTGATCTGGAGGCTTCTGACTTCTGCTGCACACATCACAGTTGCTCCACAGATAGGAAGGACATGCCATTGTTTCTGTTCTTCCATCCAATCCATCTTAGCTCCAGACTGGGGAAGCAAAAGCAGTTTTGGAGATGCTGTGGAGAGGACCTCATTCGACACCCCCAGACCAAGAGCTGCTGCTGGGGAAGCTGGGGCATGGAAGGACTGAGGAAAGACTGAGGACATTCGACCCCTATCTTCTGCCATCTGCTCAGTGAGCTCATATACTTAACAGGACATCACATCTGTATGGAAAAGCTCTTTGGTTCCAAACGACAGTAACATTTACAGTGCTTAATTGGTGACTGAATTCTCTTATAATGAAGGTCTACTTGGTACTGTTTCAAGGTCTGTGTCACTGTGATTTTATTTGTTTCTATATCTAGCTTCATGCTGGAATGTAGCAAAGAAAAGAGGAAGATTAGAAAGCCTGTGGTATAGAAAGGCATGGAAAATTAAATATATTTACATACATGGGTAACACACATGTGTAGGTACATACATATATACATATATATAATAAAATATAATTTTATTTACTTTTGAATAAGTAGCAAGGTAAGATGTTATCTGAACTGAGAAAGGGTGAAATAAAATTGGGAAAAGAAACAAAGTATGGAAGATATTTTTAGAAAATATGGAAATACGTTATTTGCAGGAAGTGCTGGAGGGCCTTGGATTTATAACATGATATTCAATATACCTTTCTTAGTGGTATAATTTTTTCCAAATTATAGCCTGTTTGGTACAAGCTCATAAAACATTTGTGCTCAAGACAAAGAATTTTTTCAGCCAAATATGATAAAAATGGAGAAGGATTAAGGACATGTTGATTATTACTCCAGGAAAATGAAGTCAAGGGGCAACTTACAGACAGTGGAACAGGAAACTGATTGGCTGTCTCTTTGATATTAAATAATTGATTCACAGGTTGCAGATTAGAAAAAGAAGAAAAGAAAAACTTAGAACCATAGGCGAGTGAGCCAAGCACTCTGGAATTAGAGAGAATTCATTCACCTTTCCCCCATCTGATGTTCTGTCCAGGCCTGCAGGGGATTGGCTGGCTCAGGGTTGCTCTTTCTCACGAAGTCACTGATTCACATGCTCCCTGCTTCTGGAAGCATCCTCCCAGAATAGTACTCTGCCAGCAGGCTCTGGGCAGCCTGTCAAGTTGACACATAAAATGTACCACCACAGGTGGGCAGAAGGGAGGTGGCAGCTGTGACCAGTGTGACCAGGAGCCAAAAGGCCACCTAGTTGGAGCAAGAAGAAGACATTTGTCCAGATCTACAGGATGGAACCCACCTGCTTCAGGTCACTTGAGTATTCCTGAAGGTCATTGTGCCTTGCTCTATCATGGCCCCCCAGAGCTATATGGTTCTGAGTATCTAGAATCTATGTTCTCAGGCAACATTTCTCAGGGGACAGAGATCAAGGAGTCCCTGAGGCTGGTGCCATGTTGGAGCAATAGGCAGATGATGTTGTCACAGTCTTCATTCAAATGTACTTCCTCTGAAGGAAATGCTGAGGCTGGAGAGATGATTCAGTCAGTAGATGCCTGCTGTACAAGATGAGGGCCTGAGTTCAGATCCTTTGCACCCCAGTAAAAGGCAGACACAGCAGTGTGCCTCTGTAAAACTACCAGCAGAGGAAGAGACTAGTGGATGCCTGGAACTACTTTCCAGCCAATCTATCTGAATGGATGGGTTCCAGGTTCAGTGAGAGACAATCTAAAAATCCTGAAGACAATGTTGAATTCCTTTTTGCTAAACCATATGTGAAACCTATATTGCTCCCCGAGGGGAGCAGTCTCCAGTTCTGTTGGTGCTTCTCTCTCTCTCTCTCTCTCTCTCTCTCTCTCTCTCTCCCTCTCTCTCTCTTTGTTTTTTAGAGACAGGGTTTCTCTGTGTAGCTTTGGAGCCTGTCCTGGAACTCACTCTATAGCCCAGGCTGGCTTCGAACTCACAGAGATCCGCCTGCCCCTGCCTCCCTGGGATTAAAGGCATGTGCCACCACCACCACCGGTGCTTGTGTCTCTTGACTCTGCTCTGTCTCACTGACCATTTGATTAGTGTCTTGGTGGCCACGACATGCCTTCTCCTTTCTCCTCCCAATTAGGGGCGGACTTAGAACAGTTCCCTGTGGATTAATTCTTGGTGTGAGATGTTTGGTATGCAAATCTACTTCCTTAACTATCATCTTTTATTTGCCAGTGTGGCAAGCCTTTATTTGTTTCTATCACAAAACCAAATCCCTGAAACTCTAAGTTCTTAATATTTTGAAATTTCAATTATCCACTCTGATCATATCTCCGTCTGCACTCCCATTTGTATGCAGGGAGAGCAGGGTGTAAACAAAAGTGCCTTTTGAAGCAAGGAGAGTTACTGGAATCTCCAGCAGGAGCCCTTATTTGCCTGAGAGAAGTCATTTCCATAAGCAAGCCAGAAGAGGGCCTGTGGGAATGCAAGACCCTTAGAGAATCCTGACCCTGCTTCTCTGAGCAGTAGCCTTGCTCGGAAGTGAATTGACCTTGTGCTGAGTCTTGATTTTTCTGAGTGTCCTGGAGGGTCCCAGGTGGACCCCTGTGAATCAAAGAGCTTGCTGTCCCTGGGCCTGTACCCCAACACATACAGTTGCACATTTTAACTGCACTTTAAGGCAGATAAATTATCTTATAGAAAACCCATGGCAAAAGCTACGTGAATAATCAGTTACTGTTTCCACAAGGATGGATTGAGCAGGAATTTGAGCTCACTCCACAGTCTAACTCCTGAGCTGACTTTTCTCTTAGGTTAAGTGGGGGATATAGAGAGTCAGCACTGAATGCCAAGGACAGAGCAGGGAGTGCTGCCCTAGGGACATGGCTGCAAGGGAAGGCAGGAGTCTGGGGCTGGACTGGGTCTTCAGGTGAACAATGGCCTGCTGATCTGCTTTGCAGTTCTACAAGGCTCCTTAAAGCCAGGATCCCTGCCCAACCACACGCCAGTCATAGGGGCCAGAACTGCCTCAGCTGACTCATTAGTACCACAGCCAGGACAGTGATGTCATAGAGTTGAGAGAATGGGTTGGGATTAGTGTATGAGGAAGGTATGGGGTAGAGCCTCTGGGCTGCTTCTCAGCCAGGATGCTATCTACCCCCACGGCTCCTTTTAGGTGTTGTTGAGCTGGGTTGCAGCTGGGGCACCTGTCCTGGGAGTCACAATAGCCAGCTGAGCTTTAGTCCTGGGCAGTGACCACTTGTCCATGTTAAAAACTGAGGCGCTGTTGAAGGAACATTACCATATTATGTCGAAGAACTTGTGGAAAGCTCTCCTCCAAGTGCATAGTATTCCAGAGCTTTTCTCAATGGGTAAAGTGAGTGTTCTAGACCCTTCCTCAATGGGGACAGTGAGTGTTCCTGACCCTTCCTTCATAGGGACAGCGAATGTTCTCCATGGGAAAGTGAGATTCCAGACCCTTCTTCCACAGGGACAGTGAATCTTCTAGCCTCTCCTCCACATAACAGCAAGATTTCAAACCCTTTCTCCACAGAGACAGTGAAGTCTCATGCGTGCCCAACACATCAGTCATTCCCAGACTTACTACATGATGCCAGCACGCCTCTGTCTAGGCACTGGTCCAGCCCTTGAGGACAGACACTGTGATGAGCAAGGCTGTTTTGCTCTGGCCAGTTAGTCTCCCAAGAGCTGGTCAGCAGATGGCATCCTAGTCCAGATGGTGACCCCAGCTGTTCAAAGGGATAAACCACAAAGTCTCAACCAATCAAAAGCAAATCTCTTGTTCCTGCCCCTGTCTACTTAGGTCAGGATGACCTGTTCCATGTGGTCATGCCCCAGGTACCATCTAGATTGGAAGTCTCCTAGAACAACTGAGCTGGAGAGGTAGGGTATCTTCAAGGATTTTGGGTAAAGTCTGGATGTGGGGTCCATACTCTACACACAGTACAAGCCCTTCAGCACCCGCCTTGATCAAGGCAAGGTCTCATGTAGGCAAGTACATGAGAGGTGACTGTAAGCAGTTAGAACTGGAGTGGTACCTACCCTGCTCAGGTGAGGGGGGCAGGCTTTCAGGCATCCTGTGTGGGGTCCTGTGCCTACTGTGGCTGGGGGGAGCAGAACACCCGGCTTCAATTTTCTTTCTAGAATGCAGACTGATAGTTAACAAAAGAGAAGAATTGTCAGGGCAAAGTAGCCATGCCAGGGCTACAGAAGGCCAAGGCTGAGGTAAATGTTGCCTGATGTGCAGTGGGTCCATCTAAGCAGAGCCATGGACGGGAAGAGGGAGCCAAGCATGCCCCCAAAGAGGAATCTTTATTCTAATGATGGGCCAATTTTCTACCACTGTTCTTTCTCTGTTTTTCTTTTCTTTTCTTTCTTTCTTTCTTTTTTTTTTTTTTTAGATTTTCTTTAGCAATTTGCCTGGCTTGGTATATTTCTTTGTTTCACTGTTTTTCATCTGTGCATAGATTACATGTTTTCCACGGCATCTGCTCTGAATTTTAATTATGATGCTCCACTCAAAGGGAGCCTCACAGAGCAGCCTACGTCGTCGTTAGCAGTCCAGGGCCAAGTTTATGGCGCAGACGGAGGCTGCACGGTGCATCGGGAGACTTGGAAGTCAGACAAAGGAAATATAACCCTACAGTTCTCCTCTTGTCTCACTGCCTCCCCCTTTTAAGAAGCATCTGTAGCAAGGGACCACTATGCATAAAATTACTCTTGGTTTTTGTTTTTCGCCAATAATTGTCCTTTGGTTCTTTGAGGCAACATCACAAAGCCCCGGAAGCTTTTAAACTAGCAGCCTGGGATTGGCGGGGAGACTTGTGGAAAACACATGTCTGTGTTTGGTTGTTTCAAATTGCAAAAATAAGCTTATAAAATGCCATAAAATCAGGCTGTGATTACTTATTAGCTTAGGAAGGCTTTCTGGGATACATGGAATTGAGGCATGTGAGTCTCCTGAGGTCAACCTTATGCTGGTAGTGCTGGTTCTGCATAGCTCAGCATGGAAGCCTAGAGGGCCCTGCTCACATAGGCATGTCAAGACAGGCTGCTGGTGTCCAGAACCCTGGGCCAGTCCTCCTACTTAACAGGGTGGGCAAAACATGCTCCTGCCACAGGACATTCCTGACAGAGCAGACTTTGTCTCTATCCTGGTCATCTGTACAATGCAGCCTCATGAGTGCATTTTATTCTAGAAGAATCTATCTGGAAGACACAATTACGCAGTCAGAATCTGCCTGCTGCCATAGTAAAGGGAGCTGGGGGTAGAAGATGGACACGCCATCCCTTGAGGACTCAGACTAAGGCTTTGGGTCAGGGGCTTCTGGAGGTTTGTGGGCAGGTGCTGAAGGGCAAGAGAAGGTTGCATCCTCGGCATCCCTGGCACTGTGTCTCCATAGGGCATGGCTGCTCTTGACCTTTAGCTTCAGGGTGTTGTGTTAACTCTTCTTATGGAGATGTGAACAAACTTCTCACCCCAATAGGGCACCAACAACAGACCAAAGGTTGTACTGATGTTGAGAGTTTGAAGAACCAAATGTGTCTGTCCAGCTTATTGCAGGAGTATGAACGGGCAAAGCATTACTATGGGACCACAGGTGACCCACAAACAGCCACCAGAACGACTCACCATAGCATAGATGATGCCTTCCCCACAGCTGCACAGATGTGGTCCCCCTTCAGTTTACCCTCTACCCCCTGGATACTCTAACCCTCCCCAGCCCATGTGTAACTGGGGCGGAATCACAGACAGCTGGGAGTAGGGTGTAGGAATGAGGTAGTGGCTGAAATCCAAGTTCTCCTATGAGGGAATGTCAACAGGCACATTTTTGAGGCTCTCTTATGCCTTAACTAAAATGTTAATGGCTATTGGAGCCCCCAAGATGGCTCCACAGGTAAAGGCGCTTTCTGTGCACGTCTGCTCATCTGAGTAAAGATGCGTGTAAATCCATGTAAAGATGCAAGGAAAGAACCAACTCCACACAGTTGTTTCCTGACCACCACACATGGGCCACAGCATGTTCTTCCCTGTCACACAACATGCATACACATAATAATAATAAGTACTTTTTTAAGGGATAGTAATGACTACATATATGCCATAGCATGTTCTCCCCTCTCCCACATCATGCATACATATAATATAATAAGTAAGTTTTAAAAGAATAGCAATGGATGTTACTGTTAATGGATAATGTTCTACAACAAGGGCCCTTGGCATTGATCTATGGGGACTGGGAAGGTGCCCAAGGAAGGTATTAGGTAATGTTTGTCAAACTGCATTTTCCTTTCTCTTAAGCACATCTTAACCGGGTCACCAGGGGCCGAGCAGCAGCTCATCTGACCCCAGCACCTGTTGGCTCCTTCAGGAAAGTATACATCACAGACAGTGCATATTTGGTGTCAACTGTCACTGCCAAATCTCCTGCCTAGTGCCTGCTCTGGCGGATGTGATCCCACCTTCCAGATACGTGTCCTAGACCCATGGTAACATGGAGGCTCGCCAAGAGTACTTGGCCTTCATGTGGCAAGAGACAAGGCTGACTCTGGAGTCCAGTCATCTGCCCTAGAGCCCCAGAGGGTGGTGACTTTGTGGCTTTGTCCTTCGGGCTCTATGGCCTAGAGACCTTTGACTGTGATCATTCAGTCCCCTTCCATTGATCTCCAGTAAGGCCCTTCTGTGCTGTCCCTGACCTTACTATAATTGCTTTACTCTTCTGGCCTTTGAATAGCAGGCCAGCCATTCCTTACTGCCCTATCAATATCCTAGGGAATGAGAAAGTGTGTTCCTGGGTTTTTGGGTGCCATGTTACTTCCTTCTGCTACCAATGTGCTAGGCATACATTTGGTTATGAAGTCATGGCTCTCTGTGACCTGGGTGCCTTGTTATTGCATTGTTTTATGTCCCGAAGCCTCTGCCTTCTCTCTGGCTCATAGGAGGATTCTCCTATCTCTGGGAATGCCACACGGGAAGAGAGACTTGTAAGTGATGACCTCGCCTCAGGGGGAGCAGTGTGTTTATTCAACAGCTTGATGCCTGCCTCCACTTTGCTAATGTGTGTGGAAATGAGATAGAGACTTAGATTGCTTCATGCCTGGAAGCTTGGGGGTGGGCAGTACTCACCACAAGCAGTGATAGACTGATTATTTGATACCATAGTAAAAGTGTCTTTTTTTCCCCCTGTGGTCCCCCTACCACCCCCAGCCAGGATTCCCTAATTGCATTTAACTGCTTCCTCTCCTTAGGCTATTCTTGCTAGTGACAGTTTTCAGATGCTCTTTGCTTTTGATGACCTTGACCATGTAGGAGAACAAACAGATCAGGAAGGGTCTTATTCTGGCCTTGCCTCCCCTTTTCTTGTAATGGGATACGGTTACAGATCTTTGGAGGAAGTCCACAGAGGCAAAGTACCTCCATGTCATGTCATGTCTAAAACATGCTCTATCCACTTGACTTGGTCACTGGCTGATGTCACTCAGTCACCAGGCTGAAGAAGTGTTTACCTAGTACCTATTCTACTTTACTTTTCTGTTTCCATGATTAACACCATGACCAAAAGGCAGCTTGGAGAGGAAAGGGTTTATTTTGGCTTACTCTTCTTGCTCACAATCCATTATTGAGGAAAGCAGGGCAGAAATTCAATGCAGAAACTTGAAGCAGAAACCACTGAGGAGTGCTGCTTGCTGGCTTGTGTCCTCTGGCTTGCTCAGCTATCTTACTTATACAACCCAGGCCCGTCTGCCTAAGGATGGTGTCACCCACAGTGGGCTGAGGCTTCCCAAACCATTTAACAAACAAGAAAGTGACCCACAGACATGCCCACAAGCCAATCTGATGGAGGACGTTTCTTAAGTGAGGTTTTCTCTTCCTAGGTATATTAGGTTGACAACAAGATTAGCCATCACAGTGCCCCCCATTCATGACCTGTCTATCCATTGGAAAAGACAGACATTCCAGGGTTCTGGGGCTGAAGTGCTTGGACCCTCCTTCTAGGGTTTTGGACTCACAGAGTAGCTAGCTCTCCAGTCTTAGCAGTGAGGTTACCCTGGGCCCTGCTATGCCTTGGACTTGGGAACTGTGAGAAACACCAGAAGAATGGCTTGTTTGTTGTGCACATTTGTTTGGTGTGGCGAAGAACATCCCTTAAGCCTTGTTGTGGCTGTCCGTGGCTGATGGGTGTGCAGGAGGACTCAGGCTGCCTGGTGGGGCCTGTCAACCTAGCACAGCTCTCAGGAGTGGTGGCTATCCACGGCTGATGGGTGTGCAGGATGACTCAGGCTGCCTGGTAGGGCCCATCAATCTCCCTCAGCTCCCAGGAGCAGTGACTTTCAATACAGTGGAGAGATGCCAAGTGGGGAAACTGCTGTAACTTTCCCAATAAATTTAATATAAATTTTCGTCCCAAGTACTTCAAGAATCTGCTAGGGAAACATCTTAAGCTTCTATTGAAGGGTGTATGTTTGCAGAAAAATGTGAAAAGAACCATTGCCTTCCAACTGAGTACAAAACGAGACTATTTTTTTTTTTATCAAATATGCTGGGGCCTTTATTGCTAAGAGGGTCTGAATTTTGAACTTACTGTCTTATTTTACACATCCTTCTGTAAAGATGTCCATGGATTGTTTATCTGCCAGCTTAGCCTCAATAACCCATAACACCACTTTCCTCTCCACCTTTTCCCATTCTGGAGTCTCAGAACTGTGTACTACAGCTCCCTAAGAGATCCAGCAAAAGTATCAGTGTGCATTTGGAAGGGCCACTGAACATAGCATCTTGTGATAGTTTTATTTTACTTTTCCTCTCTAATATGAGTCAGCAAGGCAGGCT
The DNA here is from genome assembly GCF_007827085.1 of Peromyscus californicus insignis. NCBI lineage: Eukaryota > Metazoa > Chordata > Mammalia > Rodentia > Cricetidae > Peromyscus > Peromyscus californicus. The sequence goes on along the minus strand of NW_026294562.1, from coordinate 65,458,041 downwards.
TGGTACTGGAATGCTTTAGGAAGTTTTGTTACTGATAAAAAACAAGGTCCCTTTCTTATCCTCTCAGTTACTGGGAGAATGCAGTGCAGTGGTTAGAGCTGCATCACTGGGAAGGTCATGGAAGGGCAGACTGCTTGTAGGAATTTTGCCCATGCTGGAAGAATATTTGGAAGCCTAGATCTCAAGTGAGTTCATACACTGACGTCATGACACACAAGATTGTTATTCTTCTAACTTGCCTTGTTTTATGCTGACATTTTGTTGATGGTATGGTCTAAACACAATTTGACACCCTTCCCTGCTACTCTTGAATTCTGGCTACAGCATATGTCCAGCCCATGCGGCTCATGGGGGCTTCTATGTCTCTGCTCTACCCAGTGTTGTCGAGAAACTGGCAAGTCCCTGTGAACAGATGAGACCATTGTCAGTCCCACAGGACAGGGATCCCGGGCTCTTTACAGTTAGTAACCTCATGTTATTAAGTTCCCAGCACCACTGCGCCGCTCCTGCTCTGATTTCTTACTTGTGAATATTAAGTGGTGTTCTTATTGAGGACATATTTTCCCTTTTATGTATATTATGAAAGCTCATGTCCTCAGCAGCAGGGAGCATCGAGAGCAGCACGGAAGGCCTCTGAGGAGAGGAGAGAACAGCTCCTGTGTCTGCAGACGCGTGGGCGTTGAGAAGGTCAATAGACCGCAGGTGTTCTCAGCTCTGCAGATGGCTTCCACAGGGCATCAGGGACTCCTCTAGAGGATGTCATGGAGGCAAAGAATACAGACATAAGTATACTGTGTGAGCTTTTGTTGAAAAGACTGAACAAATGTCTACTCACCCCAGATAGGGTACCAAAGTAATGATTCCACCTTGGTGATTTAACAAGTTTAGACTTACTCATAGGAACGTGGGAGAGGGGTTACTTATAGGAGTGCATGTGACCCCAACTCAATGATGTCACCAAAATGTCTTGCCCCAGCATAGATGTGGGCTTTCCCACAGCTGCATGGAAGGAATACTTACTTTTGTTTACCTTCCATCTCCTGCATACTCTAACACCTCCAGAGCCAGAGGGCAACTTGGGCAGAATAACATACAGCTGGGAGTGTGGTTCAGGAGGAAAGGAGTGGCTAGAATCTCAGGTGAGGGTCTAACAACTCCTCCCCTAGGCTATCATGAGGGAATGTCAACAGGCCCAATCCTCAGGGCTATAGTGCTTGGGATCCAGCATTCCTCTACAATGTGAGAGCCAGATGTGTGGTGATAACACACAAGTAGGGGGCAGGCTTTCTCACTGTGTGGAGGAACTAGTCTCCTACTTCTGAGCCACTCCCACATCTCAAGCAGAGGAAGAACCCTGTCACCCAAGAGTCAGTATGCTTTTGCAAACAGTGGGAACTTGGTCCCTTGAATATCTTTCATGCCTCAGGCATCATACATGAATGCATGACCTGTGGATGCTCGGGACAGGAGGACACTTCTAACCTTCATCCAAGATGAACTGTGAGTTGGACTCTCTCTTTCCACATGCAAAGACTATTCCTATTAGCATTTTTCCTATTGTGGTAACAGAAGGACTTCCTGCATTTTTCAGTTGCTAAGCTGTGACTCTCCCAACGCTTACAAAGCCCTGGGGCTCTACACTGCTGTGAGCATGAGACTGTGCAAGCCTTCAGAGGACTTCTGTACAAATCATGCATGCTTCAGGGAGGGAGGTACAGGAGGCTGATTTAGTTGAAAACATATCCATAGGAAGGTGTTGGCTCCTGCTGGCCTATTTGCAAATCCACCCTCAAGAATGAACCAGCGGAATCTGGCCTGGGAAGATCACTGTGATGCTTCAAACACATGGGGTGGATATTAGCTACTTTTTCTCACTACTGTGACAAGATACCTAACAAAAGCAACTTAAGAAAGAAAGATTTACTTTGACTCACAGTTTGAGGGTGCAGTCCATCATGGTGGAGGAGGCATGGTGGCAGGAGCGTGAGGCGGCTGGCCACACTGCATCTGCAGTCAAGAAACGGAAAGAGATGAATGCTGGTGCTTAACTCACTTTCTCCTTCTTATCTCATTGGAGGTCCTGTCCGTGGAGTGGTGCTGCCTACATTTAGGGTGGGCCCTCCCACTTCAATGAACTCAATCTGGAGATTTCCTTACACACATGCTCAGAGGTTTGTCTCCTAGGTGGTTTTTAGATCTAGTAAAGCTGCCAATCAGTCTTAACTGTCATAGGTTATAAGAAGGATTCATTGTAATCTTATTCTGACATGAGTTCATATGTCAGAGAGAGGTGTTTGAGGGAGACCCATCCTTCTGTTCTTTATGATGAAACCAGAAACAATTTGATTCTTCAAAATTGAATATCCCAAGTCAAGAGAACATGGACATGCTGTAAAGCATTGATATGTTGATTGGTTGATTCATTGACTCATCCTTCAAATGTTCAGTTGCTGTATTCCATTGATCAGGCACTGTTTATGTAAGGATAAGAAGATTAGTCAGACAGGCGTGGTTCCTGCCATATGCAACCTTCACTCAGTGTGAGAAGACAGTCATCAGACAATTAGAAGCCATGGCTTGAGTATGGTCAGGATAAGTCCTACAGAGGCCAATATCATGAAAATATCATGGGTAGCTGGGGGCTGTCATTCTGATTGTTTGAAAGTGAAAAGTCCAGAACCAGGCACTCATGTGTTGGAGGAGCAAAGAGGTTGGATTCAGGATGCTGGGATAGCTTAGATGGCTGACACTAGGGTGTTTAGGGTCTGTCTAGGGAATAGGCTGTGGATCCCCTGGATGAGGTCACTGAAATAAATGCATGATTGCTGTGCTTGCAGACATTGTGCTTGGGGATCTCCTGAGTGAATGGTGCGTTGAATTTTGTTGCATTCCCAATCAAACTAATTAGGAGAGGTAGCTCTTCTAGGTAAATCATATCATCACCACATCAAGGCCAAGTATGTTTTATTTATTTATTTATTTTTTTAGAGAGGACCTAGTACTTATACCATCAGGTCCAAGCTGTTTGCTAAAAATATGCACAGACTGATTGCCACCTGCTTTGGAATCAGAGTTGATGGACTTACATAGAAACAGCGGCATTCATTTCCATACTGATTTCTTTGGGAAAATAACTTGAGCTAGTCCGGATCCTATACACCTTCATAAAACAAGGCTCTGTTTGAAGACTTTAGAAGCATTAAGAGGAAATCTGGGTGCCCTGCTGCTCAGTGGGGTGCTGGGGTCAATGGGTACTCACCTCTGTTGCCTGATGAAGACACAGAGCCTCTGCTGGGCAAAAACTGGCTCTTGGCTATGAGGTCCTGTTTCAAAGAGATGTGGAGTCAGTAACTATTCCTGAAGAAAACCACGAGCATGTCAAAGTACCACCAGCTAAATTGTATTTTTAATTTATGGAGTGCAGTTGTGGGAAAATTTCTAAAGGCAGGAAAGATTTTGAGATCATTGCCTATAATTCATTCTTTATCGTATAAGTGAGCTGAGAAATTAGGAGGAAAAAGTCTGGGGAGAGATCTAGAGGCTTCCATGCAGGACAGGCAAGCTTCCTTCTCCTGGGGGACTCTAGAACTTTCTGTCACTTCTTCTAAAACCTCCCTTCTTTTCCCTTTCAACTAAAGGTTAATATGAAGTGTCTACAGGGAAAAACAGAGCACTCTGAGACTCAGCTGGGGTACCTTTAGGGATGCCCCCTCCTCAAGTCAAGTTATACCTGAGCCAGCTCCCTGTGGCAAATCTGTGCCCTCTTGTGGCCTTTCTGGTCAATGCAGTCTTTGCTCTGGAACCAGGAACACAGGGGCATGCTGGACTTCGGCAGTCATTTTGTCAGGTATTTCCAGAACTATGTCAATTTAGAGTGGGTGTGAGTGGCCAGTGTGCAGATAGTGGACCACTGAGCAGTTCCTGGTCACTGCCTCTGGCTCTGTGCTTCTGTGACACACCTGAGAGGATCCAGGCCTACTGAGGAGGAGCCCTTATTCACCCAATGTCGCTATAGCCCCTGCTTTTATGAATGAATTTATATAAGGGAGACACCTTGTCTCTGTGGCAGGATCTTTCACCAGGAATTTCTAATGTAAAGAGGTTCTTGAAAGGACAATGTCTCTCTATGGAATTTGGTCATCTGATGCAGTCAGTGATCAAGAGTCCAGAAGTCCAGGAGATGGCAGCTCCCACTTCAGAATAGTCCACAAGGGACACATGGAGAGGAGGACTCTCTAGTGGGGACTTGTTTACAGACAGATCTGAAAAGAGACGATTCGGCTTCATTAGCAGCGTGGAGTCTCCCAGGAGTTCAGCTTCTCTTGTTGAACTAAATGGGTTCTCCAGAGCAGCACATCCTGGGGGGTCCCCTGAGCTTTTCTGCAGCTCCAGTCTTACCTCTATTCATAGCAAGCTCTTCTCAAATAAATCTGTAATGGGAAAATGAGTTGACTTTGAAGTCCATTGTGAGTTCCTAGGGGCTATAAGGGTTTAGTACTGAACTGTGACCTTAAGTGGAACCTGTGATTGAGGTTAAGTACTACCAGGGAGCACAGGGTCAAATGTACACTTGCTTCAGAGGCTCAGATGTGGTCCCAAGTCAGGAGAGCTCTGAAGTTGATGACCAGTGAACTTGTTCAACTGGCATCCTTTCAGAAGACACAGTAAGCTGGTGAGCATGGTCTCCTCTCGGCCCTCTAGGCATGTTCCTGGCTCAGTTCATTCTTCCTCAGCTCCAAGGAACATGGGGTTTTCCCTCTAGATCCCATTTCTCCTGTGTCATCTGTACCATGTGCTGTGACCCAGCTGTGCTACTGTCAGGCAGATGTGGTGTCTCTGCTTAGCAATCCCACTGCCGTCCTTCATGTCCAGGGGATAGCCCTCCACCATTCTGGTTACTGATGGGTTATTACTGTGAAATTAAGGACTCAGTTCACAACACTGAGTTTGTGATACTGGCATTATATTTTTTTAAACCAACCAAATGATTCTTTCCTTCTTTCAAAAATCTAAGACCAATTTAGGCAAAAGTCTACATATTTGTATTATGTTGGTTTTAAGGAGATTATATGTGAAATTATAGAGAAAGGCCAATGTTCTTGGATTAATGAAAGTTTTTGGTTTCTGAGTTTTGACTAAATTCAATTATGTTTGATCTTGTAAGGTCTTAAGGTGAGAAGAAAGGGCTAATTTAATGTTTTGAGCTCCGCTAAGCAAAGGGGCACGTTTTCCCTACATGCTTTGTCTTTCAAGAAAGCAAAGGATAATAAGATATATGAGCTCAGGAAACATCCCACACTGTCTTCCCTTTGGTGTCTCCATTAGCTACTTTCTCATTAGTTGCTTTTTCTGTGAAAAAAATATATCTTAAGGGAGGAAGAACTGATTTTACTCAGAGTTTGAAAGTACTGTCCATTGTGGCAGAGAAGGAGGGAGTAAGAAGGTACCACCCATCATGGTGCAGAAGGCATGGAGCAAGAAGGTACTGTCCATCATGGTGGAGAAAGCATAAAGCAAGAAGGTACTGTCTGTCTATCATGGTGGAGAAGGCATGGAGCAAGAAGGTACCACCCATCATGGTGGTGGAGAAAGTGTGGAGCAAGAGTGGCCCTAGCTGTTTGGGCAGAAGGGTGACATAACAAAAGCTGAATGCTGTTGCTCTGATGGCTTTCTCCTTTTTATTCAGTCTAAGACCCAAGCCCATGGAATGGTATAGTCCACCCTCAGGGTAGGTCTTCCTTGCTCAGTTAAACCTCTTTGGAAATGCTCTGATGGACATACCTAGAGGTGTGTCTCCTAGGTGGTTCAAAACCCACTGAGTTGATAATGTTGATAAACTATCATGGTTCGTGTGACAGCTATTCTTGGTTGTCAACTTGAGTACATCTGGAATTAACTAAAACCCAAATGACTAGGAAAACCTGTGAGGGATTTTCTTTTTGAAATTAAATCATTTGAAGTGGGAAGACCCACCTCTAATTCAGATCTTTGAGGTGGGAAGATACGCCTCTAATCAGGACCACATCTTCTGCTGGTAACCTATATAAAAGATGTGGAAAAAGAAAGTGCTCTCTTTATTTGCTTTCTCTCTTTAGCAAATCCATTCCTTCATTGGCATTAGAGCCTGCTTCTTTGGGATTCTGGTGTATACTGAAGACTGGCTGAGACATCCAGCCTCATAGACTGAACAACTACAGAATTCTTGGACCTTCCATTGGTAGACAGCCATTGTTGAAATAGCTGGACCACAGCCTGTAAGCCATGCTAATAAACTTCTTTTACATACACACACACACACACACACACACACACACACAGAGAGAGAGAGAGAGAGAGAGAGAGAGAGAGAGACAGACAGACAGAGAGAGAGAGAGAGAGAGAGAGAGAGAGAGAGAGGCACGTATAAAGGTATAGAACCTTGACTAATACAGTGCCCATGTGAATCCAGATCTACCAGGTTGCCTGTAGCCTGAGCACATGGTGTTTCCTCTGTGCCCCTGGCTATTTCATTTTAGAGGTTGGAGGGCTCAGCCTGCACCATTAGAAAGAAAGCATTTGATGCCAACTTTCAAGTCTTGCTTCTTTGTGATATAAAAATGCATTTTGTGATGTACTGGGGATAGGATATTGGTCCTGAAGTCTACCAAATGTTACCGATTGTTTTAGCCTAATTCATTACCTGTATGGAGTTTTATAAAGTAGCTGTAGATGACTAGGAATGTTGTCATTTGTGCCAGGCCCAGACCTCTTTCTGAGTGTGTGGTTCACGCTGTTGTGAAAACGTTTTACCTTTTTGTCCGTTTGTAATGAAAGCGGAGTTTCTCGGGGAGGAATGGGCTGGGCCTTTTTGTTTTCATGGGATGATAGCTGTGAAGGAAAGGAACAGGGGAGATGATGACTGAAGACGATGCATGGTCAAGTGGGAGTGACTGCACAGCGGAGTGTGGCCGAGCCTGAGGCTCAGGAAAGAGGTCTGTGTGGAGGCACAAGCACCAAACAGGCAAGTGATACAGGGATGGTTTGGGAACCATGACAACATCCCGGTGCCCACAATGCATAGTAGAGGTAAGAGATGAGAACCAGCTCTGTGATCAACCTCTGAGGGGAGAATCCACCCAGAGAAGGACATTGGCCTCCCATCTGCGCCCACCACCATTTCCCCATAGACCAGGAGAATTCACTTTAGCAAATAATGCCGTGTTGCTGATGCCATAATCCATTACTCCAAAGATGGTCTGTCTCCAAGTCTTGGGGTCTTGATCCACCACCACCACCACCAATCACTTTCCCTGCCTGGATTGTTGTCCCCATTTCCCTGACCACTTCCTTCCATCCGCGCTGGCCCTTCAGCACTCTTCAGTGGTCTCCTAGTGATGCAGATTGGATATTGCCTCTGTCTTGCTGCTATCCCCTTAAAGTCTAGTAAAATTCCTCCTCTGCAAGAACTCTGTAGGCCCCAGTGAAGCTCCCAAGGCTGTACCTGGCTTGGTCCATTGCACATTTTTGGTCTCCCCATCAAGGTTCTTTCATACCTTTCCGTTCACAGCAACCCTCAGCTTACCTCACTCCTCTTCTGGGAGACCTTCCCTTTCTTTGCCTTCTGTTTGGGGCCTTGTTTGCCCCTGGCTTGGGTGCTTCCCAAGGCAGTGATGCTGCTCATAGGATCCACTCACAGACAGTGTGCTTGAGTTTGATAGTCCGGGGCCACCACCCATCCCCTCTTGCCTCACTTGCAAAGGAGTGAGTGAGCTGTTTATTGATGTGTCCCCAAGTCCACAAAGTTGTGCTGGATACTTGAGCTAACCCAAGGGGAAGGCTGGGTTATGGAGGGGTTGGTTGATAGACAGATCATACTCTCACATTGGCTACATCCTGCCTCACACTGGATGTGGTGGGACCCGTGTTCTGCTTCTTCCCACCTTTCCTCCTTCAAACACCTCCTCTGCCACCCTCACCATCCTCACTTGACCAGGATCCAAAGTGAGGCTGGTGCCTGGGTATCTCCCTGCAGCGGGGTCTGTGCAACTATGAGGATGTGGGGCACTTGAAGAGGGATCGGCTCTCATGAACTGTGCCCTTCCCCCACTGCTCTCCCGGTGCCCATCAGGACGAGAGTTTTCTTTTTAAAGTTTATGGCCTCAGTGCTTCAAAGGCAGTTACAGTGCCCCGAACAGCTGTTACTCCTTGCAACGGTGGATCAGAAATGAAGCTGAGCCCTGGCTTAATGGAAATTGTCCCTTGAAAGGTTTGAATTTAGAACATTTATTCCCCATTAATTCCAAGTAGATTCAAAGTTGAGCAAAACAGCCTCTGTCTTCCCTTTCAGTTGCAGGTTTTTACTGAGAAGTGGGTGTCGCAGCTGCTGATTTGATTGCCGGCATCAGGGTGAAGGATTTCTGCAAATGTGCTCACATCTCCCGACTCGCATCATTCCAGCTGCAGCCTGGGCACTTGCCTCGGGTCAGCGCTGCAGTGCCCAGTGCCCTGTGAAGCCCTGCCATGCTGGGCAGACAGCATATCTGTGACAGTTGCTTTCTTTCCTCGAGGTTGTGATAAAGTTCTTGACAAAAGAAACTGAAGAAAGGAAAGGTTGACTTTGACTCACAGTTTAAATATATAGCCCACCAGTCCATCATGGGGGGCGGGTAACCATGGAGGGAGGAACATGAGGCAGCTGGTCACCTTTCAGTCACAGTCATAAAGCAGAGAGCGATGGATGCTGGCATTCAGCTTGCTTTCTCCTTTTTTATTTAACCCTGGATTCCAGCCTATGAGATGGTGCCTGCCTACCATGTTTAGAGTAGGACCTACCTGCTGAGATAAACCTTTCTGAAAACACACCCATGACACTCCCAGACATGTTTCCATGATGAATCTAAATCCTCTCGGGTTGACAGTGAGGATAAGCCTGGCAACACTATATCCACATGTGTGGACACGGAGAGAGATACTAAGATGATGTGGGGGTGCCAGAAGGACCCCTGAGTATGGAAGACAGCTCAGAGTCCCTGTCCTGGACCCTGCTCCTTCACAAATGGATTCTCTCACCACCTGAGAGATTGCCTGGTCTCACACTGAGGAAGTGGTGGCTACCTGAGGTCCTTTCATGGTCTGGGTGCTGAGCATCTAATCAGGGGTAGCAGGGGCTTTGGATCTGTGTTTTTAACACCCTGAACGTAAGTTGGGGAAGTCAGTGTTTCCTGATCAATGATGCTGAGATGGAGGGTCAGTATAAGCCTTGCCTTGGATCATGCTAAACTGGTGGTGGGAAAGAGTGGCAGGTAATAGTACAGCTTGAGAAACCATGCCCTGCCCATGGTATTGTCTTAGCTAGCTTAAACCATCAACCTGACACAGTCTAGTCACCTGAGGAGGGAGTCTCAATTGAGGGATTGTCTAGACCAGGTTGGTTTGTGGGCCTATGCCTGAGGGATTGCCTTGATTGTTAATTGCTGTAGGGGGGCCCAGTCCACTGTGGGATGTAGTGGGTAGCCATTCCAGCTTTGATCTGGAAGTTCCAACCCCCATTTAGGCTTCAGTAACTGTCATGCCTGCAAGGCGGGGCCAAGAGAGGACCCTGAAGACCCGAGATCCAGATGCACTGCCTCTCTTGGTTCCTGGACCCTGGACGCTGGAGGTAGACCAAGCAGAGTTCTCCAGAGAACACCGCTGGACTGCGCTACATCTTCCCCAGACCCTGCAACCTACCTATCCCTTCATTTGTAAGTTATGCCACTAAATAGACCTCCTTTTTAACTATGTGGAATGGCCTTAATAATTCACCAATAGTGGGATACACCATCCTTAGGCAGGTGTGCCTGAACTATGTGAGAAAAGTAGCTAAACATGGGCTGGTGAGTGATCCAGAAAGCAGCCTTCCTCCATGGTTTCTGCTTTGACTTCCTGCCTTTGATGATGGACCGTGTCTTGGAAGAGTAAGCCAAATAAATCCTTTCTTCCCCCAAGTTGCTATGGTCAGAGTGTTTTATTTCAGAACAGGAAGGCAACTAGAGCATCTATCCTCCCTCCAGGCCCTTCTGCAAGCCAGAGTTAGGCCAGCACAGAGTGATCCCTGTTCTCTTGGAATGTGGGAATTCAGAAGCATGGCTTATAAGTTGCCTTTTGTGACACCCAGAGGAGGATGAAGGTCCATACTGGTGTATGCCTGACTTTGCACATCACTGGCTTGCTTGTGTTGCTAAGATTTTGAGTTCTGCTAGGGAAACCCTGTGCTGGATGTTTGGCCTTCTCATCATGTGGCTACTCAGCCCCACTTGAGTCTCAGGAAGCAGACTTCTCCACTCCTTTGCACCACTGATCCCAACCAATATTGGGCTTACCAGCTCGGTGGGGCACAGAGAGGAAACCATCTTATACTGTCTACCCTTTGCCCTCTGTTGTGTGCTGTGGACTGGTGTGCACCTCTTGATGGCACCTTGGCTGACTGGATGGATTTCTAGTCATCTTCTAGTGGTAACAAGTCCAAAGGAATCCAGCTTGAACTCCAACTCTCTTTTCCTTGCCCCATGAATCTCCAGTGACTTGTAGTGAGGAGAGTGGGGTGTATTCAGTGAGAACCTCTCTTTATTGGGTCCCTGTCACCACTGCACTCAACTTCCTTGTACAGTCTCTCAACACCCTCTTTCACTAGGCTCTGTCCACACTGCCCATACCTACACACACACACACACACACACACACACACACACACACACACACACACCATCCAGCTGCAAAAGAGATATCCTGTCCTCTTCAGTGAGTGCCTCCGTCCCTCATGTGCTCTGTGTACTTCCTCCTTTCTCCCTCATCCTCACCGTAGTTTACCAAGTGTCACCACAACACATGTTTCCTTGATAGTTGGAAACTTGTTAGCACTTTTCAGCTATGGAAAGGTCTTTACTTCACCTCAGCAGCAGAAGATGGAGGAAGTTGCACCAAACTTTTGAGACCATTGACCTTTTAAAGAGAGTTCCCTGAAGCACGGACCTATGTATTAAGTTATTGGATTATTTAATTTTTCATTCCCATTTGCATCAGGCTTGTCCTCTTGTACGTCCCATCCAGACGGTTTCTGGACTCTTTGATGATGTGACATTGGACTCTGGGTACAAAACTGACCATACCATCAGCACCAGCTCTCCTCTGGCCACATCCTTGTGCATGAGTGTTGGGCTTTCCTCCTGTCCTCTGGCAGGTGGCAAAGAAGCAGCTATCTCCTCAACCAAGGTGCTTCAATAGACAGAAGTGCCCATCACTACAGGAAATAAAGGGAAAAGGGAAACCCCCTCTGTCCAGTTCTTAGAAAAGACTGGCCTTACCATGTTCTAGCCAGAAAAGCCACCACCTTTGTGTATTTAAAGTATAGGTATATTAAAATGATCACAAACCAGATGTATTTGCAAACCTTTCAAAAGCAATAGCTCCATCAAGAAAATACTTAAATAAAAAATAAATGATTGCAATTTTCAGGTTGAGCAATAATGTGCTTATAATTGCGGTGGCTAATACATACATCTAATGAAGCATATCTATCTTCCTGCAGGAGCACCACCGATCAACGTGTGATGGAGTGATGTAATAAAGAATGCAGCACTGTTCCAAATGGTTTTAAAAGCCCTAAGCATCTCGTGGTGCCTTATGTTAATCAGCATAGAGTTAGTGCCATCTGTTTGCCCAACTCTTTGCTAAGTGCTAAGGTCCAGTTGTACTCTGAGGGATCCTTAGCTAGCCAGAGGAGAAAGGTAAGGCCCACAGGCTCCATTAGTTACTTTCCTGTTGTTGTGATAAAATAATATGACCAAAATCAATTTAAGGAAAAAAGAGCTTGTTTTGGCTTACAGTTACAGAGTTTTAGAGTCTAGGATGGCAAGAGAAGCCTGGCAACAGACGGCAGGAGCAGAAGCAGGAACCAGGCTCGTCATGTCTTTCATCCACACACAGGAAGTGGAGAGAGTAAGAGAGCTGGAAGCAGAGATGAGTGAGGGTTTGTGGTCTCACAAACTAGTGACTTATTTCCTCCAGCAAGGCTCCACCTCCTAAAGATCCACAACATCCCCAAATAGCACCACCACCTGGGGACCAAGTATTTAACTACATGAGCCTATGGGGGACATTTCCCATTCAAGCCACAACTCAGACTTGAGTGGCCTGCCGCCCCTGGGCTGAGACATGGAGCTCTGGCCGGTTGGGGAGATTTGCTGAGCCTCCTGAACTTTGTCCCATGTGTCAAATAGGATTAAAAATTGTAATTGTTATGCTTGTTGGCCAGGGACATTATTATGATTTTAAAGGCATTGGAAACATTGATGATGGTAGTGATTTAGCAAATTCCTTTACTGTCATCCAGCACCAATGATCAGTGACCAAAAGAAGTAAGGCGACACTGATGCTATTGATGAGTGTAGGCTGGATGCAAACAGAGAGGAATGCGCACATTTTAATGGCTCACTTTCCCAGACCTAGTTTTCTAGGGCCTTTATTTGGTCTACCTGCTAGGTTCTTTCATCTTAAGTTCATTAAAATGGCTTTAGCAACACCAGGCACATCTCTGTATGAAGGTGGCTGTATGTGGGTGATGCTGTGTCTGGATAGCAGAGCGGTGTTCCATAGCCTCTTCTAAAAGACTCTTCAGGATGTTTCAGGTCTTCAGCCTGCAGTTTGAAGAAGACTTGAAGCTCAGAACTTTCTTCTGCCATCCATTGCTCTCACACACGGTTGCTTCTAGTCCTTTCTCAGCATTCTCTGAAAATCTCTCCCTATAGTCTTCTTGGTGTACCACTGGTCCATTTTCTCTCCTCTGACCCTGCTCTGGCTTTTAGACTCCTGTTGGAAGGACAAAGTGGAGGGTGGGGAGTAGTGGAAAAAATGTTAAGAAACAGAGAAAGAGAGAAGGATCTCCGTGAACAGCCAGGGAAGGATGGATCCTGACAATGCTTGCAGGTCTGTGCAGACCTCTGTGCCTACCTTGTGATCAGCCGTGCACAGAGCACTCTCCCAGTTGACACAAGGTGCTCCCAACTCCCATGATGCTCTCACATTGCTGAGGTCAGAAGTCGGGCTGTGCAGCTATAGCGATGCTGCAGAGACCAGGGCACAGTGCCTGGTCACCTTCGTTCTTCCATTGAACTCCATGTGCAGTGAGAGTTACAGAGCTTCAAGGAGGAAACCGCCGATGCCCTCGGAGTCATGTGGGCTCTGCAGAGCTGTCCCGTGCCACCATGATGACCTGTCCCACTTCAGGTGTCCTCTTTCCTGTGGTTAGCAATTCAAAATAGTATGGAGGGTTGCTCTGCCTCTGGTCTGAGCTGTATCTGTCCGGCTACCCATAGCTGCTGAGGTTTCATCTCTTTACTCTCGCTGTTACTTTCTTTATATCCTGTTTCTTTCCCTCTTTATTCTGCTCTCCTGGAACTTCACACCTGTTTTCAGCATGGAGAGCAATGAACTCAGCTTTGCCCAGTGGTTAGGCATGTTCACAGTCTTCAAACACGCCCAAGAGAGAAACTGCACCCACTGCAATCTCTGAGACTCAGGGGATTCCCAGGGTTGCAGGTTCTTTGCAGGCCTTGTGGACAGGAAGTAGGTTCTGGACTTGTCACTTCTAAATGTCAGCATTTCAGACCCCAGTGGTGGACAGGTGAGTGCTGTGCAATGTCTGAGACCCCAGGATGGCAAGGAGAGCCCTGTAGATTCAAGACTCATTAAAAGTCAACTAAGAGATCACCCTGGATGCTCAGTGTTACTATTACCCAAAAAGAGTCAAACGGGAGTGAATGGTGCCAGAAAGAGGCCCACAGTCAGAGTCAGATGCTTTCTTAATGTTTTCAACGCATCATTTAACATTCATGACATTTCTGTTATCAGCTGGAGCAGCAGGGGAGGGGGAGAGCAGCCTGGAAGGCTGATGGGGCTCTGCTGTTGTACGTCGTTAGTGAGATATCCAAATGGGAGTCAGAAAGAGAGGAGCAACCCAGGAGACTTGAGTGAGCACACACTTTTATCAGAGACTCCATACAGGGAGAAAGAAGTGAGCAAAGGAAAGTGGGAAGGGCAACCCTGAGTGTGAGAAAGAAGGAGAGTTACAAGTATTGTATAAAATAGTGCATTTGGGGACAAAATCATAGGTAGTGTATGTGGCAAGTATTAGATAATGCATTGTGGGTACCAACCCTTATTTCTATTTATCTATTATTTATTTATTTATCTCTCTATCCATCCAATCTAGGTATGTATGTATGTATGTATGTATCTATCTATCATCTATCTATCCTTCTGTCATCTATTTTCACAGATGCAAATCCCTAAGCAATACCTTATTTATAGTTTTCCGGAAGTTCTGGACTTTGCTGTAACTGGAGCCACACCATACGCATCCTTCTATAGTTTACTTTCCTGCTCAATATCAAATGTGTGAAGTTTGATCATGATGATGAATGAATGGAAAGGACCATAGTTCATTTGTCTTTGCTGCCTTATAACATTCTGCTAAACAGAGATGGGACTCTGTACCCATTAATCTGTCAATAGATTATGTTCAAGTTTTTGCAGTTACAAAATGGTCCAATAAATATTCTCAAACTTGTCTCCTTATGCATAAAAGTGGCATTTCTTCCATATATAAAATATTTGTGTGTGTGTGTGTGTGTGTGTGTGTGTGTGTGTGTGTGTGTGTGTGTGAAATTGTCAGGGTATGTGGCATCGAAATCTTTCACTTTAAGGAGAAAATGACACCCCCTCAAAGGGAATCCGCTATTTTACACTTCCACTAAAAATTCTGTAGCTCTTCCTATTGCCAGCAGCTGCTGTTATAAAATTTCCTTTTTAGCTTTTCCTCAACCCAGATCATAAAGAGATCTATCTCCCTGTGGTTTGGCTACCCATTGCCTTGGTCAGCAGAAGCTGAGCATCTTTTCCTTAGGTGTATTGACTGTTCAAGCTTTCTTTTTAAGGGAGGCTCCGTTCCAGGTTTTTGTCTAGTTTTCTATTGTGGTTTTCTTTTAATTGCTTTGAGGGATCCCTCACATGTTCTGTGCATTTTTTATTGTTTCAGAATTTCACACATGCATATAATGTGTTTAAATCAAATCCACACCTATTCCCTCCTTTCCAATCCTCCCCTGTCTACTTTCCCTCCCAACTTTATTTCTCTCTCTCTCTCTCTCTCTCTCTCTCTCTCTCTCTCTCTCTCTCTCTCCCCCCCCCCCCCACCGAGTCCACCTGGTGCTGCCTTATGTGCATGGGTGTGGGACCATTACTAGCACATGAGTAGCCTTCCAGAGGCTACATCCACAAAGAAAACTGACTCTCCCTTCCCCAGCAGCCATCAATTATCAACATCTCCTAGGCTCGGCGTGAGACTTGATGCTTCATTTGGAATTTTGGCTGGCTTGCTCCTGGATGCTCTGTGCATGCAATCTAGATGCTGTCCTTACCAGAGGCCACTGCTTTTAGCTTGCGTTTTCTGCCTATGGATGAGGATGCCCATCTCTTCATAGTCTTCAACTCTGCTTCAAGCTCTTCTCGGGCACCTCGCCTCCATCCTACCCACAGCATTGCCTGTTGTGTTCTTGGGTGTTAAGAGTACGATCTGGATATTTACTTCCACTGTAAATGTCTTCCCTGCATGACCAGCCTACCTTTCACTCCAGCAAATCAGACTTTTCTTTTGTAGTGCACGATTTTATTATTTATTTATTACCTTTGATGTGTGTATCATGGCACATGTATGTGGAAGACAGGACAAGTCTCAGGAGTAGGTACTCTCCTGTCTCCTTGTGGGATCTGTGGATAGAACTCAGGTCATCAAACATGTATAAATACCTCTATCATACCTGCAGAGCTATCCTGCCAGTCCTGATTCATGACTTTTATTTCCTGTTAGAGAGAATTTTCCAACTTTGTGTGTGAAAGCACCATCTGACTTGACCTGGCAGGGTTAGAATTTGCTGCTCTCATTTGGGTATGCTTTCCAGTCAGTCCTGCCTTGGTGATTGACAGTACCCCTGTTTCCAGGACGGTCTCGCTGTCATTCAGTGTCTGTGTGTGTATTCTGCATTGGGGTCCGTTTTGCTTGTCTCATTGATTTCCAGTAGAAGGTGTGACCTCTGGGTACCAGCGTATGCTGATTGGTTAAGCTCTATGACCAAGCCTGGTATCAGAAGAACAAGTCATCCTGTAGTAAGTATACTTCCTCTTCAAGTTTCTCTTGGATATTCTTGTTCCCTTGTCCATCTGTCCTCCCTCCCTCCCTCCCTCCTTCCCTCCCTCCCTCCCTCTCTCCCTCCCTCCCTCCCTTCCTTCCTTCCTTCCTTCCTTCCTTCCTTCCTTCCTTCCTTCCTTCCTTCCTTCCTTCCTTCCTTCCTGTCTTTCTTGTCTTTTCTTTTTCTGCTTTAGTTTTAGATTAAGCTTGTACATTTGAAGGAGAATTGAGAACTTTGAGTTAATTTGTAAAAAATCAAGCATCTTGCAATATTAATTCTTCAAATCAAATGGACATGATTTACCCCTCAATTTATTCAGTTTCCTTAATGTGTCTTGATAATTTTTCTTTTTCCCTGAATATAAATCTTGAATACTACTTGTTAGATCAATTCTTAGCTATTGATATGTTGAACATAATATTGTAAATGATGCCTTTATAAACTGTATTTTAAAACTTTATATCAGAGGCTAGAGGGGTGGCTTAGCAGTTAAGAGCAAATGCTACTCTTGCAGAGCACCCAAATTTGGTTCTTAGAACCCACTTTGGATAACTCACGACCACTTGTAAATCCAGTTCCAAGGGAATCAGACACCTCTGATCTCTGAGGACATCTATACTCAATGTGCACATCCCTAAACAGATACACGTACATGCCTACACACACACACACACACACACACACACACACACACACACACACACACACACACACACTAAAATAATAAAAATAAATCTTTAAAAAGCTTTGTATCTGGAGATACATTTGTTTTCCCCACACTGAATTTGTGTGCATCAATTTTTGTTGTTTTGTTGTCTGAATAGTTGGTTGTTTATTACTGGTTACTGAGCCTAGTACCTTGCATGTTCTGGGCAAGTGCCTCCTAAACAAGCACCCTACCACTGAACTATATCCTCAGCCCTGCACCAACTTTTAAAACCTCTCCTAGTAACTCTGCTGATTAGTTTGCATACCTCCCTTACTTTATATGTATATCTAATTTTTAAAAATAATTTGAAATGATATGGATAAAATCCAGGGCCTTTTGCATGTTAGGTAAGTGCTCTACTATTGAGCTACATCCCAAGCCCTGTAGCTTAATTTATTAGCTTTCAATTATCACCATGAATGGCTTTTGCTAAAAAGGAAGATTTTACTAAGTTAAGACAGGTCTGCAGTCTTCATGTTTAATGGATGCTCATCATTCAGTTCAAATGTCCTAATCCACCATTCCCAAAAGTGAAATGCCAAATTCTTTTATGTTTACCTTCAAAAATAGGCCACTGCTATCATTTGTGCATATACGTGTGTGTTCATGTGCATATAGAGGCTGGAGTTCATTATCAGGCTTCTTCCTCTCTTGTCTTTCACCTTAATTTTTTAATCTAATTTTATTTCTATCTCTGAGTATTTTGCATATATATATATATATATATATATATATATATGTGTGTGTGTGTGTGTGTGTGTGTGTGTGTGTGTGTGTGTGTGTGTACCAAGTGTATGCCTGGTGCCCACAGAGGGCAAAAGAAAGTGTTGGGTCCCATGAACCTGGAGTTAAATGTTGTTGTGACACACCATGTGGGTGTTGGGAATCCAACCCAGGTCCTCTACAGCAGTCCCCACCCCCACCCTCCAAACACATAACCTTAATTTTTGAGACAAGGTCTCTCCTTATACCTGGAAATCACTGATTGACTTGACTGGCTGATCAGTGAGCTCTGGGGAGTCAGACCATTCATCTATCTCCACTCCTTCCAGGCTGGAGCCGCATGCAGATTCGAGCTGTCAAGTCCAGTCTTCTCCATGGTTGCCGAAGATCCACACTCAGGTCCTGGTTCCTGTTCAGCAGGCATTGTCCCAGTGAGAGCTATCTCCCTGGCCCCTACTATCATTTTTTGAAAATATAGCTAATACTTGCTTAAATCTTTATTTTTTAATATTATATAATATTATCCTTTTCTCACAGATGCTTTTTCAACAGAAATCTTTTCCTTTTCTTCCTGGTACACACCCAGTAGAAGTGCCTTTTGTGAGGACCTGTGGTCAACACAGGCAGTTTTGTTTGTTTAAAGTGATATTATCTGTCTACCTACCTACCATCTATCTATGCTCTGTGCTGGTTCTTGGAGCTTTGATGGGCTACTTATTTCTCTAGATGGAGGCTCACTTGGAAGACATTAACTCTGTTGTTTATTTGTTTGTTTGTTTGTTTTTGGCAATGGTTGCTGTTGTTAGGACAGCCGCCAGATCACCACCCAGTTTTCTCTTCTTTTTCTTTTCCATCTGTTGACATTTAAGACCTTCTTTGATTTGAATGCTCTGGTTTCCCTGGGACAGGTTCAGGTCCAGAATGATTTCCATTTGTCCATTGGGTTTCTTGCAGTTGGGAGCTTTTGTGTCTGTGATAACATGTCGTACACTTCTGCCCAAATCCTGCTTTTCCAGTCTGTGCCTTCTGTCTTAGAATTCCCACGTGGAATGGTGTCTGATTTCACCCTTCCATTTTGCCTATCTCTTGTCTTCCATTTTGTCTATCTTTTATCCCTCTGTACTGGACTCTGGGTCATCTTCTCAGTTTTTTTTAATCCACGAATTCTTTATGCATATGGTTTAATCTGCTATTTAACCACATCTATTATAATCTTAACACATATTATAAATTCCTTTAAGGGTTTGTCATTTTGTATTATGTGGACCAGGCTGGCCTTGAACTTTCTGGGATCCTTCTACCTCAGTCTTCCAAGTGCTGTGATAGGCCTGTGATACCACACATGGCTTTTAAAGACTTGTTTTATATTTTTGAAATTGAAAGTTATCTCTTTTTCCTTTATTATCTAATATTTCCTAATTGACAATGCTTCCTAATATTGTCTGTTTCTGCTTTATTTGCTCATAGTTTTTTATTTACTTTGTATTTTTAGTGTAATATCCCATTATCTGTTTGCAGTCTTTTTTTTGAGAAAGAGAAGGATGAGGGAGAGAAAGAGGGTCTCACTGTGTAGTCCTGGCCTCTGGCTGTCCTGGAACTCATTATGTAGAGCAGGCTGGCCACAAACTCAAGGAGACCCTCTTGTCTATGCCTTCTGAGTGTGGGATTAAAGGCATGAGCTACCATGTCTGGCTGTAGTCTGATTTGATTGTCTATTTTAAAAATACTTATTTGTTTTATTTTGTGTATGTGAGTGTTCTTCTTCATGCATGTCTGTGCATCATGTGTATGTGGTGCTCTGGGAGGTCAGAAAGAGGTGCTGGATTCCCCTGCAATGGAGTTACAGATGGTTGTGAGCCACCATGTGGGTGCTGGGAACAGAACCTGGGTCCTCTATTGGAGCTACAATTTCTCTTATGTGGCTGAGCTGTCTCTCTAGTCATTGTCCATTATTTTCACTAAAATAGTTTCTTGGGTTCCTTACTCTCCAGTTTTCCAAATTTACTAGTTGGTTTTGCTGTATTTAGGCTGTAGGGGAAGTGTGTGGATTTGCTTCTGTCAAAGCCAAAGCAAGTCCTCTCTGGTCCCTTGCATATAGTCCTCATCTGGTGTTCCATGCATTCTGGGACAGGGATGTGGCATACTTGAAATAACGTCTTTTATATTTTCCCAACACTTTCAGATTTGCTTTGGTAGCAGCGGTATTTTTGAGGTGGTTTTGTTTCATGTTAACTTAACTAATCCCATAATCCCTTCCCTGGAATGGTTCCTGAATGAAATGTCTGAAAGGGAGACATGGGTAATTGGCAGGTGACAGAGTGTGGGTCCATTCCTACACAGCTGGTGCTGTCCTGTTCAGTCAGATTTCAGCTTTCAGAACCCCTCTTTCCTCCCATCAGCTCCAGGTTCAGCACTTGCTATTTATTGCTGGGCCTGGGCAGAGGCATCCATATGCTGTACCCCAGCTCCTCTCATGGTCCCATTTGGGCAGCTGGCTGCATCTGATTTGGTATTTCCCTGCAGACCACAGGCTGCAGGAGGCTGGCTACACCCTGGAGCACCACCCCAGTACCTGATGCAGCAGTCAGTCTAACTTCTGCTGCCAGCCCCTTGTCCTCAGCACACACAGTGTGTCTGCACCCCAGAAGTCCAAGCCAGAGATGTGACATTCTGAGGACTCATGGACTTTGTAGGTGCGATGAAACAGAAGCAT
This sequence comes from Peromyscus californicus insignis, assembly GCF_007827085.1. NCBI lineage: Eukaryota > Metazoa > Chordata > Mammalia > Rodentia > Cricetidae > Peromyscus > Peromyscus californicus. The sequence goes on along the minus strand of NW_026294562.1, from coordinate 65,437,694 downwards.
TTCCACCTTCCTTGTCCAAGTGTATGCCAGAAAAATTCTTGTCAAAGTTTTAGGAATCACAGATAAAGAATCGCTGAACTGGGGTTGGGGAGATGGGTCAGCAGTTAAGAGCCCTGGCTGTCCTTCCAGAGGACCCAGGTTGGCTTCCCAGCACCCATATATTGGCTCACCACCATCTGTAACTCCAGTCCCAGAAGATCTTATGCCCTCTTCTGGCCTCTGCAGGTGCTGTACACACACAGTGCTCATATATATAATGCAGGCAAAAGACTCATATACAAAAACAAAATAAAAATATTTAAATGGGAAAAAGAGCAGGGCAAAGAGACAGAGAAAGACAGAGAGACAGAGAAAGAGAGACACAGAGAGACAGAGAGAGACACAGAGAGAGACAGAGAGACAGGCAGACAGACAGAGAGAGAGAGAGACAGAAAGAGACAGAGAGACAGGCAGACAGAGAGAGAGAGAGAGACAGACAGACAGACAGACAGAGAAAGAGAGCAAGAGAGAGAGAACAAGTCACTTTTGTGTGGTTGTCTTTTACATTTGATTTTGTCTAACAAATGAAGTTTTCTTCTAAAAATATAGACTCTGGGAGACAGCTTAGCAGCTAAAGAGCTTGCTTAGCATTCATAAAATCTGGGGTCGATCCCCAGCACCATGTAAGCCAGTCCTGATGGAGCTAGCCTGTAATCATACTGCTTGGAAGGTAGAAGCAGGAACATTGTAAGTTCTAGGTTACCTTTAACTGCACAGTGAATTCAAGGCCAACCTGGTGTAAATGAATATCCCCCACCCCCATGTGTATTCTGGAATTGATTCTTTTATGATGCTTTCTCATATGTAGTAGATATTTCATTCTTTTAAATTATTTTTAACATCTTTCCATACTTAAATACTTCAGATTTATCATTAGTATAAAGCCATGTGATTTAATTACAGGAAGGAACTATATTGGTCATCTCTGATCATTGCCCAAGTGTGGGAAGAAAAGCATCGAGCCATCTCCTTCCAACCTGTTCAACACCGGCTCATCTTTAATTTTATGACTACTGCCGAGCAGGTGTCTGCTGGACTCTCCCAAGAAAGCTCACACTGAACATCTAAGAAGAACCTCCTTATACCTGCCGTTTCTTCCCACGGCATCCTCCATCAGCCTTAGCTTGTGTGCCCTCCAGTCTCGGTACCCATTCAGTTGAAGCATCCTGTGTACTCACAGCCAGTGGTTGCTTATATTCTCACATTTCCTTGGAAAATCCCCGAGCCCTCATCTTCCCTCCATCGTCCCTCAGGACAGATGGGCCTGTGTGTCCTCTTCCCAGCCATATCTTGTATGACATCTTTTGTTTGTGGAAGTAACCTTTCTAAGATGTATGGTCTCCACCAGGGTCCTCGGGGGGAAGGGGCTGTGCCTTGTATTTGAAGTGCCAGCATGTATCTGGTTACATTTCCCTCTTTCACAGAAAACAAAACGCAAATGGGAAGCAGAAAGACATGTTCCCATGTGGCTTTGCATACCGCTTAACACTCATTGTAGTTCACAGGAAACAAAGGCCCAATCTAAGCATTAGTGACTTCAAGACAGCGTATGAAGGAGAGTCACACGAGGGAGGGAGGGATTCGCTGAGAGATGGGATCCCTGGGAATTTAAAGGAAGAGTTGAAGTGGCATTCTCCGTTAGAGACCTAAGTGAGAGACTGTCAGGAATGCAAGCCCTCTTTATTCAGGCTAGTACAAACCTTTGATGCTGCGAAATGTCTACCTTTGGTTCGTACAGTGCACTTGCATCTGAACGAGATGCTCCATCCCACTCCTGGGTCGCGATGGCACATCTGTCATCTTTTCTCAACTTCCATTTGGGGTTTGTGAGGTGGCATTTGCCTACCGTCAACAGATGGCTCCAGTTCTAATCGGGGAAGGCAGCCCTGTCACCTGTTGAATGGTTTTGGCACAGAACATCATCACTGTCATATTTCCAACTTGTCACATTAGCAGGATGTGCTGCGATAGAAGGCAGAACTTGGTAGCGCAAGGAGTGTAGTTCAGAGACCACGTCGCCATTGCTTGATGTCACAACAGAGTAGATGGCTGTGAGGGGGCTGTCATCTCCTGGTGGCTCCCTCCCACCGTTCTTTCGTGCAGAATGAGATGGAGGCTCGGGAGGTAGGAAGGTGGGGAGTCTCCGCTTGGTCTGTTGCAGGACTTCTGAAAGGGACCTTGGTTCACCTCGGGTTTTACACCATATTATATGCTTGGCTGAAAGGTGCTAACTCCAGCCGTTTATCGCTGCACAGCTGCTGTTCCCACATATCTGATCTACCCTTCGTGTAAACGCAGGATAAATTACTGTCTTCAGATGTGAAGGCTGGATCATGTCAAAAAATACCCTCAAACTTTCAGAGACATCACAAACGCTTTTAAAACCATTTCTTTAGTTTCCAAATACTTTGAGACACATTTTCACATATTTTTTTCTTGGCAAGAGAACAATTTAGTGATTTTTAGCCAACCAAAGTCGGGATTTCTTGTGCTCATTAGTCTAGCCTGGGCACCGATCAGCTTTCTTGGTGTGTTTCCTCTTTCTGGGTATTTCTTTCAAACTGAATCACAGAACGCACAGGTCCTTTTGGTCTGGCTTCTTTATTCAACATAACATTTATGAGGCCCATTTGTGGCATAACATGCTTACAGGGTTTTCCTCATTTAGGGCAGACTAGTATTCCGTTGCCCATCTCTTTTCTAGCTGAGCCTGCAGGTTGTTACCAATTCAGGGGTGTCGTGAACACCGCAGCAAAGAAACGTACAAAAGTTTTTATGTGAAAGCAGAGCTTCCCTCTCCTTGTGTGAACGCCAAGGTGGGAATTAGCAGGCCACCTGGACAATTATATTTAACTTTTAAGAGTCTGAAAAATCTGTTTTCTAAAGTGGCCACAGCATCTGTGCTCTCACTAGCCATGTGTGGAGGTTCCGACCTCTCCCCAGCCTCTCCAGTGCCCTCGCTGTCGTCTGTTGGGTTGGTTGTAGCGTTTCCAGCAGCTGCAAGGCATTCATCTCCTGGTGTCACTTAGCCGTTGCCTAGCGACTGAAGGAACCTTCCAATCATGAGCCATCTTTGTGTCTTCTGCAGAGAAATGCTTTTTTCCCTCTGTGCTCGTGTACTCCTCGGGTTGTCTGTCTTTTGGAAATATGTTGTTTGTATTCTGAACCGGGATCTTTACTAGACAAGTGTTTGCAAATGTTGTCACCCAGCCTGTTCCCTGTATTTCCCTCACAGCTATCTTTAGAATTGCTAATGTCAAATCTTAATGAGGGCCGATTAATGATTCTTCTGTTGTGGACCATGTGTTTGGCATCATTTATAGGAAATCTTTGCCTCACCCAAACTTTTCTTCTCTGTTTTATTTTGTTTGAGACAAGGTCTCACTATGTCAATCAGCTGGCTTTGAACTCAGAAATCTGTCTGTCTCTGCCTCCTGAGTGCTGGGATTAAAGGGGTGTGCCCCAATGCCTAGCTTCTCTTTTCCTTTGAAAAGTTATATTGTTTCAGCACTTCCATTTAAACATATGACTCATTTTGAACTAAATGTGATATTAAGTATCTAAGTTGGTTTGTTTTGAACATTGTGACATCACTGTTTACTAAAATGGCGATACTTTCTCCTAATAAATTCACCTGTCACCTTTGCCCCCAAACAATTGATTGTAACCATAAGAGTTGGTGTCTGGACTATCAGCTCTGTCCCGCTCAGGCATATGTCTGTTTTTAAAATTACATTTACTTATTTAGTGGGGGTGGGTGAATGTGTGTGTGCTGAGGTCAAAGGGCAGCTTGTAGGTTCTCTTCTCTACCACGCAGCTCCTGGGGACCGAACTCAGGCTATCAGATTTGGCAACAAGTGCCTTTTTCTGCTGAGCCACCTCGTTGGCCCATGAGATACATGTTGATTTTGTTAAAATCACACTATCAGATAAAAATAATTTTATAATGGAGTTTCAAGCCAGTAGCAAAAATCTTCTCATTTTTTCCCCTTTTCAAAGTTGTTTTGGCCATTGTTAGTTTCATTTTTTAAATTTCTGAGTAGATTTCAGAATCCAGTTTTCAGATCCTACAGAAAAAGTCCAATTGGATTCTTCAGGGACTATGGAGAATGTAAAGATCACTTTGGAGAGAATGGCCATCTTAATAATACTCAGTCACTAATTATGGGGTGTCTTCCAATTTATTCAGATCTTTAATTTCCCCCAGCAGTATTTTGTAAGTTCAATGTAAAATGATTCCATTCTTCATTAAATGTGTACATACTTTACCTTTTTGATGTTACAAATTCCTTATAATAGTTTTAATTTCATTTTTTTGGATCATTGACCTTTGGATTGTGGACTAACGATCATATGTTGACCCTGTATCTTGTGACTTCTCCATGCTTATTTGTTAACTCTGATTGAACAGCTTTTAAATGATGCATCTAGCCCCAAACCAAATGAGGTAAGTTTAAACATGGACCTCCATCCCTCAAATACCAATACTAGTAACTGAGTAGCTCTCTCCACCATTCTTTAAGGTGGCCAACGTCTCCCTTCTCTTCCCAGCCTTCCGGCCCTCCATTCCCTAGCAGCCACTCACTGTGGTTATATGCTATTCGCAAAAGGGTAAGTGGCAAAGCATGCTGAGGTCACATGGTAAATGCCTGGAACTCTTTGAACAGTGATCGGGTCTGTATGAGCACAAGAGTTCAAGTTTTCCCAGAATTCTCAACAGCACTTGGAATGGTCAAAATTCCAATCAGGCTGTGCTTTTCTTGGGACTGAAGTGGGACTTCACAGTGACTTTAGTTGACATTTCCCTAATGGCCAACACCACGGAGGAAAGTCTGTGCAATTACTTACTATCTACACATCCTCTTTGGTGAAGAATATTTGGCAATGAATTTTCTTCGAGAAGATTTAGAGGATAGTTTTCATACTGAGTCTACAGAACCTTCTGTGTCACATTTTGTGTGGAGGGGTGCTGGTGTTTGCCTTCTTTATAGAGAGGTTTGATTGTTTCAGTATCATTTGTTAAACAGCCATTCTTTCTTCCCTGAATGACTTTACTCCTTTGTCAAAAGTCAGCGTTTATGTGTGCAATCTACTGCTGGGATCTCTGCTTTGTTCTTTGGATGCACTGTCTATTTTGAAAATTATAATATACTTTTGATGATTGTAACTTCAAATAAGACTCCATGTGAAATAGAGGTACTTCCCAGGCAGTTGTTACTTTTCAAAAATGTTTTTTATTTTTCTAAGTCTTTTTGCAATTCTGTCTGCCTTTTAGAATCACTGTGTCAATTTCAACAAAAGGCCTTGGTGGGGTTTTGTTTGGCAGAGTGTTATATCTCTAAATGGATGTTGGAGAAAGTGACTTGTTAACAATATTGAGTGTTGTAGCCTGTGAATAAAGTGCATATTGCCATTTATTTAAATTATTGTGTCTTTTAGCCATACTGTGCAATTTTTGTTCATATGCGCCTTTTGTTAGGTCTCAGTTTTCCACATTTTAATGCTATTGTACATGGTATTGTTTTAGAATTTAAGTTTCTGATTGTTATTTTGGTAAGATGTGTAGTTCAGCCTGATATCAACTACTGTTGCACCTACAACCTCACGGCCTCACTTATCTGTCCTTGTATCTCTCACAGGTATCATGAAACATTTGTCACTAGTGGTCATGTCATTGAAGGGTAAGCCCATTTTCTTGGCCAGCATGATCTTCCTTCCTTCTTCTGCCTAGCTTAAGTGTACCAGGCTGCATCCACAGTGTAATACCAAGGGGAAGTATGAGGGTGAACCTCCTCGCCTGGATAGGTACCTTCATGCATTACCAAGTTTAATGGTGGACTTCATCATTTGGACAGGGCCCTCTATGAAACATCCAATGTGAGGGTGGACCTCCTTACCTGGACAGGGCCTTCGATCCACTATCAAGTGTGAAGGTGGGCCTCCTTACCTGAACAGAGCCTTCAGTTCACTATCAAGTGTGAGGGTGGGCCTCCTCACCTGGGTAAGCCTCTCCTTGCCTGGGCAGTATCCACAATTCAGTACTAAGCAGAAACTCTCACAGATGCCCACTCTTCATTGCCTACTCCTGGTGTCTTGAAAGCTTTCTGCAACTTGTCTGTTTCTTCTTTGTTTCATGTTGGACAATAAATCCCATCCCTAGTGTGCCATTCAAGGTGTCAGCGGAAGTCCCCTTTCCTCATTCCTTATTCTGACTTTCAAGACCTTCTGTGACTCAGGAACCACCAGCCTTTCCAACCTGCTTTCTTAACCCCCGGCTGTGTTATCACTTTAGAACTTTGGTGCATGATGAATGTCCTTCCTCATACTGTGCTGATCAGTAGATGATGCTCACAGCTCATGTCATCATTTCTACCATCATCCAGGTGAAAGATTTCATAGGTATGTACTATGCATCAGGCACTGGCCTGGGGAGATAAAAATGGCAACCCTTGCAGATGTGTGTCTGACTTTCAAGAGCCCATTGTCTAGTTAATAAGTGACTATAACATAGTGTGGAGAACCTGGTCTAGTTAACAAGTGACTGTAATACAATGTGGGGATCCTGGTCTGGTTAACAGATAGCCATAACCCAGTGAGGATACTGGTCTAGTTGACATGTGACCAAAGCCCAATGTGGAAATTCATAGGATAAGCCCAGTACCAGTGCCCTTGGGAGTGAGAAGCAGGAAGCCATGCAACACAGAACCAGGTCACAGGGCAGGTGCTCTCTGCATGAGACATGAAGGGTGTGTAGACCTCCCAGGAGTGAGTGGAGCTAGGGGAGGTGGGGAAGTTGGGGTCCAGTACTGATTGTAGGAAGGCGTGGGTCCAGTGCTGCATGTTCCTGAGCACTTGGATGTGAGCAGGGAGGAAGAGTGGCAGTCCCTAGGGTGTCGTAGAGTGTGCAGTGCTGACATGATCTGACTCATACTTCTAGAACCTACTGTGATGTTCGTGTGGTCAGGGAGGTAGGACTGTAGGCAAGAGCCTGGTCCACATGGTAGAGCAAGAAATCAGAAGATTTGTGGCAATGGGAAGAGAGAGGTAGTCCTGAAAGGAAAGAGCAGCACATATCTGGACCTGGGAATATGGGGGACAGAAGACAGAAGCCATCAGGATGGGGGTTCCTGCATCTGGCAGCCCTGCTTTGGGCATACAGAGGATTGGGAAGGCAGCTTTGGAGAGGAAATGAACTTGACTCAGATCTATCATTAGCTAAATGCTCCATTTCCTTTGCTCCAGTTTCTCACTTAGACCCAAAGTTGCTTTTCCTGACCCTGGAGTTTGAAGCTTATTGTTTTTAGCTTCTGCTGTCTGTGGTTGCCACAGTAAGCAGGGCCCGTGCTGGTCCTCAGTGCTATCCTCAGAACAGTGCCTCACAGGGGACCAGTGACTGGCAAATAAATCCTCGTGACTCAGATTTAAAGAGGACACTTCCTTAAGGCATGCGTCCCTGGGCTGGCTTTTGCTATATTCTTGAGGACTTTGTAGCCATGCAATTTTAACTTCAAGAACCAAATAAACATGTCAACAGTGCAGGCTCAGACAAGAAACTCTCAGCTTGATTTTTTTTCCCATTGTCATAACATTTGTGATCCTATGGAGCCATAAATAACTGTTCCAATCAAGAGGGAAAGAAATGAACAAGGGATGTATATGGAAAATGGCTGCCTGGGGTGTGCTGTCCAGCCAGATCCCCAATCGGATGCTCCTGAGGGCTATGGAGCAGGCCTGCTTGTTCCTAGGGGAGATGCATCTTCAACAGGATTGCAGCCATGAGCAGCTGTCTTACACAGGCTCAGCCATCAGCTCTCTGGACCCTTGATTTGGGGCCAAGGCTGGGAGGTGATTCCTATCAGTCAGGCTTGTACCTACAGTTTATTGTTCTTGATAGAAACAGGGCTCAGTGAGACACCTGCTGATCTCTGTGTCAGGACATCAGTGCAGAAACTCCAACTGTGGGAGGGAAGTCCTGAGTGTTATGAGAGGCCGGGAAAATCAATGCTTTTGATGCAGGGGCAGGTTTGGAGGTGCTTCCTTTGAAATGAAGAGACTGGACGCAGGCTGATACTTCAGATACAACATTTATTTTTAAGAACTGGGTTTACAACACAATGTGGTACAAAAATACAACAAACAGCCTTCACCTCTTGTTGAGTCAATTGTGGGGCATCTCCAAGCCCAAGACTAATGCCAGAATCAGAGCCTCCAAAGATGCCCTGGCAACTGTTCCTCCAAGACAGGCTCCATGGTGTGGGGATGCCACCAAGGCAAGGTCAATGCATACCGCTCACTGCTGACATGGTCTCACTGTTGCTTGGACGTTGACTGTCCCCAAAGGCTCATATGTATTGGAGGTTTGGTCACCAGTATAGTGGTATTGGAAAGTGGTAGAACCATCTTGAAGTGTGGCCTAGTGGGAAGGTCTCACTTGTGTGTGTGTGTGTGTGTGTGTGTGTGTGTGTGTGTGTGTGTGTGTGTGTGTAAAGGCAGAGGCCAGAGGTGGTTGTTACCTATCTTCCTAAATCAGTACTTGTATCTTAGCTAGAACATATTAAGTATTACATTCAGATTCTTCAGGATAGGACACCTTTTGGAATGATCTCTGTAACGTGACATTTACCTATGCTCCAGACTTCTCTGGATTTCAGTATATGTCTCTTATTTGATGTTGTTCTTGTTGGATTTAGTTCCATCTTGTTTAGGTCAATATCCCTTATTCCTCCTGGATAATATTTGATAATCATTCCTGTTGTATATAGCTTTGTATTAGGTTAGAATTTTCTTATTTAGACAAAAGGAGTGGGTAGCTGTTCCGGCTTTGACCTTGAGGCACTGCCCCTATTGTGGCAACAAGTAAATGTCACACCTGCCTATGACCTGCCCCTGGGGCATGGCCGAAAAGAGACCCCTTAAGATCCGAGATGCTTATGTGTCGACTCTCTTAGCTCCTTGTGGTCCTGGAGGCTGGATTGCAGACCAAGTCAGAGTTCTCCAGAGAACTATGCTGGACCGCATCTCATCTTTCCTGGATGCTGTAATTGACCCCTTATTGGTTGTAAGCTACCCCTGAAATAAACCTCTTTTAATTACCAGATAAACTACATGGAATTGCCTGGTTAATTGCTGCTATAAGTACCTGCTATGTGTTTTTAAACAGAGCCTCTCACTGAACTTGGAGATGGGCTCAGCTAGATTGGGCTAGCCAGCAAGCCCAAAGGATTCTCTTGTCTCTGCCTCCTCAGAGCTGTGATTGATTATAAGTGAATGAGGCCACACTTGGCTTTTTACATGGATGCTGGGGACCCTAGTCCTCATGCTTGAGTGGCAAACACTTTACTGACTGAGCCATTTCCCCAGCCATTCCCAAGGTTCTCACTTTTATGTGATGTCACCTATGCTTGATTGAAAGTTTCTTTGTCAAGAAGGGATACCTCTAAAGAGGACGGTGTGACCTCAGGCCCCATCTCTTCCCTTTGGCCGCAAAGCAGCAGTTTTTCTCTACCACATGTTCTTGCTGTATGTCCTGCCTTGCCATGGGCCCCAAGGGGCAGGACTGGCTGACTGGCCCGGGACTGAAACCTCCTAACTGAGCTAAACAAGATGGTTCTCCTTGTACGCTCATGGTCTCCACTGTAATGGAAAGCTGTAACTGTAATGGAATGGAAAGCTCATGAACATCCCTCGTTCCAAATGATGAGAGATTGGATGTTTCCAGTGACTTCTAGAACCTTCACTACCCTTAAAACTTAGTCAACAAGAACTACCAAGATGTTTTGACATCTTCAGCCAGAAAGGCATGAGGGTCCCTTGCTAAATTTCACATTAGTTCCTTGACAGGGACATGTGTCCATGCATTAATATTTTTTTGAATTTGTTTTCATCTTATGTGTGTGAGTGTTTTTCCTGCATGTGTGTCTGTGTAGCACTTGTGTGACAGGTGCCTGCAGAGGTCAAAAGAGGATGTCGGATCTCCTGGAGCTGCCCTGTGGTTGCTGGGAATCAAACCCGTGTCCTCTGGGAAAGTCAGTGCTCCTAGCTACTGAGTCCCCTCTCTAGCCCCTGCCATTAATTGTTTGTGGTTGTTCCCCTGTGTTATCTCTGCTAATCTTGCTATGCTTCATTTTTCTAAGTCCACGAATGCTGTGCTTCACTGATAGGTAAGTTAGTTCACTCAGTAGGTCCTGCTCTGTCCCTAAGAGGTCAGCATCATTACAATCTCCATTTTGAAAACTGGGAGAGCTTTGTAGTTTTGAAGCTTTAAAAAAATCTCAATCTGTGTTTTTGTAGAATTTGTCATGCTGCTGGTCTCATCCAGCAAGAGTGTGTGGTGGCATTTCCTATGGCTCAGGGCACTGATACTGTTAGGAATGCTGCTGTTCCTCGGTCAGCATGTCCTGTTCCTGAGACTCGGACACCCACTGGGTCTTCCTGATGTAGATGCTCCACAGGAATTACCATATCAGAGGCTGTTGTGGCCTCTGGTCCATGAGGGACTTTTCCTCGGAGGATCAGGGGCCTTCTGGGGGCTCTGTGGGATGCCCTCTGCACTTGCTAACTCATTTGTGCTTTCTGCTGTGCAGTGCTCAAAAGAGATGAGCAGCAGCGCAGTGTGGGGACAGCCCATTCCTGGGCTTTGAACCCAGCCAGCTCTTCCCTGCATCTCTCGGGAAAGCTGCCTCTCGTGTTTGTAGTTCTCCCACAGAGAGGGCTTCTGCCCTGTGTCCTTGCTGTCTCTTTTTCTTTTTCCCTCTGGACTGCATGTGATTTCTTATTTGAGGTCTCAGTTGGATGCCCACTCTTCAGAGACCTTTCTAGGCTGTCCCAGCAACAGTGGTCCTCTTCCCTGGGCACTCTCCACCCTCACTTCAGTTTCCTTCTGGCATTGACCAAACTTTCAGCTGTTCTCATTGATCTGTCAATGTCCCTGATACGTAGAGTTTAAGTCACCTGCTCTGAATGTAATTTCAGTGCTTGTGTCTGGACTTTATTTTACTCCAGCGTATTTGTGAGAGTTTTCTCAGGTGAGTGCAACTGCAGCTTGTCTCTGTTTATCGTGATCTAGAATGATCTAAGATGCCATATCGCTGCTGTGTAGTCTTAGGGTTCCTCTGCTTATTCCAGCATGGGAAAACACAGTCAGGTACAGATCAGGACCACCGGCAACATGGTGAGGATTCTGGTGCATGTTTTTGGCATATGTAAGAGCATCTCTCCTCGGGATCAGCATTGTGTGTGGACCTGTTGGTGCACAGAGCACATAATCTGCTTTGCGAGATGCAACCAAGCTCTGCCCCAGTTTGGAATAATTCATGCTCCCTAGCCAATGGCAGGTCATGCCCTCCACCCTCAACACAAGATGCCACTGACACTGCACAGTGTTGGGATTTCCAGTGTTAGGGTGCGGCTGTGTTGTGCAACTTGTATCTTGGAGTGGTTTAAAAGTGCACTTCCCCAGTGTTTGTGGACTGGTTCTTATTCTCCTTCATCAGTTTGCTAGTGGAGCCTCTCTGCAAAGCCCTTGATCCTGTCTTTGTTCAGGTTTCAGTATTTTGCATTATCGACATATATGAGTCCTTTATAGGCTTGCAAACTAACACCTTTCTTCATATGCTATGTAAGGGGCAATCTTGGCCTATAGTCCTTTGACATGACTAGCAAGTTTACATGTGTGTGAGGCTGTCTGTGGGTCCTCTTACTGTACCAAGACCGCATTCTTGATTATTAGTGTTTAGTAATGAGGCTTAAAATATGGAAGATTTTAAGTTCCAACTCATTCTTCCTTTGCCCAAGTTTTATTCTATCCACAACTTCTCTTTTCCTATTTCTTCACCATCAACTTCTAAGTCCCCTGGGTTTGAGGCTTGGACTGGCATCACACTGATTAAAGAACCTTCAAAAATATTTATGGCATGCGCTTTATTACTGCGATAGAGAAGCATACACAGGTGAGAACAGCGAGATCTTCCCTGGACCTCCAGGAGACACTGAGTCCCTCTCCTCACTCTCACACTCACTCTCTCATTTTGTCATAGTCACTTTTCTATTGCTCTGAAGAGACACCATGATCAAGGCAACTTATAAAAGAAGATATTTCACTGGGGGCTTGATTACAGTTTCAGAGTGTAATTCCATGATCATCATGGTGGGGAGCATGGGAGCAGACAGGCATGACGCTGGAGCGTTGACTGAGAGCTTATATCTGATCCACAAGCAGAAGGTACAGAGTGGGAAACTGAACCCGATGTGGGCTTTTGAAACCTCAAAGCCCACTCCCAGAGACACACCTCCTTTAACAAGACCATACTTCCTAATCCTTCCTAAACAGTTCTACAAACTGAGAACCAGACATTCAAATACACGAGCCTGGGGGTGGGGCATTCTCATTCAAACCACCACACCTTTGATATTAAACTTGAAGGTGGATCCATTTAGGTGATTTCTGTCTCTAATTAATGCTCTGAGAGAAAGAAGCCAATCACTGTAATTAATCAGCATACCAGACCCAGGGTGAATAAAGAAATCTGTGGATTTATCTTCTAACCAAACCTGGAAATTCTTTGGCAAGTTCTTTTTAACTCTCTGGTTAGTACTTTTGATTTGAGCCTCATTATATTTTTAATTCATTTTGAGAATTGGTAACAAAAGAAGAGATCAACATAGAGACATAATAATAATGGACTCATGTTCACTGAACACATGGGTTTGAAATACAGAGAGCCAATGTTCACACAGCTATTCACAGAGAGCACAATGTTCACAGAGAGCTATTTCACATAGCTGAGAGGCTTGGTCTGATCATGCCAATAGTGCACACAGTCAGCATGCTTCTTTTTCAATCTGACCAATAGACAAATACATATAATTAATTCAATGAAACGTTTGATGATGCAGAGATGTGTATGTATTCAGCAATAGAAAACATTTATCCCTACCCTTCACTCCAAATACTCTTAGAATAATTGCTCAAGAATTATGAAGCAAGATATATATATATACACACATTCCAAAGAATTGATATTACATATAGCATATTCTCTGCTCTTAGGTGATAAATTTTTTTTTGTTTTTTTTTGTTTTTCGAGACAGGGTTTCTCTGTGTAGCTTTGCGCCTTTCCTGGAACTCGCTTTGGAGACCAGGCTGGCCTCGAACTCACAGAGATCCGCCTGGCTCTGCCTCCCGAGTGCTGGGATTAAAGGCGTGTGCCACCACCGCCCGGCTCTTAGGTGATAAATTTAGAATCTAATAATAAAAGAATATAAGGAAAAGAATGCTCATATGATTGTAAATTAAACCATAATTTATGACACTTATAAAATATTTATAATTTTGTTTTACCCTCAGCTTCCAGAATGATGCCTTACGCACACTCAGGATTCAGCATTTGTTACTCAGATAAACACTAATGTAAACATTTGATACAAACCCTGTGGGATGCAGTGCAGTTATTTCTTAGAGGAAGATTTTAGTGCTAATGCATATTAGGAACCAAAAAGATGAGTTCTGATGAAATGTGGGATGAATACTTGAGTTTTCTCTCTTCCATCCATAAACTCCGATATACATCATTAATACCAATTCTAGAGGCCTAAGTTTAATGACATCCAAAAGACTGAAAATTCTTTAGACCTTGATAAGGATGATTCAAATAAAAGCAGTCCTGATGTGGGCCTATGTGCCTGAAACTACTGGAAGAGAGGAGCAGTGTATCTGGTAGGGGGAAGCAAGCATTCACTGACCTTCTGCACAAAACTGTGCACTGAAGTCTTGTTGGGGGGAGGGGATGAAGTGTGAAGCAATTAAAATGTCCACAGACAGCAGAAATACCTCCCTTGGCATGTCTATAATCAAGATGGCCATACAAGGACTGAGCCAGCTGGAGAAGGCATCACCTTGACAGTTCATACCGTGATGCTAAACAAAGCAGGAGCTGTAAATGAAAGCCTGGTGGACCACCTGTGTGTATTTAAAAACTGCATCAGGCCTGTGTTGCTCACAGGTTCAAAGCTGTATGTCATGAAGACAGTCAAACCTAAGCACAAAGGATACCCTCAGAATTCACATTAGCTGTTGTCTGAGAAGACATAGAAGAGAATAAGACAGGAACTTAAAAGGGCCTTTCACATTATTTGCAATGTTTATGTTTCATATTGGACTTTGTAGAGCATCTGAAACACCCCACACCCCCAAAACACAAAGCATAGAACATGGCTTAGACATAAATGCACTCCCCCGCCACAGGCTCCTGTGTTCAAACACACACTCTTCAGCGGCTGGGTCTGCTTTGGAAGGATGCAAAAGTCATGGTAGATGGAGCTTCTTGCCAGAAGTGGGTTACTAGAGGATAGCCTTGCCCTTCTGCTCTTTCCCTGCTTTCTGCTATACAGAGATGCAAGGAGCCTCAGTCACGTGTTCCCTACTGTGAACTTCCTCCCTTTCAGATAGATCCTACCCTCTTAGACATGAGTTCACATAGGTCTTTCTTCCGTAAGTGGCTTTTTTTAATGTGTGTGGTATATGTATATGTGTTTGTATTTGTGTGGGGTGTGCATGGTATGCATGTATGTGTAATATGTATATGTATGTTTGGATGTGTGTGTCAGCTCTAGATATCTCATCCTATTACTTTTGATAAACGTTTTACATCTCAAAAAGACACAGAATAGGGAATTACAGCATTTGTTTGGCCATCTGGGTTTTGGTCTTTGGTCCTGTTCCTCCTTTCTATGTCCCATTCCTCCTTTTCAGAACAGGAATGTTTACTGTGGAGTGCTGTAGATTGAAAGTGATTTTTGGTTTTACACAGGCTCCCAGTTGAGTTGCCTTGAGTTTCCGAGGAAATTTGGACTTGAAATTTTGAACAGTGTTGGGACAGGTAGGTTCTTGGGGACTTCTAAACTGTATTCTGCATTGGGACATGACCACGAGCTTTTGGGAACCAGGGACAGATATGGTTTTAACCTGTAACCCACCCCAGCTGCAGCTTTGAATGCTTGATGTGTTTTGTTTTTTGTTTTTGTTTTTGGCTCTTTTATGGGGCCCACCACCCAGCTCCCAAACAAATCACACATGGAGGCTTATTCTTAATTAGGAATGACTAGCCTTAGCTTGGCTTAATTTCTAGCCAGCTTTTCTTGACTTATCCCATCTACCTTTTGCCTCCAGGCTTTTTCTGTAAATCTTACTCTTTCTCCATGGCTTGCTGTGTAGCTGGGTGGCTGGCTTCTGGAGTCCACCTCCTTCTCTTGCTCCTATATCTTCTCCTAGATTTTTCCTCTGTATGCCAGCCCTGACTATCCTTTCTCCTGCCTTGTTAGTGGCCATCCAGTTCTTTATTAGACCATCAGGTGTTTTACACAGGCACAGTAACAGAGCTTCACAGAGTTAAACAAATGCAGCATAAACAAAAGTAGTTTTGGGAAGTTCTAGAAACATTAAGAAGGAAGAAGTAGGTATGTTCTTTCTGCCCACTTTCTGCCTTACTCTCTGCCTCCTGGTCATACACGATGTGAAAACCATCTACAACATATTCCGGACACCATGAAATCCCATTAATCTATCTTGCCATTCCCACTGTGAGTTAAGAATAAATCTTCCCACACTCAAACTGCTTTTTTTCAGTGACTGAGGTCATAGCAACACAAAACTGGATTAGTGCAGTAGCCCCAACTGGCCTTGGCCTCCTGAACACTGGGTTGTGGCTGTAGCTAACACGCTTGGCTTGAGCCTCCACACATGGTGTGTGTGAGTACTAAGGGGAGATGGCCTTGTCCAGTGCTGTTTGTGTGAATCACTGAGCTGGACATGGCTTGAGGAGGCTCCACTGCAGTGTTGTTCTGTGACACACTCACACAGGAGACTCCACCCCAGTGCTCTGCTGTGACACACTCACATGGGAGACTTCACCCCAGTGCTGTGACACACTCACACAGGAGACTCCACCCCAGTGCTCTGCTGTGACACACTCACACAGGAGACTCCACCCCAGTGCTCTGCTGTGACACACTCACAGGGGACACTGGCATGCTAGCAATCTTTCAGCAGCATCCGACTGTGCTCAGTTCCTGCCCTTTGCTTTTCTCACCTCTGGAATCACACAGGTTAAGTCTACGTCTGAACTGACTCTGTGGAGATAGTATTAACTAACAGGCCTTGGAGGTTCATCTGAGAAGACTTGGGTTACAAACTGCCAAGTAAACTCAATTTAACCATCTAAGCAAATGTAGCCTCCCTGGGATTAATTGGAGGTACAGCCATTGCAAAGGAGGCTGCAGAATGAGCATTTGGAAGGAAAGCATCCTTCATATCTGCATGCACCACAGCTGTGATTAGATAATAATGGAGGTGAACGGGGCAATATCTTCCTCCTTTGATGGGCTGAGAACTCTCTAATGCTGAGACCCGGGCTCATGCTGCTGACAGGCTGTTCCAAGGCTCAGTCTTGTGCCAGAATTTGAGACTTGTTAAAAATGGGGATAGATACATTCTGTGAAGTGGGCAGGTTTGTGATGAGAGAAGGCTATAAAGCTATACCTGCTGGAGAAGTGTCAGGAAATTAACTGGATGCACTACCCTAGAACAGTGTAGGTACGCAGAACAGTCCTGGAGAGAACTGTGTATGTGCATATACATGTGTGTACATGTGTGAGGGTGTATGACCATGCACATGTGACCTGTATGTGCATGACTCGTGTGTGTGTGTGTGTGTGTGCATATGAGAGAGAGAGAGAGAGAGAGGGTTTATGACTATGCACATGTGACCTGTATGTGCATGACTCGTGTGTGTGTGTGTGTGTGTGTGTGTGTGTGTGTGTGTGTGTGTGTGTGTGTGCATATGAGAGAGAGAGAGAGAGAGAGAGAGGGTTTATGACTATGCACATGTGACCTGTATGTGCATGACTCTGTGTGTGTGTGTGTGTGTGTGTGTGTGTGTGTGTGTGTGTGTATGAGAGAGAGAGAGAGAGAGAGAGAGAGAGAGAGAGAGAGAGAGAGAGAGAGAGACATAGTCCTGTCTAAAATATGAGAACACCTTTAGTGGTAGAAATCCTCACCTGCCCCCTTGTAATACAATAGGAAAAACTTAAAAGCATGCCTCCTTGGATCAAGGAATGCAGAGGTCAATTTTTCTCCATGCAGCCACAGCCAAAAGGAGTTGGTTTAAATGAGCATAAGGCTAGAACAGAAGGTAACCAACCACTCTGCCACCATGGTGGACAAAACCAGGGGACCCAGCAAAGCTTTGGCCCTGGAAAACTGACCCATGAAGACAAGATCATCTGTGGCTGCTTTTCTAAAGTGTGGAGGGGTTCGAGGATTAACAGGGGTTGTGTATCTTGCCAGCCACTTTGCATGTGGCTGAGCTCTTTGTGTGGGGCAAACACTTTGACCCTCAGCCCAGGGTAGTAGCATCAGTGACCATGTGCCCCTTTCTTACTGGACCCCTCACAAGCTTCTCATATAAGAACAAACAATTCAGACAGAGGAGCCTCTGTACCCATGTGTGTAAACCACAGGGCCCTCACCAGGGAGAAAAGATAAGACACAGCTACTTAAAGAGCAATTTGTTAAGCACTGAGCAGGGTTGTAGGCAAATGGTCAAATGGAGATGAGGATGGACAATCACTTCCCACCAGCCAGGATGCCATTTCCACATCCTTGGGTGCAGGTCCTAAGCCACAGGTCAGGTCCAGGAGGACAAGCAGTACATACCCCTACATGGTACTCCATTGTCCTCAGTGGGACGTGACACAGGAACCTCAGACCTAAGGTCCCCTGGTCAGCATGTGATATTTCAGCCCCCGCAGAGCAGAGCCCAGGACAGGTACCTCTGAGAGGAAAACAGAGGCATGGGGGCCCAGCTCACCCTCTGCAGCCTGGGAGTAAACACCACCCTCACTCAGTCCTCTGCCGCTCAGCTTCCTTGGTTCACCCTAACCTGTTTTTCTTCCTACCCAGGATTACCACCAGGCACATGTTCTCCTGACAGAGTCCTGATGTCTTCCTGTGGGGTTTCCTTGTCCCCTCTGAGAAAAACAGTCCAGTTCTCCTGTAGAAGTCAAGGGCACAGGCCTGCATAAAGTTGAGCCTCCTTTTGGGTCTTCCACATCAGCCTCCCCTTCTCAGTTTGATTTCTCACACAATTCCCCCCAGTTCCTCCCCATCACCACTTCTTTATTGGCTGGACCAGGATGTGAACAGGAAATTGGAGCTTGAAGAACAAGGTTAGAAGGTTTAGAAGGTTTCAGGACTCCTCCATCCCTCTGTCTCCAGGTCCCACCATCAAAAAAAAAAAAAAAAAGACAAAACTACCACCCAGAGGTCGGTTTTGTCTGTTGGAATAGTCCTGTTCTAAACCAGAGCCCTCAGCACTCATGGCTGATACCTCTCACCTTAGACAAGCTTCTTTTTGTCCATCACTGCTTTTGAAACTCCTGAGAGTAGGGAGTCCCAGCTGGAAGCCTCCAGTGTGCCAAACTGTGCCTTGAGGCCAGGACATTGGGCAAGCCTGGCTTTTCAGAAGGAAAGACTCCAGTGCTGGTTGGCTTATCTGTTCTTAAAGAACAGAACCTTCATGGCTCCTCATCCACCTTTTGCTCAGCGTGGCTGGGGCCAGCACAAGGGTTCCTAGGGCAAGTGAGGGGCTGCTTAGCCTCAGCCATCCAGTAGCTGTTCCAAGGAGGAGGCTATGCTGGAGGAGGGTGGCAGCTAGGTGCCACGCTGGTCCCCTGCTTCTGTGTATCACCAGCACCTTCCATGTTTCCTCCACTTTTTCATTTCCATGTGTCGTCAGTGTCACGGCTGCTGCCAGAGATCTGAGCAATGCTGGGCCTTCTTGCTGTCTGAGTCTTTTTCATTTTGACACTCAGTCCTGGCCACCAGCGTGAGGGACCAATTTCTACTCATCTCCTGCATGTCAGCCTGCATAGACTGTGGGCTTCTGGGAGCGCTCCAGGCAGCTTGTTGACTGTGATCTTGTCACCTCCACAGGCCTTGGGCTTGTTTTTTTTTTTTTTTTTTTTTCTTTTTTTGACTTTGCTTTGCTTCTCAAAGGCTGTGGAGAGATTTGGGACACCCAATTAAAGGAATATTTCCTTTTGGTCCTAACTTTTACGTACATGCCTACTGGTAAAGCAGGATCCCTGGTGGAGGAACTGAGCCACAGCTTCTAGCCCTGGCTGCCATTCACCAGCTCCCATCCCAGAAGCATCATGTGATGTCCTTGCAGAACCTTCTCACACATAACATTGGAGAGACTCACCCTCAAGGCACACGAGCTGATGTGAACCAGGTTAACTGTGGCTGTCTGCCCACGTTAACCCGAAGGGCACAAAAAACAAACACAAAAGTCTATTGCTCTTTGAGTCTCCATAACCCCTAATTTTGAAATCCCAAGGAAGATGTAAGACCGTGTTCCCCCTCCCCCGACATGCACCTCACCAGGATCCATTACAACTCAACATAGTGTAGAAGACACTACTTCCAGGTAAAAACCTTGTAACCCTTGCGAGGATTTAGGCTTTGGATGCTTTGTAGAAATGCAGACGAGACATGGCTCTCCTGAGGTGAAGCCCAAGTTGTCCTGTGATTTCTGCCACTGGCTGGCTGGCTCTGAGGGGGTGGTGGGTGCCACCCTGGCCTGTCTATTCCCTAGGCTTCCATCCACCCTTCCAGTCATATGATGCTCTCTCTCCCCCTCCTGAAGCCTGCTCCTCCTTGGCTCTGCCTCTCCTGTGCCCTGGTTGGTGCTGAAGAAAAGGAGGCCCACATACTTCTAGGGTTGGCAGCCAAGGCTCTTGGCCCACATGGGCTGTTCTGGTCCAAGTGAAGGAATGCACAGCCCAGTTTCTTGAGCCTAGACTCCTGATGGCCCTAGTGACACTTAGCAATTCGGAGCAAAGGTGACTTAAAACGTCTTCCTGCAGTGATAGCTAGAAAGTGGATTTGCCTAAAGAGAGCAAGAAAGTCTTACTGTGAAAAGATGTTAAAAAAAGAAATGTCTTTTTCACTTTTTTATTGCTATCAAGAGACACAAGACCAAGGCAACTTATCAAATAAGAGTTTATTGGGGCCTGTGGTTCTCGAGGGTTAGAGTTTATGATCGCTATTGTGGGGTGCACAGTAGTAGACAGGCAGGCAGCAGGCAGGAAGCAGGCAGGCAGGCAGGGGGCAGGCAGCAGGCAGGCAGGAAGCAGGCAGGCAGCAGGCAGCAGACAGGAAGCAGGCAGACAGGGGGCAGCAAAAAGGCAGGCAGCAGGCAGCAGGCAGGCAGCAGGCAGACAGCAGGCAGGCAGGCAGCAGGCAGCAGCAGGCAGCAGCAGGCAGGCGGCAGGCAGGCAGCAGGCAGCAGGCAGACAGGCAGGCAGCAGGCAGGCAGCAGACAGGCAGGCAGACAGGCAGGCAGGCAGGCAGGCAGGCAGGCAGCAGACAGGCAGGCAGACAGGCAGGCAGGCAGCAGGCAGGCAGCAGGCAAGCAGGAAGCAGGGAAGCAGGCAGCAGGCAGCAGGCAGGCAAGCAGTAGGCAAGCAGCAGGCAGGCAGGCAGGCAGCAGGGCAGCAGGCAGGCAGGCAGGCAGACAGGCAGGCATGGAGCTGATCAGTATCTGAGAGCTTACATCCTGATTCCCAGGCGTGAGGAATGACATGGGCTTTTGAAACCTCAAAACCCACCCCAGTGACACACCTCTTCCAAAGAGGCCACACCTCCTAATCTTTCCCAAACAGGTCCACCAACTGGTGATAAAACATTCAAATATGTGAGCCTGTGGGGCCATCCTCATTCAAACCACCACAATAAGGAAAAATCAGAATAATTAGCAATTATATGGTCATTCATATATAAAATGTTAATTTTTGATGCTTTTCCTCTGCCCATGCACATGGTTCTAGAGAATTTTTATTCTGATTTCTTGTGTATGACATCAAAATTAGGGTCACATGCAACTCCCACACGGGAGCCCTATCCACAGCTGAGTGTGACTTGTCCTGTGGGATGGCCAGTGCTGGTTGCCAACTTCAGGGGACAATTTCTACCCATCACTACATGTCAGCCTGGGTGGGCTGTGGGATTCTGGGAACTTTACTTACTCAGGGCCTCACGGTGATGTCCTTGTCCCACATGACCAAGGGCTCAATGGAGGACATAGGACACTCCTAATCCTGGCATTTTTAGACTCTATTTTCAAGTCACGCAGAAAAGTACTTTTTCTTTAGACCATCTGTTGTCACTGTGCGCTTCTTCCAGCCATTAGTCATTTTATGGTTAAAAGGACCACACTGGATATTCCCCGCACTCTGCGTTCACAGGTTTGATGTGAGGCAGTCAGTACCAGAGGGGTAAGAAAACAACCCCGGGGCCATGCAGCCTGCATTGGTCCATACCCTGCCACTTGTAGGGACTGAGCTGTGCACCTCCGATTTAAGTAGCTAAAATGAAGGTGTGATGAACTCTCTGTGCTGCATCCTTGGGTCACCGGCCACCACAAGACGGCAAACACATTTCCATGTTTTCTTCTGGAAGTTTTATGCTTTCGGGTCTGACTCTTTCATGAGACATTTTAGGATGATTTGGTATGCGGTCTTATTTTGTTTTACATTTACATCCTATTGTTCCCATGCATGTCTCCCCCCCTCCTGCCCCTGCCCCATAATGTGCTCCTGTCTGCATCCAGTTGCCTTGGAGCCTTTGTCATAAATCAATCCCAGGGGCACACATGGGTCCAGTGCTGTAATCTATAATTTCTTCCATTGATCTCTGTACTTTTGTCCTGAAGATCTCACACTGTCCCCATTACTGTATCTGCAGAATGAGTGTGGCAACCTGGGGATGGTTCCCCGCAGCCGATGGCAATTTCCCCCCCACCCTACCTTCTGTGTCCGAGGCATAAGCAGGGCCAGGTTTCTTCAGGCTGCTCTCTACTCTACAGGCCACTCCCAGTTTGCTTCTGTCTCTGACGCCTCCGTTTTGTGCCACCTCTGTCCATTTGTTTCTTTAAACCCCGGGCATCAAATGTATCAATGCAGCATTATTTCCGTTATGCCCTCGCTGTTCTTTTAACGCCTGCAGGGGCTTCACTGTTGACTTTTGTTCCTCACACTTTCCACTTCTGTTTTTTCTCTTGTGCGGGTTTTCAGTTCGAGCTAGCTTTTCAAAGAATTAATTTTCCATTTTTCCTGTGGTTTTTTTCCCCTATTGATTTTCACTCATCCTTTTCTGCATATATTTGAAGTTAGTAATTGTTTTCCTTTCCTACCCTGGGTTGGAAGTTCCATCATTAAATTTTAACCATTTTTGTTTTTCAGCACCGGTGTTCCAGGCTCGTGGCTTTGTTCCGTGTCTTCTTCAACTGTCACCTCACATTTCTAAATGTCTTTTTATTTTCATTTAGCTCAAAGGGCTTTTTTTTTTTTAGTTAGCTTGTAGTAATTTATAAATGAATTATTTATTTGTGGATTTATCATTTATTCATGGGTTATTTAGAACCGAGTTGTGTAATGTGCAGATATTTGAACTTTTAAGGATGTCTTATTGAAGTAGATAGAATTTTCTGCAATATTTCAATCTTCTGAAGTTGATGATGTCTTTGTTTATAGGCCAGAATATTGTGGTGACTACTCCACCTTTTTTTATCTTTTGGTTTTTTGAGACAGGTGTTTGTTTGTGTGTGTGTGTGTGTGTGTGTGTGTGTGTGTGTGTGTGTGTGTGTGTGTGTAGCCTTATCTATCTTAGAACTAGCTCTGGAGACCAGGTTGACCTCGAACTCAGATATCTGCCTGCTTCTGCCTCCCTAGTGAGTGCTGGGATTAAAGGCTTGAGCCACCACCATCCAACTATTCTACCTTTTTCATATTCAGAAAAAAAATTTGTTGTGTAGTTATCAACTATATGCCCTAAGAATGTCTGTTAGCTTACAATGCCACAGTGTCAATACTGTAAGAATGATAAGTGGTGCTGGTTACCTCTCAGAAAGGTCATGGCCATGACTACCCCAGTATCAGTATTAGGGCTTTATTAGGAGGAAGAGAACCAGGCCTGGGGAAGGAGCATGTGCAGAGAAAGAAAGATAGTGGGGGAAGAGAGAACAGAAGAGAGAGAGAGAGGGTGGGGTCACGGCTCTTTAAGGTGCGGGTGGGCTTACAGAGCTATGCCACGCATGCGCAGATTGTGTGACCACGCCTGTGTATGTAATCGCCAGTGCACACTGATGATGTAAGACGCAAGACCCCTTGTCAAGCTCCTGAACTGCGCATGTGCGGTCATGCATCTGGAGCGCGGCAGAGTCCTAACAAATACTGCAAGCCTTCCATGTGCCTATTCACTCTAGCTGTTCTTCAACCATCGAGCAATATATATTGAACCTCCTAGTTAGATTGTGAATTCATCCCTCGCCCTGTAGTTCTGAGTATTTATTAAATGTGATTTGAGGCATTGTTATTTTCCGTGCCTGCCTTGTGGCTGGCTCCGTTACCACTGTTCAATAGCTGTCATTTATCTCCATGTCTTCAAGTCTATTTCATCTTATATTAATAGTAACTTGGCTTAATTACATTACTATATACTTGTTGCATCTTCTTTTGTCATTTTAATTTAAATCTCCTTGTGTTTTTACAATTAAAGGACAAGTTTAACAGCAATATAACATAACTATCAATTAGTTTGTTCTTGGTTTTTCACACTTCTCCAGATGGGTAAGACCTGCTTTTTGGTAGAGGTATTTAGCTTGTTTACATTTAATACTGTCATTGACCTATTAGATTTTAATCTGTCACCATGTCACTTTTCTCCAACTTCTTTTCAATTTTTATCATATATTTTACATGTCATATATGTCTACTAAAATGTTACCCTTGGAGCTGGAGAGATGGCTCCGCGGTTGAGAGCCTTGGCTCCTCTTCCAGAGGACCTGAGTACAATTCCCACATGTCAGCTCAGGATTGTCTCTAACTCTAGTTCCAGGGGATCCAACACTCTCTTCTGGCCTGTTGGTACTGCATGCATGTGGTGCCTAGATACACATTCAGGCAAAACACCCATACACATAAAATAATAATAAAACTATTAAATAAAATAAAGTAGAAAAAATGCTACTTTTTTTGTTTAATGGACAAGTGTCTTTGAGAGAAAATAACAAGAGAAGAGATGAAAAATCCAACCATTCTTATTTGGCTGCATAATGATGGTTTCTGTTCTCTGCAATTCTTCCAGATCATCTGAGTTTCTACCAGGCATCCTTTGACTTCAGCCTGGAGAGTTTCATTAGCAATCTTTTTCAATTTGTAACGTTTTGGTAAATACAGACTTTTTGGTAGAATTATTTTTATTAACATGTGGCAACAAAATAACATTTCCAAATCTTATGACCTCAGGCTCCCTGGGAGGCTGGCTACTATATCATTATTCCCTTGTGTGTAACAAGACAGTTTTCTCTGGCTTTAAACACTTTCTCTCCTAAGCTCAGCACTCAAACTATCAGTGTCCAGCAGTGATGAGCCTTGCCTGGAGTTCACAGCCATTACGAGAAACTAGTGAATTTTTTCTTTTTAGTTTTTTTTTTGACAGTGTCTCTCTGTGTATCCCTAGCTGTTCTGGAAATCTTTGTAGACCAGGCTGGCCCCAAACTCTTTGCCTCCCTAGTGCTGAGATTAAAGGTGTGTACCACTATGCTAGGCTCTAGGTTTTTTGCACAGAATGTTTTCCTACCCAACTTTATCCATTTTCAAGTGATATTCCAGCAGTGTGTGTGTGTGTGTGTGTGTGTGTGTGTGTGTGTGTGTGTGTGTGGCCGGGGGTTGTTGGGACTGTCTCTGTGTTCCTCAAATTTTTCTTCCTTATTCTCCATATCCACAATTTTCTTTTTTGTTCAACCACAAGTTAACTGGTCCTTCTTCAGTGTTATCATCCAACTGACATTCAACCCTTAGAGAGACTTTTTAAAATGTCAATAACTTGAAGAGTAAGATGGTACATGCCTTTAATCCCAGCATTGGAGAGACAGAGGCAGACAGATCTCTGTAAGTTCCAGGCCCACTTTGTCTACATAGAGAGTTCCAGGCTACCTAGAGGCAGACCCTGTCTCAAACAAACAAACTAACTAACAATTCAATGACTGTACTCAGCTCTAGAATTTCCATTTAAAAATTTTATTTATTTACTTATTTGTTTGTTTAATATGTCTGTCTGTCTGTCTGTCTGTGTCTGCCATGTGTGTACAGGTGCCCATGGAGGCCAGAAGAGGGCACCAGACCAGTTGAAGCTCGAGTTCCAGGCTGTTGCAAGCCCTCTTCCATGGGTGTTGGGAACTGAGTTCAGATTCTCTGGAAGAGTAGCAATTGCTCTTAACTGCTGATCCATCATCTCTCCAGTCTCAGGATTTTCCGTTTTAACTCCTCAGTGGAGGTTTCCTATCCTGTTGGCTTTTCCTTTAGGTTCTCGTTGTGAGTGTTGCATTGAAATCCTTAGTTATTAAATCCCTGTAGCTTGCTTCTGCTGGGTTTCCACTGACCACGCCTTCCTGTGCTCAGGTCATGCTTCGCTGTTTATCTGCGAGTCTGGCAAGGTGGGCTTGAAACTTACATAGTGTGTAGTGACTGGAGTCTTCTGTGCTCTTCGTGGTAGTTTCCTTACAGTTTTAACAGGGCAGTTAGCTGCCTTGGCTTCAATCTTCAAACTGTTTTTTCCTGATGAGGCTGCTGGAAGCTCAGCTCCGTTTTTGTCTCTAGTGTTTCTCTGAGGCCGCTTTTGTAAACTGCGCTTGCTGGTATTTATATTTCTCTGTAATTATTAAAACAACAACCTATTTCTGCTCTTTGTATATTTGGTATTTAACCTGTGGTTGAATAATTTAACAGTCCATCAAAGGTTTAGTCTGAGAGTTTGTTCAGATGCAGGGACTTGCTTCTATGAATTGCCTGGCTCCTTGGATACCCCCTGGTTTCCTGTAGCTCATCCTGCCCCAGGCTCTGTATGCTGAATGCTAAGCTCATGAGGTGTCAGCTTTCTGCTGCTGGAGATCACATTGAGGATGCAACCAGCGAGCAAGGCATCAAACACATATTCTGACCTGCACAGCTCTGCTTTCTCAGATGAGCCCCTCCTGGGCTCTGGCTTCTTCCCGCTTAGCTCCCTGTGCTATTCTTACCACCACCCTCCTCCCCCCCACCCTCACCCCACTCCATCAACCACTCTATGTTTAGCTTAGATTTCATCCAATGATTTGGATGATTTTTGTATTTGACTTTTTTGTCTCCCTTCTCCTGTACTGCCCTCATCCCAGGATGTTTCTGGTAAGTTCTGTATTTTGTCTCTGGCCTGACTTCTCTTCTCCAGTATCATAGGGTGGAAAGACTACCTGCCATTTTTTTTTATTTCATGCCTGGTTGCTGGGATGCTCACACATGCCACCAACTCCCCTCCTTATTCCCTTCAGTTGTATTCTTTTAAATAGCATGAACTCTGACCTGGTTTTTGCTCACTGCTGGTTGATTTCTAAGTTTCTTTAAGTAGCTCTTTCAAAATACTTTATGTGTGTTTAATCATTATAACCACAAAGTGGCAAATCTGTAGCAAATTGAAGTTTGTGTGATAACCATGGGGTATTGCAAGGTTTACCTCTTTCCCTGGTGAAAACAAAAACAAAAAGCCAAAACAAACGAACAAACAAGCAAACAAACAAACAAACAAAAAACCAAACTTCTTGCCAGGCAGTGGTGGTGCATGGCTTTAATTCCAGCACTCAGGAGGCAGAGGCAGGCAGATCTCTGAGTTTGAGCCAGCCTGATCTACAAAGGGAGTTCCAGAATTGCCAGGGCTACACAGAGAAACTCTATCTCAGAAAAACCTTCCTAAAGTTGATTCATCTTTTTTTTAACTTTTTGTTTCATTATTTATATCTTTTGACCACATGGTTAAAAGAATTTT